>NC_079377.1:17432500-17755000 GCF_021018895.1 Seriola aureovittata
CAACACACAGAGTTGAGTGGAAACAGCAGCTCTCCTAACCATCTGACATCGGCGGCCACGCCGGGGTTAATTCTCCTGCAGGCTGCTCAAAAAAGCTCATCTCATTGGATTTAAAGAGAGAAAGTCTCGGCGCGTCCCTGGCTCAACGGCATCGACAACAAACTCTGCACTAGAAGTGTTTACCGCTCCGTGGAGAGCACAGTCAGCTGACAGGTCTTTTGAGCGAATGCTTGGGAACCTCAGTGGAGGAGACAGTGACGGAGAAAAGAAAACCGTCACTGACAACTCCTCATACTTTTTTCTCCCTCAATGGTGGAGATCACTGAGAGAGTCTGGCTGCGTGTCAAACTGGGAGTGAAGCTACAATAATGATGAAATAACTACATCATAAATCATTGTTTTTTTTTTGTTTTTGTTTTTTTAATTCTTGAGCAACATTTCTCTGTCTAGTTCTTCCTTCTTCATGTTGCACACAATGACTAAAACTTGCACAAGAGTAAGGACATTTAGAACAATTATGCAAGAGGTGTTTGACAGTTAAAGACTTTAAGGATGCATAAAACCACCTGTAGTAATAATACCCGCTAAGGCCAGCGCTGTAAGGATTATGGAGATACTCTTAACTGTGATGACAGCAGAGCACAACAACTTAACTCCTTGTTAAGTTGTTATCTGATGATGATACAATTAGTGGCCATAGTAGTCTATAGAAAGCATGAGATGAGTGTGTGATTGCACAGGTAGGCCACATACAAACACACACACACACACACACACCCGTCACACTCACTTCAACCTACAGCTTAATAGGATTTGCCTCCCTCATATAGGATTAAAGAGAGAGTGGAAACTCCTTACTGCTTCTTTCACACACACACACACACGCACGCTCGCACACACACACACACACACACACACACACACACACACACACACACACACACACACACACACACACACACACACACACACACACACACACACACACACACAAACAAAAACATGGGCCACTAAAAAGATGAAGGAGTGCAGGTCTGAATGCAGCAGCTAACTGAAGCCTCTGCCTCTGCTACTATTGGTAAAGTGAATATCAAAGCTTCATTGCACAAGTGCAATGTGGATGAATTATGCACACAGTATAAACTGTTTATGTTGAGCACATGAGGCCATGGATACTTTTATTTATAATTCCTGCGTGGTGGTGATAATAAACTAAATCATAGATATACCAATGAGGCTCTTCATCAAACAGCTTCATTACAAACTCATCCTGGTTCACCTGATATGTGTGTGTACGTAACTTGTTGAGTCTAGCTGTATCACCTGACATAGAAACTCCACACCCCCCCTGACTGTCCCCTAAGCAACAGCCCATGAACAAGCTCATCAATTTTACAGGCCTGTTGTTGGCTCTGTGGTTCCAAAACAAAGGACAGACGACTGAATTGGGCAGCCTAAAACAATGTGACTTGCACCATAAACTTGACAGTGCTGTTAGGCTCTGTAGCACTACAGCAGCTTTTCTGCGGGTGACTTTGTTATATTTAATGGTATGTACATTTTGCATACAATAGGACATGATTATTTCATTGAATGTATGCAGATCTCTTCATAGTCTAACATCTGAAGTGAGTCACATTGTCCTTGTTTTTCTTTTCTTACAGCAACTTCTTCAAAGAGATTGCAGGCTTGAAGTGAGGATGATACTTCACAAGTTTTCTTTGATTAAGAGGTGTGTGAGATTTATGGTGTGCAAGCAGTTAAAAATAACACTTTTTTATAAGTTGCAGTGAAAATAGCTAAATGACATCAGCTGTGTCAGTTTGTGAACAGAAACATGACACTCAAACCTGCCAGAAAACCAAGACCAGATTCAAGGCTAAAACAGCTCAAACAATTAATGTTTGCTGGTGGATTTCTTACACAAAATTGAAATAACTGAGACTTTGATAACTATTCTTTGTTTGACGATGGCAGGCTTTGAATTACAGAATAAAAAACAAAAACAAACCTCTCCTCCACTGTCTGACCCTCTTATTGGCTCTTGAGATGAGAACGCAGTATTTCTATCTGATTCATGGTACTTTAAACAGCATAATAGTGAGCAATGTTGGGTGGGTATATTTTGATTTTGCCTGGAGACTTTCTAGTGAAAATGAAAAGCAAAGCTGAATGGTAGAATAGCAAAGGTTAGCTCTTCAACAAAGCAGGTTAGTTCTGCTACATCAGGACATTTAGAGGACAACAAACAAACTACAGGACGGTGGAGGCAAACTGGTGACAAATACCTTCATCAACATCAGAAAAAGATTCCTCATCGAGAATTTCTGGCACATTAGCCCGGACTGTGTGATTTGGATACACATACAGTGAAACATGCACATGTTAATGAAAATGACATCACATAAGCTCACTGTCAGAAGTATGTGTAAATCATGCAAGGTATTGATATTAAAAATAAGTCAAACAAGTATGAGTTGATTTAATTTTAATACCTAATGGTTGAAAATGAGTCGAATAAAGAGAGGCATTTTTCACATACCTTCATCGTCTGACATGTCAAGGAACTCATTCATTGTCTCTGGGACATTGATTTTGTGTTTTTCTGATGCACTCTGCAAAGAAAGGGACATGTGAACAATTCCCTTCTGCCAGAACAATATTATAAAATAAATGTCTATAGTCTAGACCAAACAGAAACCCTGAGTTACAATGCCTTAATAGATTTTTAAAAGAATATTGTTATTATATTATAATATATAATATTATCAGTTGAGCTCACTGCTGATTCTCAACTATCACATGGCGTAAGCAGAGTTATGTCTTTTCCTCATATTTATACATCTTGACATCTTAAACCTGAACCTTAAAAGTATGCTTCCTGTATTGTTAAAGTGCCCAAACATCACCAGACTTCCTGCCACTTCACTGTTGATGTTTGGAAACTCAATGCAGTTTACACTGGACTTCCAAAAAAGCAGCACTGAGCTGCAGAGATATTTTTGTATATCTCTTATATATTTTAGAGATAACTGTAGTCAATTAATGAAAATCTCAGGATTCACATTACAACTAGTGTGAAGTGTGACCTTACAATGTATTTCCTAATCAAGACATTTAGCTGGATCCTAGCCGTGACCTCTGTCACAGTAATGATACAGTATGTTTGATTAACCAACATAACTAGCTGCAACAGGTTCAAGACACAGGTTCAAGACAAGCATAAACAACATCAGAGAGCTCTGCACTGTAAATAATACATCAATCACACAAAGGAGCAGGGAAACGACCTTGATCTTTAAGTTACAAGTTACGTCCCTGTGGATAGCGATGGCTATGACTAATACACTTTGCTGCTGATTGTACAGGATCCTCAGTGACCTTTCTGTCTGTCTCTTCACTCACTGTCCCCCCTACCACTCCTGTCACCTCTCCATCATCACACTGCCTCTCTTTCTTTTGCACATTCTCCCTCCCACTCCTCCTCCCAGACACGTGTGTGGATCCGATCACGGTTAGTGACCTGGGCTATTTGAGGAGAAACCGTAAGCTCCAATCTAAGCCCCTCTCTCTCTTAATCAGGACTTCACACGTGACATAGCGTGACTGACTGACTTTCTGGCTGATTTTGTAGGATTCACACACTGACTTAACTTACAGTATGCTGCTAGCTGACTGGCCAAGTTTTAATTTGGGCAAAGAGTCGGTCACACAATTCAGTTCAATACAGCTCAAGAAGGAACACCAGTGGTTTTACCTGTTTAAGTCCAATACTGACAAATACTTAACATTACTGCAGACCTCTTCTAAAGCATATCCCAAGTTCCTAGCAAAAAGCAACCCTCTTACACCCACAATTATACTATTTTAGTCATTACTTGCCTTGTAGTTTTTGGCTGCAAAATCAGACACTGTGCTTGCAACTGCAGTAACATGCCAGAATATCCAAAAGTGACAAAACACAAACAGTGTTGAAATGTTCACTGAGACTGATGAACTTTTCTCAAACTAGGTTCAAGTTGATTTTCATACAGTTAATAAAACTGTTAAAGAAAATCAGTGGCTGTGTGGATGGTTTGAAATCAATAAAAAAAAAATAAAATAAAAAAAATAATAATAATATATAATAATAATACATTTTATAGTGCCTCATAATGTCTGGTACTAAAAATTAAACCTCAAAAAGATGAGATACAACTTTTCAATGATAAGCATACTAATTTCCTAAGTACCACATGCTATTATTGTATTGGCCTGGCTCTAGAATTCAACCTATTTTCCAAGTTACAGAAGTAAGTAATATTCATAAGAATGAAATTAGTTTGGAATTTATTGGTGATGTAATAGATACTGCCTTTAACCATATGAGATGCCATTGACAGGAAGACAGTGTCTCACCATGGCAGTCAGGTTTTCATCCGTCATGGGCCTCAGAGTGTCCACCACAGAGATGTACCCGAGTCGATGGGCGATGGATAGGGCAGTGTTCCCATTCTGACCAGTTACAGACCAACAGGAAGTTATTCACAGGAGGCGCATAGAAAACACAAAGAGCAGTCAGTATTTCATCAAGCTTCAGCAGCTCTGTGTGTGTATGTTTGTGCCAGTGTGTTTGTGCACTGACCACGGTGAGATCGTTGGCCGAGGCCCCGTGCTGAAGCAGCAGGTTGATGATGTGGGTGTGGCCCTGCTGAGCTGCCTGGTGGAGAGGAGTGTATCCGTTCTAGAAAGAGACACGGACACATAAACACAGGCAGGGAAAGAGAGGAAACATTAACTTTGGATGCATAAGTTTGTATTTAAAGGAAAGATCTAAGTGCAGTTGGGTGAGCGAGCATTTATTTGTCTACCTTGGTTCTGCCATTGACTCTGGCACGGTTCTGCAGCAGGAAGTTTGCCATCTTTGCGTTGCCATAGTGACAAGCCACGTGCAGCGGAGTGTAACCCATCTGCATGAAGGAAAGTAGATGGAGGAACAGACACAGACATGAAAGGGCGAATAGATGAAAAGAGAAGGAAAAGACGGTTTCATATGCTGACTGGAGGCCTCGTCTTGTTACAGAACAGGCTGTTATTTTGAAAAGTGCGTTTGTAAGAATTATCGTGCAAGAAAAACCTATTGGTTTATATAGGAAAAATGAATTTGTCTCTAGTTCTTAGTATGGCGTCTCTGATTCTGAATATAAATTCTAAACTGCATCATATTTCATGTCCCTGTTGAATTATGTGCACAGTGCATAATGGTAATGGAGAAGATCAGCGAGTGAATAACCTATTCGCTGTAAACATCTGTCCTGTCAGCACAAATACACACACACACACACACACACACACACACACACACACACACACACACACACACAGACACAGACACAGACACAGACACAGACACAGACAAACAAACACACACACACACACACGGCACATGACACACACCATATAACCATGTGTTAGCCTAACCTTCAGCTACAGCATGTGTGTCTCAATGAACGTGGGCAGTGTGTTATGTGGCCTGTGTGTGTTTGTGTGTAAGTGAATGTAACTGACAGAGTGTGACTGAATAATAGATCATGTGCGTGCGTGTGTGTGTGTGTGTTTGCTGCAGTGTGTGGTGCATCCATAAAGACATGCACACCTTCCACTCAGGTATCAATCCTTTATTTATGTAGCATCTGAGATGATTGCGGACGAATGTGTGGGTCTGTGCCCAAGAGTGTGTGAGTGTGTTTTTCCAATGCCATAAATAGACAAACTACACAAGAAAATCCGTTCAACTGGAGAAAAAGACAGGTCATGCATCAAACCTCAACTACAAAAGGAGATTTAAAGACCCTTATCTGTGTATGTATTTATAGTGTATGTGTGTCTGTGTGTGTGTGTGTGTGTGTGTGTGTGTGTGTCTGTGTGTGTGTGTGTGTGTGCACACTATCTGAAAAAGCTTTACCTTTGTTTGTGGGTTGACATCAGCCCCGTGGTTGAGGAGGACTTCTGCAACATTGACCTTGTCCTCCTGAGCTGCCAAGTGGAGTGGTGTAAGTCCACTCTACACATGAGGAAAGGACACACACAAACACATGAGAACACATAAATTTGTTTTGGTGGAAGCACATAACAAGATTGAAACATGCTCTCGTCTCTCAGGAAAAATTATGCTGGAAACTAATTTGAAAAGCCTCAAGACCCTTGATTTTCTACTTGTCGAAGAGTGATCAGGTAAAAATTAGTATGCCAGTGATGAAACTATTGAGAAGTCATTAAGGCAATGCTAGAACAGATTACAGACTGGGTGTCTGTGCATGTGCAAAACAGGTCTGCATCTGTGTGCAGTCTGTGTAAATGAATAAATATTGTAACTATGGGACTGAGTTCACCTTATTGCACACATTGACGTTGGCATTCTTGGTCAGCAGCAGTGAAACCAGGTCCACGCTGCCCTCCTGCGCTGCCAGGTGAATGGGGCTGATGCCTTGCCGTGTCACCGCGTTGGTGTCTGCGCCGTACTCCAGCAGTGTGGTCCCAATGTCCATTTGGTTCTTTTTGGCAGCAATGTGGAGTGGGGTGTAGCCATTCTGAGGCAGGCAAAAGATATGCAGGGGTTAGGAGGTTGGATTGAGCTTTTCTTGGATTTGATAGTTTGGATATTATTTTTTATTGTACTGAGAAATGGTGGTTATGCTCAGTCTTACATAAAACAGGGACTGTTTTCATTAGGTGTATTCTTATAGAATGTAGTTTCTTCCATTCATGATCAAAATGGAATTCACATCATACATTATAGACCAAAGTGTGTATGATGAACACTTTGGTTAGACCAGACTGTCCGACAACTGATTTCTGCAGTCGTGGCTGTGGACTATAAAGACTTGAACTAAGAACCCAACATAGTAATCAACTGGTGCCAAGAAGTTCAGAGGGTTTAATAATTTCATTTCAATCATATGCTGCAACAACCACATAAGTAATTAATAATAAAATCTGCTGGCATTAGGTGCGACAGCGTCAGTATATAAGAGGAATTGTTTGGGCAGATAGAGGTCGTGCTACAGATATTAAGGCAAAAGTGAAAAAACTCAACAGTCATGGCAGCAAATATAAAGTCATGTAACCTGGTCTCAGCTGTGGATTGACCCACAGATACCATATACAGATATTATTAAACATGAAATATTAATATCACCTCCATCTCTGCAAACTTAAAGATGATTTTATATTTATCATTGGTTGTGGACTACTGCTCCATGTAAAAGTTGCGAATGAGACCTCAGTCAAAAGGTTTGCCTCAGCCGACTGAATCAGGAGGCAAAAAGAAGAGACAGGGAAGCTGCTGAAAAGGGGAGAAGTAATATTCCTCATAGACAGCATTAAAGATGGCATTTAAATTCATTTCCCTGTTAGGAACTCCATCGGTGGTAATGTGAGCTACAGGTGAGCTTTATTCAAAACCCTGGGAAGCCTTGAAGTCCACAGAGAGGTGAAATAACTTTAGCTTAAATAAGAGTGAGTAAAAGCAAGAGGCGAGTATAGTATGGGGAAAAACTGTCATATATATTTCTAGGATCCCTGTGTCACTAATGTCACCATGTTACTTAAATCTGGTTATATTTTTTGGATTATTTACAGTGAGACTTATTTCCTGAGTTAACGTCGCATTCCTTTTGTCTGTGTGCAGAGATGTGACCATGTTTTATGCAACTTTGTGAACATTCACTGCTCACATTTGTGCACAAATGCTTGTAAAAAACTCCTCTAGTACACACAGATTGATCCCTTTCCAAATGCACTTAAATTACACCAAATACACCAACTTTAGCAGCCAAATGAAAAATTTATAGAGGAAGAGAGGAAGAAAAGAGGCAGGGAGAAATGACTAAGACGGTGGGAGGGAGGCATGAAAAGTAAAGGAATAAATAGAGACAGATACAGATTAAGGGAGAGAAAGCTAGCATGAGGAAGAGCCACTGACAAAAAGGTGGCAGCACACAAAGATAAATTAGTCTTTCAAGCTTTGGTCTCCTCACATATTTAGTTAGTTGGCTCTACCATTCTGCTCATACTTATTCAGTGGTTTTCACAGTCAACCAAAGCCTAGCAGGAGACAAATCACAACTTGACCACATGTCAATGACGATGTGTGTTTGTGTGTGTCAGACATTTCAACAAGAGCAGTAATTAAAGTGGGTTTTTTTTTTGCTTTTTTTTTTTTTATTAGGAACACACAAGATTTATAGGTCTGGAACAGACTTTAAAATAAAGGGTTATGATACGTACAGTCCATTCACATGTGCTCTCCAGTTTTGTTTTATGAGAAATATGAAATATAGCATCCTGTAAACCACCAAGCTCAATATGCTGACAGTATAAGCTAAGTTCTGGCTAGTGGAATAGTTTCAAAAACTTCGATGAGGTCCAGGAAAAAGCTGCACACTCACTCACAATGTCAAAGAGTAGACAAGATGGAATGGGAGAAAAAGGGTGGGTATTACACCTTCATACATACACATGTATATTACATGAAAAACTCTGTTAATGGTCTGAGATGGCACTGAGAGCATAAGCCAGGTGGAATCATTTTAGTACGTGTGTTTATGTGTGTTTGTGTGGATACCTTAGCGGCAGCGTGTGGGGAAGCTCCCTGATCCAGCAGCAGCAGTGCCACTCGCTGATTATCGTAGTGAGCGGCTACATGCAGTGGAGTTAGCCCACTCTAAAACACACACACACACACACACACACACACACGCACGCACACACACACACACGCACGCACACACACACACACACACGCACGCACACACACGCGCGCACACACACACACACACACACACGCACGCACACACGCGCACACACACACACGCACACACACACACACACACGCACACGCACACAGGCATGCAACACAACACCAAGTTAGAGGATCACTGAACACATACAAGCACAAACACTCTGATAAGTAAAGTGAAACAAACAGAATGTAACAGTATGAAGGGAGATGGACATCAAACTGATGGAAGATATTTAGTACAGGAAAAAGTTTAGACTTCATGCTGAAATCTTGAATAAGAAGGTTATGGGAGGGTGGCATTATCAAGAGGCATGATGAACACGTCCTTTCTGTCCCATGAAATGTATCTCCAAAATGTCAACTTCCCACCGAGTGTTTTTTAAACGGTTTATTTAGCTTAAGAAGCAGGATTTTTTCTCAGCCCATAAAGGAACACTTACAACAGTACTTCACTGATGTAGCATTGCACTCTACAACACTGTATGACACACAACGGACCAAAAAGGATCAAAATCGATGCAGCAGAACCAGAGATATCGCCTTTTTTATGCGATGCATTCATCTTTTTGGATGTAGCATTTGTTGTCATTGACTTGGTGTAAAGATCCCCTGAAGACATTTTCAGAAATAAAAATATGATGCTTAAGGTAATAATGTGTCTGATGGGTTTTAACACATAAAAGAAAAATTACCTCATTATAAAATATAATAAATATATGAAAAATCCACTAACTACAAATATGCAAATACTTAATTTCAAAAGTTTAACTTCTAGGCCGTAGTTGTCTCCTATTTCACAGAAATGCCCATTCTCAGTGGAGGTTTTTCAGTTTCCATATCACACTTGGTTGTGATGTCACAAAATCATGCTCGTAGTCAGATTTAAGGTAAGCACAGAGAAACATTTCTATGATGAATGTGAAAACAGCCTTCTAGAGTCAAACACTGCACAGGGCATCTCAAACATCCAAGGGAAGTGCCTACTCATTTTTGAGAGGAAGGGGCCTTTATTTCTGTTTTTTTCTCGTGGCATTGGTAAATAAAGAGCTGTGAGTTGGATGATGGCACCTTATGCTTCTGAGCTACAGCCAAAGCATTCCAGGCACACAATACACAACTTATATCCCACTCAGCAACCAGGACTGAGTCAGCAGGATGCTCTCTGAGCCACTGGAATGTCCCACTCATTCAGCAGACACTTGAAGTTACTCAGAAAAAAAATGTCCACAATACATTCTGCTAATCTCATGAGCTGTTACAATGTGTAGTTACAGCTATGACATTATGGTGTCAAAATGTGAGGAAACCAAATAAGCGTCTTTGTCTCTTGTCTTTCTTCTCATCTCTAATAAGAAAATAAATGTCATTAAACTGCAATAAAGGCCTGACTTTGCTTTGTGTTTAGACTCAGTGTTACAATGGGACTGATTTTAGTGTGACACCAACAAGCAGTGTGGAAGCTTCATTATCATACCTGACCGCAATTATGTTAAATGCTCTCAGATGGTGGCACACACACACACACACACACACACACAGTTAGCTAACATTATAATCAGTGCCAGTAGGCCTGCGCTAAGTAAGTGTGTCAATATGTGTGTGTGTGTGTATAAAAGGGTGCATGTGGAGGTGGAATGAGTGCATGTCATCGGGGTAATAAGAGCAAATCTTCACAGAAGGTTTTTGAAACAGGACAAGCATGTGTTGGCTGTGTTGTCTTGGGATCAGTCCTAAACATGACACTCCTCCTCAGACAACCCCCGTCAACCCCGTGTCACGCTGCAGCTTGGAAGATACAACTGAAAAAGGTTCTGTTTACTCTCTTAGAGACAGGTTGGGTAAGGGCAGGCGACAGAAAGACTCAATGAATGATACATGGGCACAGAACCTGAATGACCTCTTGATTTTTCACCAGAAAAGACAACTGCTGCATGTATAAACTCTTTGTTCATGTTTTACACTTTGTTATATAAGACTATCTTCTATATACATCTGCTAATAATCATATCGGCTGTTTTTACTTTTCATTTCTTCACCATTCCTAGTGCTTCTGCTTTATGATCACAGCTTTCTCTAAGGATTATTTGAAAACTATGGCTCTGATCCTGACACACCTTGCTGCTATTTGCATGTGTTGATGATGTCGAAATATTAGACAATTTTATTGTCTTCATTTTTCTTTGTGCAGGAGTGTCATCTATAGATATAGTCATTTCTGTGCCAGGCCCCTCCCTCAGCTCATGTTTTCCAGTAGCAACACATCTGAAAACTTAAATGTTGGTCAAGATTAAGATTAACTCTCTAAAGTGTGTTGTTAACCAGGCCTCTCTTCCTTCTTTTTTTTTTTTCTTTTTTTTTTTTAAAGACGTCTCACCTTTCCAGCAGCATCAGGCGCAGCTCTCTTCTGTAGGAGGAGACTGGCAACTTCCATCTTGCCGTATTTTGCTGCCACATGCAGGGGACTGAACCCTTTCTGTTGAACATAGAATAACATACATCATCAAAATGAATGACAGTGGGAAGATGGAGAGCATGGAAAGAACAAAGAGGACAAGTAGAGATGGGTATTCAAACAGGAAGTGAATATTTGCAATGTATTAGGTCAGCCCTTGCTGAGCTGGGGTCAATCTGCTCTTCATAATAACATAGTTTCTCACATAGTTGTAAAGAGGGTACCTGAATTATTAATGCAATGACACAGAATCTTTTTTACTTAAAAATAATTTTTAAAAAAATTAAGATTTGAACATGGGTTCGCAGCAGCACCACTGAAACAATGTTTGGATGACCTTTGACACATGACACTATCATTCAGACTCTGAAAAAACTCTAAAAAGTATCAGTAGTAGAAGAGGCTAAACATTCTGATAAAGGTTTATGTTAAATCAAATTAAACTTGATTTTCAACTATCATAAATCATATTGTGTGTGCATGACTAATTTGGTTATAACATCACATGAACATAAGATTGTTTTAAGGTATCTGATACCCTGAGAAACTAAACCAAAGGCCCTTAATTCCTTATGCACTCCAGATCTATAAATGGGTTTTGTATAATGTGATCATGTTAATCTTGGCTTCCATCCTGTGTGTATGTGAGGATATTTAAAGACATTAGGTCATATTTTCCAGAGGAATGTGGGACTCCCACAGATTCTTATTCCACGCTCTGAAACACATGACCTGATTTGTGTGACTGTTTACAGTCAGTTCTCATATTGTTTATACTGTAAATTATAATTTTAGAGAGAAAGCAGACAGCTGGATAGAAAAGCTAGTTTTAAATGTTTGCAAATGAAGACACTTTAAAGATACATAAAGTTATGGTATGTAAACATCAAAAATGGGTCAATTCATGATTCTCTTCCCAGGTTGGTATGACATAATTTCCTCGAACAGATTACTCAGGTGATATCCCAAAAGGTGTGTGTGTGTGTGTGTGTGTGTGTGTGTGTGTGTGTGTGTGTGTGTGTTGTGTGTGTGTGTGTGTGTGTGTGTGTGTGTGTGTGTGAGCGAGCAAGTGAACAATGACACCATAGGGTTTACTCTTCATTAATCTGTTCCACTGACAGAGGTCACCTTGAAAGACGGCTCCCAGCAACATATCACACACATGCACAAACCAGTTCCATAAAGATAACTCCCACAGTTCTGTTTGACCTTGATCTGTGCTGTTATTAGTGAGAAGAAAAGTGACAGAATCGGTCCATGGTTGACTGCATGGATGACAAAAAATACTCCTGTGGTAAAAGTGTTTTAAATTACTGTGCTAACAGTAATTCTACCACCAACCTGAATGTGAACATAGTAAAATTAATGAGACAGAACCTAACATGGTTGAGCTGTGTAAGTTAATTGTAGGCAGGTTATGGGTCTATGAATGCGTTTGTCGTGAGGACAGCATATATCAGGAGCAACAAACTCTGACTAATAAACAGGATAAGAAGGTGTAGGAAACAGAGACTGGTGCCCACTAGTGGAGATACATGGCACTGCAATAAGTTGACATGATGCTGGGTTCTCCAGATGCATTTGTCCATGTTTGAGTGTTATGTGCTATCATGTAAAAAAAAAAAAAAAAAGAAGAGAAATATTCAATTCCATCACATTGTGCAATCATGTGACACCCTCCATCAGACTTACTTTAGTTGAGGAGGAGAGCGATGCTCCATTCTCCAGCAGCATGGCAGCAACATCTTGGTGTCCTTCGCGGGCAGCCAGGTGAAGGGGGGTGTAGCCTGAGGTGGTGGCAGCGTTGGCAGAGGCGCCGCACTGCAGCAGCTGCTGGACGATGTCGACTTTCCCTAGCCGACTGGAGATGTGCAACGCAGTCTGGTCATCCTGTGGAGAAGGAAAAAGTGACTTTGGGCCTAGTATTTTATCATCGTTTGTTTCTCCCCCGGCACAGTGAGTGATAATGAGTCTCAGTGCTCTAACCTTGGACTTGGTCTCCACCTTGGCTCCGTTCTTCAGCAGGTATCGGACTACGTCTGTCTGCCCTGCCCTGGCTGCCATGTGGAGAGCTGTCTCACCGCGCTGGAAAAAACACAGAACTGGGAGTCAGTGGGAGCTTTTTATATGCAGTGATGTAAGACTTGAACTCTGAACAGAAGCAAAAACTTTGAAAACTCAAGCACTTCTAACATGTAACTGCATCATAAATTATCCACTCACTACGTTGGTGGTGTTGGGTGATGCTCCATGGTGTGTCAGAGCATGGACAATGTTCTCATGGCCCATGAAGGCTGCCACATGGATGGGTGTCAGGCCAGACTGCAGGGAAACAAATATGATCATTACAATGAAACATTACTATAAACACAAAGCTGTGAATTCTAAACTAACACAAGCCCCACTCACAGGAAAGCTAGACTGTGTATTAAATGGTAGAGCTTAGAATATCTAAAAATCAGTATTGTTTAAAGAAACCACTTCGTGGGCCAAGTCCTAAAGAGGCAGTCAAGCAGAAGAGCAGAGTAAATGGGGTCCCGTGTGGTGTAGTACCTCAGTGACAGCCTGGATAGAAGCTCCATGTTTAAGCAACAGCTCCATCACTTTGACTCTGTTCTTCTTGCAGGCGATGTGAAGTGGAGTGAAACCATTCTGCACACAGACAGAAAGGAAGAAAAAAATCTCAGTGTAAAGCCAGCACTTGTATCTTCACTAAGTATAAGGGATGGACTCTCCACAGTCACTGTGTGACTGCTTTTACTAGGCTGACGAGGGGAAGCAAATTATCTGCCAAGAAACGAATGAGTGGTACAGAAAATGTCAGATGCAAACAAGAAGAGTGAGGCGGAAACCCTCTCTCAAAGTTATTCTTAATTCTTCAAATCCTTTTTTTTGTTTCCCTTTGTGTTAGTGGAGTGAAATCTATATCTTGCTTCATGCCTACTCTCTCAATTCTCTGCTTCTCTACTCTGGCACCATCTAACATTTTTTTTATCACTAGTAACTAGCTAAAGTTGATCTGTACAGCACCTTTCACAGATACAAACTCACACAGTGCTTTACATCAATAAAAAAGTAACAAAAGTTCCAAACACTACTATCAATTCTCCTTTTTCACACCATCATATCAGTGCAGCGTGCAGTGTATCCCGTTGACTGGCTCATTTTGCTGCACCTACAGTGTGGTCCAAAAGAATGAGACAACTGGGAAAGTGTTCCCAGACTTTTTGACCTTACTGTATATAGTTCCTCTGTAACCAGATAAGCTACACTGTGGTAAAACAGCATTTTCTTTTCGCATTGCCTCTATTAATCTAATACATATAATTTTTTGAAAATGATCAAATATAAAAATATAACATATATTTTGTTGACTAATGATATGACCAGCTATCAGCCCTCAAAAGCCAGTATTTGCTCATTGCTTTTGTCCAATATGACTATGCCACATTTCACTTTGACTCCCTGCATCCCTCCAACCCTGTCCACCCCTTTATCCCTACCAGGGCCTTGGCATTCGGGTTGGCCTTCTTGTCCACGATGAGTTTTGCCACCTTGTAGTGACCACAGTGGGCAGCGACATGCAACGCCGTTAGGTAGTCGTTGGTGACGTCGTCCACAGGCACGTCATGCTGGAGTAGGAGCTGGACGCAGTTCAAGTGGTCCCCCTGAGTGGCCATGTGGAGCGGTGACAGGCCGTTCTATAGTGGGGGGAGAGAGGGAAAGGAAGAGAGAGAGAGAAGGGGAGAGAGAGAGAGGCAGACAGAGAGCGAGACAAAGAGAGAGAGACAAACACACACGCAGACGGACACATAGACAGATGGACAGACAGACACAGTAAGTTAGGGCGTGGCCATGCGCTGCACAGAAAGACTGTGAAGGAAGTTGTTGAGAAGGTTACAGAAGCATTGTTATAACGAGGTCATTACAACAATGTCTATTTTGTTACACTGGTCGTCCTGCGAGGTCAAACTGTGGGGCTACGCAGCGGGGACAGGCTGTTCTGGAGAGGTCGCACAGACGTTATGGAGACAATGCGACAACACTACAGCAACAACAACAGACCTGCTATCTGATTGGCTAACAGATGTCAAATGGTTCTGTGTGGTTAGGAAATCTAGTTTATGCAAACAACTGTATTGAGTGTTATTAACAAACTGAACCCTGTTGCAAGTGAAATGTGATTGATTCTATTCTGTTTTATAACAGCCAGTGGAAAAAATGAAAATGTGACATGCATTTGTGACCTATCCTTTCCTATTCTGAATAAAGCAGTGTCTCCTGAATTAATTGCCCCAGTAGCTACCTTGGTCTTGGATAGGATAGGTGCTCCTCGGTCTAGTAGGATTTCTACCACCTGCTCGTGTCCACTCCTCGCCCCACAGTGAAGAGGTGTCAGACCGTCCTGAAAAAGAAGAGAGAGAGAGAGAGAGAGAGAGAGAGAAAAGGCATAGATAAATCACAGGAAATTAAAAATCCTGGTTGCTGCCTTTTCTGCAAACTTCACACTGCAAAATGTGACAAGAGTCAAATCCAGATGAAGACACAGCAACAATTGGGGTCTATGATCTCACCTTGGTCTTTGCATCAATTTTGGACCCTCTGTCCAGGAGCAGCTTGACCATGTTGCTGTTGCCCCTTTTTGCTGCCACATGAAGTGGTGTGATGTCATTCTGAACAAAGAAGAAGAAGTAGGTGTTGTGAGTCAGCTGTCAAATCAGAGCTAATGGTTTATTATTTACACAAAAGCTAACACCATGCATGTCAATCTAAATCGTCTATAATTAAATAAAATTAATTCAGTACATTACACATATAATCGTGTGGACTGTAAACAGATTGCAACATTTTTATTTTATAGTCAGCTCTAATATAAAACAAAAACTCTCCTGATTAAGGATACATAGTCTTTTATCAAGCAAACGGCTCCATTCTTGAGTCCCATCTATCTCCCTGCAGTAGCATGTCTTTCTGAACCCAACTTGTAATCAGTGTCAAAAAGCAGCGCAAACGCCAACACTCCTTCACACACAAGCTGATATAATTACAGGCCACTGTTGACTCTGGTTAACTAGTGTTTACTGTGGCCACAAACATATTTTTAATTGTAATTTTCAATTTTAATTAGCACCTGCTCTAGACCACAATGTAAATATCACGGCAAATAGATACTAATTATACTCTACTTGTGTGTTTTTTATTATATCAAAGTATTTCTTAAAATAAGAATGATAATGGTGAAGAGATGCACCTGACTGATCAGTTTATAATACAGCTCATCTAACATTTATAATGCTCTATATGCTTTATTAATGCTTTGTTTAATGGACAGTAGGGGATGTATCATTTATTATCATTTTAAGTGGGCACTGGGAGACCCCAATTCCCACTTAAAATAAATGATAATGATGCCCCTTGCAGTGTTTACAGTGAACACACACACACACACACACACACACACAGTGAGAAGTAAACCAATATGAGCTTCAATGCAAGTCCATCAAAATTAAAACACATCTAAAAACATTTTCAACTATCTTGTGTTCGTCGAGTGCTGTCTGATGGTTTTCCTCATCTACAGTCCAGTTGACTAGTGGATCTCCATTTTTAAAGTACAAAGTCTGTACTCTTTCAACCTTGTTCTTTTAAAAAAAAAAAATTCCATGTCTGAGTATCCTTAACTCATTTCAAGTCTGTCTGAAGCTGAATTAACACATCCACTCTTTAATAAAAATTTCATTTTGTTCTTAAAAACACTTGCTCTTTGAAAACAAATATAATCCAGTGCACTGTCTAGGTCCTCATTCAACCCTCTGGGGCTTAAATTATGCAATTCAAAAATCCTGAAAGCTTTCCTCTTAGGGAGTAACATCTCTAAATCTCCCACTGTATTCCACAGTGATGCCTTCTCAATCCCTACATATTTAAGGTAAGAGAATGAATGCTCATTTTCATGAAATATGCTGCAACTGGATTGTCTTTTTCTCTAACTGTATAATGTACTAGAGAAGAGTTACGCAACATGTTTTAACTTTGATTCTTTACAGTGTCTCCACTTTGTCATTATTTGTTAAAAGAGAGGGACTAACAGCTCATCACAGTTAATGTTGGGGGCTCTGGTTTCATATAGTTTTTCTTTTTTGTAGCAGCGGGTGCCTTCACCTCTAAATTCCAAGTCTACTAATAATAATACTTCTGCACACATCCAACATTTTACATTTGTGTCCTCAGTTGACGCTCTTAACCTGAGGGGCTCATGCTAAATAATAACTGTAGAGTGAGTTAGCATTCATGAATGGGTTTTGTTTGCAATGAGCCTAAAATGGAGGAGTGTAATGACTACAATAGGCCTGGTTAATGAGACACTTGAATCAAACTGAGACATTGTTAATATCATTAGTAACACTTGTGCTTTACCTACTATGACAAGTCAAAATGACTGCTGTGAAAAAGAACCATTGTCCCAGCATAACATCGTACTATAAACACCTTTACTCTTATTTACCTTTAATCTTGGTAATACCCCTCCCAAACAGCAGATGGCAGAATAAACTCACCCGAGCCATGAAGTCCACAGCAGCGCCTCGGTTCAGCAGGAGTGTGGCCACGTTAATGTTGCCATAGTGAGCCGCGATGTGGAGAGGGGTGAAACCACTCTGGGGATTGAAGAAAGCCGTACAACACGCACATGCAAACAGACAAGCCACACATTACATCACAAACTATGAAACACAATACTCATGTACACTTCAGTAGTGACACTGAGCATTTACAGCAGTCTACAAAGGCCTATCGTTCACATACAATCACACTTTATCATACAAGGACACATTTTACAAAACACTGTTAAACTAACACCTGACTTTTCTCACAGTGGCAGAAAAAGTCCTTTAATAGAAGCATCGAACATGGGGCCATTGGTATGCTGACAACTAGAGGGGTTTTAAAGTCAGTATACCATGCGGGCTTCTATGTGCTTTCATGATACTGAAATATCACTCATCGTTACACTAACACACTGGGAAAGGAACAGTTCGATTATGTGGGCCTGTGTGTAATATACAATTCAATTTAGACAGATATTATTTAGAGGTAATTAGTATGAATCTCACTTACAACCTGATAGTGTGCAAAAAGTGTCCTGCGAATGAACCTGATGTCCATGTGTTAGCATCTTAAATGAGAATCATTTCCCGGCAAAACCCCTGGCTTAGTGAGCAACAGCTGACAAAGCAACAAAAGGACACTGGAAACAATCCGTCCAATGACGGAGGGAATCTCACATTAAGCTATCTAATCACTGAAAATCCCTGTTTCAAATAACCAATGATTGTGTGGGAAGCAGGTGTCTCAGACTTGTGTATCCACATATCTGCTGATATCTGGTGTCCCAAACCGAAAACACTACTACAACTATGAACAATTTCAAAAGATATTCTTAGACTTTGCAATCATATTAGAAAAGTAAGGTAACCAAAAAAAAAATTTTTGGATGAGTCATACCAGATAACTAGCAAGCCTGCCAAAGCCAGAAACAATGCCAACCAAAACAGGCGCACCCAGAAGGTGGCCACCTGACTTTGGTGTGACGAAGGGCTCCTTGTTACCATAGAAGCAGTGTCGAGCTAGCTTATTGCTTTGGTCCCATGCAAAATGCTTTAGGTGCAAGGGTTAAGGATTAGAAGTACTAAAAACCAACATGGGGTAGACTAGTTAACTAATTCTACTAGCTGTCTGTTGCTAGAAGGCTGGGTTCCTTTACAGCTTAATGGGGATTTGGTTGCCATGCAGGTTATGGACAAACCGCTGCTTTTCAATGAATGATAACCACTTTTCATGCTAACACTGGTTATCATGTTAATCAGTTTCATGGACGGACTGTGTCAGGACACATTAGGACAACATTTTGTCAACAGTCCCAAAGAATTTTGGCAAAAATAACAGCCGAAGCTTAAGCTTTGGTCACCATGAAACCATTAGAATCAAGGGAAAAACCTTGATACCCAAACCTCCAGCCTCAGGATTAACTAAATCAGTATTAGTGAAACATGCGCTACTCTGACTCTCTCCATGACTAGAAATATCCACTACATGAATGAAGCGATGAAAAGGAGGAAGACGACATTGAGTTAAAATGGAAAAGGGGAAAGTGGAAGGGCTGCAGAAACACTACTGCATCAAGTCAGGAGCACTAGAGTGTTCTTTTTTTTTTCAGAGTTTTTATGAGCTGCGATGGAGAGACTACGTAATGTACAGAGTAGAGGTGTACCTCTGTTGTTCTATTCACCATCATCTACAAAGTCAAGCCAAGAGAGGAGAGAATGGGCAGTTAGTCAGAAAAAAACAGAGAAGGGCCTCCATTGACATGAAGTGGAGGAGCAGAGAGACGGGAGAAGGAGCTCAGTACAAAATAATTTATGTTAAAAAAAAATTATTCTTATTTAAGAATCTTATTTAAGATGTAAGTTTGAGATATAGATAATCTCAAACTTAAAATCCTCTTCCAGCATGATCATACAGTACATTCACCAATAATAATGTCTTCCATTAAAAATTTACAAGCATACAGTAATTGTTGTCCTGTTAATATGTGTTAATAATGTTTTTAAATATATATAAACTCAAAATGTACTTCTGCTCGTTTCCCCTTTCTGCCAAAAAGAGCATCAAAAACAAATTCAACCAAGAAAGAAGGAGAGAAAAAGGCAGCAAG
Organism: Seriola aureovittata; assembly: GCF_021018895.1. Classification (NCBI taxonomy): domain Eukaryota; kingdom Metazoa; phylum Chordata; class Actinopteri; order Carangiformes; family Carangidae; genus Seriola; species Seriola aureovittata. The sequence goes on from NC_079377.1 coordinate 17,452,448, forward strand.
AAACAGAAAAACACAGGAAACCAAATACATCCATAATCAAAGAAACAATCACACAATCCAAAAATCAAAGAGATAAAAAAAAACAAGGCAACCAACAGAGACAGACATCAACGTTGTCACTCACCTTAGACTCAACATCCGCATTGTGGTCATTCTGCAGGAGCAGGGCCGCGGCCTTGGTGTCATCCTTGCGGGCAGCGATGTGCAGGGCAGGCAGGCGTACCTTGCCCTTTGTATCGTTCTCCAGTAGCAAGGAGACCACCTGGTCATGGCCCTGCTGGAGTGCCACCGCCAGAGGCGTGAAGCCATCCTGCATATGAGGAGAAAGAGGGGTCATTGGATGTGGATGATAGTGGATTATTTTTTTCTTTCAAACAAGTCAGAGATAACTTTACGATTGTAGAGGTGACCTTTTTATATTTATGTCACTATTATCAAATCGTCAAATCACTTGTTTCAATCATTTGGGAGCTCTGCAGAAAATGACAGATAGAAGACTATGGAGTTCAAACTTAAGACAAAATGAGAGTTTAACCTGCTTGTAGTGTTCAAGATATTAAGTTATAACTTAAAATTCCATGTCTCAAACAGATGTAGATTTCTGAGCCTCATCTCCATATGGGGCACCAATGTAAGTTACATAATGAATGAATGTGGTGGAGAAGGTTCCCATTTATCTCCCACACACATTATCCTTATGATGCATAATTCAGCTGAAAGCTCCTATCCAATGTGTCATGCTGTGTATCTGAATATGTGTATGAGCACATATATATATGCAATGCATGTGTTTACATTCATATATCAAGTTCACATGAGTACTACATCTATGTGTGCGTGTGCACATGTGCAGGCACAATCTATGTGTATGTGTATGCGCGTCCTGAAGGGCATCCCCTGTTCTACCATGTAGCCCATCAATACAAAACAATGGACTGCAGACTGGCTTGGGTATTCCATTAGCTCCATCAGCTGTTCACGTGCTTGTGTTTGTATACGTGTGGTGACTGGTAATTATGTGTGTGTGTATGGTTTCCACAGGCTGAGCAACGTAAATCAGAGCAGTAATGGCAGCAGCAGCCGTGGAGGAGAGGCAGCGAGCGGAGCGAACCTCGTGTGTGACCCACTCAAGGTCACTCTGCCTCCAACACCATACACTACCAATCAATGAAGCTCTGCCTAGTCCCTCATGAAAGAGATGGGAAGGGAGGGAGGGAGGAGGGGAGGTGGAGGAGGGGGCAGGTAGAGGAGGAGGGTGAAAAGGCCAAAGAGTTGACAGAGCAAGAATGTGAGACAGAGAGGATGAGAAAAAGACAGAGACAGGGAAGTAAAGACAGGACAGAGAGAAGAAGACAGAGATGGAGACACAGGCAGATACAGAGTGAGTAGCGTCGGGGTGACAAAAGGAGGAAGGGAAGGAAACAGAGGGAGAGAGGAGATGAAGGTGGTTAGTACAACAGATGTTAAGACCACACATGACTGAGGCAGAGAAAATGCATGGATACATAATGATATGACTATAGAGAGGTGGACAGGACTGGCACACATACACATATGAACACACACACACAATAAAACATACACACACACATAATAAAACACACACACAAACATGCACGTACTGTACCTCAGTGGCCATACTCTGGCTGGCGCTGTTCTCCAGAAGGAACCGTACCACCTCCAGGTGATTCTCCTGGGCTGCCATGTACAGAGGAGTGAAGCCATTCTGCACACAACACATGCACGCACATTTACACAAATGTTAAAACTTTAATGGCAGAGGCTTTTTCCTCTATTTTGCATAGAAACCGCAAACTGCATCATAAAAAATGTAACAGGTCCCAATACGCCTCAAATGATGACACTTTTACTATCAAATCATATCAATGTAAGTGAGAATGTTGAGAATGAAAAATACCCAGGCAATAAATCTCATCTACAAAACAAAATGAAAGAAGCCGCTTGAAGTCTTTCCTCTCACCTTGATCTGATAGAGTTAAATATAACATGCAAGGACAGCAGTTTCCTTGGGAGGCAGAGGCCTAGTTGGCGTGATGCCAGATTCTGTCAGTGAGGATCATTGCACTGAGTGATTCCCTCAATGTCATCGACTTTATGATACAGTATCATACAAACAAATGTGTGCATCACAGCAGTGCGAGTGCATATAAGTCGTTTCAGGGACTAAATGTAGACCAACAGCAACCTTACTGTCATTTTGACATTGTGCGCATGTGCGTGTGAGCGTGCATGCTGAGTATAACCCACCTGAGACTGTGCGTTGACATTGGCTCCATTAGTGACCAGCTCTTTGACGACTTCCGTTTGGCCAGCCAGTGAGGCTATGTGCAGAGCAGTGTTTCCTTTCTGGATTACATGGAACAACCACAGGAATGTGTGTTAAGCTCTGCCCCACCTGTCCCACCGTACTGCTTTTATGTGTGTGACTGTGTGACTGTTTGTCACTATAGTCTATCATGTCAGTATCCATGTGCCCCAGTGAATCCCCTACCACCAACCACACTTTTGTACCGCCTGCGTTCCAGCTCTGGCATCCCCCTGCCTGCACTGCCAACAATGTGTCACTTCCGATGCCGCACGTCCAACACATGCAGTAAATAAGCTCTCGCTGAGCCTCGGCCATAAATAAAGACAGGATAACAGGAGGCTTTTTATGAACCTGTACTGGTCCTTGGTCCCTGTGAAGGCACAGTCTACCCCCAGCCTGTCTCCTGGCCATGTGATACTGGCTCTGTTATTTGCAACAAGTGCTGTTGTGCAATCGTGATCATCCGTCACTTGACTGTATACTACAGATAGACATGTTTGCTGAGGCCAAGGCAGTTTAAATAAAGAGAGAGACAAGACTGTTTGGAATATAAAGTTGCTGAAGAAAAGAGCTTGTGTGCCTTACTGAGCCTAAAAGCTTTTCTTGAGTACAAAACATTTAAATTGTAACGATGCTGACTGCAGTCTTTCTCACCATTAAACCTCTGAACATCCAAGCAAGGTAATCCACATGTTAATTAACAAAGTATTCACAGACAAAGTATTTCATTCATTTTCCCAACAATATCCACTCTTGTAAATCCATATCTGCTCAAAGCAACTAACGCATGATTAAAGTTTTATAGGATTATATTTAGGCACTGAAGGCACTTGGTTAAAGTTAGGGAAAGATCGTGGCCTTGGTTAAATATTGAAAAACTCAATGACAATCTGAAGCACAAGACACAACGTAGTTAAATAACGTTTAACATCTTGTGGAACCAAACCACAGCAATTCCTTCACTGGAGCATTTCCAGTTTCATTTCCATCAAATATATCTGGCAAAATAAATTAGTAGTATACAGTATAAAACTAATTTCTCGGTGATAGGGTTGCACCATGAACTGCTAGATCAGTCCAGCACGACATCACTACAGACTAAAGAATTAGGTTGAACTATCTCTCTCTGACTGTTTCAAAAAGAAAAGTTAAAGATTCACAAATCTAATGCAATAAAAACACCACAAACTGCAGCCACTGAAATTACAACAGAGTTAAATCAGCTTCTCTCTGACAGTCTCAACATTGTAAACTTCACAAGGGTAGCATTTGTTATTGTGGCTAATGAACCGAGGACACGGCCTCCTATTTAATTCTTCCCACAACAAGAGCACTACAGCATTAGAGGGGCGGATACACAATTAACTTTAGCATCAAACACACCCACACAGCCTAAATGAAATACTCTGTGTTACTACATGTAGATGTCCTCGATGGCACCACCCCCCCAACTGCATAACATACAAATTGATTGCCATTAGGGTGCAGGCAGTGGATTCCCAAGATCTCAAACTAATCCCTCAGCATCCTCGGGGTCACAATAGAGAGACGCTTTAATTGGGGAGATTTTCTCCTTGATCTTGAATATTTCATCGTGTCCTGTGTTTATGTCAGCACTAGGCTTATGGCCTGTGGCAGAGGAGCTGAATGAGACGACTAAATGGGAGTGAAAGCCTTCTGGGTGCAAATCTGGATAATATTTTCAATGGCTCTCCCTCTAGGCTCCTTTTAGCATCAGAGTAAAGATGCTTCAGAGGAGGAGGCCCTCCCCGGATGTATTACACTAAATGATATCATATTGTACAGTCCATGAAATATAACACTACTACTACTGCTGCTGCTTTTGTCCACCTTGTTTTTTTTTATTAGGTACAATTCCCATTAATACATTCTACTGTTGCAATTATACTGAACTCCTTTTGCTTCATTCTGACATGCAGTATATTTAATTTTTTTCCTCCTTGATTCTCTCACTATTTCTAGCAGTGATCCCCACAGGGATCATTAAATATTGATCCAATATTGAACCCTAACAAAGGCTGCACAATTGCAGTACTCATACTGTAACTGCATGTAACTGCTATACTGCTGCCATTCTTCGTGCTAGATCCAAATATAGTCCCCGTAACATCAGTTGAGCTACAATAGGTGTCAGCGTGGGCTTTACCTTCGTGGCTGCATCCACAGCGGCTCCAAGCTTCAGCAGTTCAGCAACAACCTCTACATGCCCCTCCTTGGAGGCAAGATGAAGAGCGTTCAAACCATTCTGAGAATAAACATATTTAGTGAGTTAGTTTCACTAATGCAATTAAACATATTATGACATAATGTTTGACTGTGTTTAATAAAAGGGTTAAAATCATAAAATATATAAAAATATTCTGCTTGTGCAGTTAGACGTGAGCCCTCGAGCCCTGAATCTGAAATTTAGCTGATGCAGCAGTTTGGTATAAGCATGTTTATGTGTGTGGAAAAGAATAACTCAATATTCTTCTTTAACCTCAAGGAGGACAAACATCCACATGAACATTTAAGTTTCTTAATAACAGTCTCAGAAAACTTACCTGATTGCAAATGTTAATTTCAACCCCAGACTTGAGGTAGTCAAGAACCTTTTCGAGGTTCCCTGCCCGGGCAGCTCGCAGGTAACTGGCATTACTGTCAGACTGCAGAGGAAAAAACAAAGACAGAAAAAGAGAGGCAGACAAGAGAGAGAGAGAGAGAGAGAGAGAGAGAAAGTGAGAGGAGGTGAGTATGTCAAGTCAGACACTGGCCACATGTTCATCTGCATCAACTTATCACACTGTTACAATTATGCACACCGAACAACAAAAGCACATACAAATGCCAAAATGTTACTGTACCAGGTAGAACTCTGTCATATTTTCTCAGACAACCAAAAAACATCTTAATGAGGGGAAAAACTGAGCCAATATCCACACATACAGCGGGTCCATTGTCCCATTATAATCAATCTATAAGTCCGTTAAAAAGCAAACATCTCAAAAAGTAAATCCATGAAAAAAAGCCAACAGAGCCACAGCATATCATCCAAACAGTTCGAGTCATCCTCCGTCATCCATCAGATCCCACTGGACTGTTATTTCAGCTTTGTTAAATCCAAATGTCTCTGATTCCCAAAGGTAGGAAGTTCAGTGACCGGGTGGTCTTTACAGCTGCTACAGAGACCTCCTCTCTTCGAGAAACCTCTTCTGAATCCACAGCGACATGGACTTCTGTGAGTCTATGTCGCTGTGCTACGAGAAGCAGAGCATCTTCTATTCTGCTTGGCTGTCCTTTATTTCACTACAGAAATAGAGCTTTGCACACCAAAATAAAATGATGAGGCAAGCATGTTTTGTTCCTATAACAAATATGGTGTGCATGTGTATGTGTGTGAGTGTGTGAGAGGAAGAGAGGGAGGGGGAGAGACCAAGAGAGAGACTAGAGTACACAAAGGAAAAGAGATGGAGAGAACTAAAGAGAGAGAAGAAGAGAGGGAGGTTGTTTTTCTTCTCTGTGTTCATGGTAGCTCCTAGGACATTGGGTTTGACATAAAATGACACACAGCAAACTCGGCACATTTTGTCTTCCTTCTTTGCAGCAGCCTTGCAAAGAGCATTTTGTAAAACTCAGCACTGGAGCTGCTGAGAACAGGAGGGAGAGAAGCTGTGACATGCTGCTTCATAATACAAGCTCAAAAACCAAATTCCCCTGAATTATCAAAAGCCCAGACCTGCTAAATTTAGCCTTGCGTCCAGAGACATTTAGGATAAACTCAGCAGGGCCAAACGGTATGAGCACTTATCCAACATTGTGCTCTCCACCTCCCCCTTGGCCATGCTCTTCCAGAAATAACTCTGACGAACACAGAGGGATCTGACCCACAGCCAAAATGTGAGTGAAGACATCCAGCATCAGATTGTTCCACTGATAGGCTGTATAGAACCGTGAGAGGAAAATATTTGTGTGTGTGTGTGCTGTATGCATGCACGTGTGGACAAAAAAAATAATGACAGATGAAGCGATGGTCACTTGAACCCGCGTCATTTCCTCATTACAAGAGACCATTGAGCTAAATCTCATATCTCTGCAGCCGATCAGCTCACATCTAGAAATGTCTTCTTCCTTTTTTCCATAACCCCAACTCCCAGAGGACTGCTTGATAGCATTGAACCACTAATGATATTTCTGTTCTTGTGGCCTTGAGAAAAGTCATGATAGAACACAATGTTAGAGAGTGAGAACCAGCATGATAACTGAGGAACAAATGTGAGCCATGGGTCAAGAACAATTATAGAAAATATATGAACCACTACCGACATGTGAAAGTAATATTACAGAGGTGCTTATAGGCTGAAAGATGCATCATGAAAGCTAAAGATAATTTCCCTAAAAGCAGCTGCAAAAGAATCACTGCAGCACTGTTCAGTGAAATAGGCCACTGACTGTGAAAACACATAAACAACCAGTACAGTGGCCTGAATCTCCTAACTACAAAAAGTCTTAGAAACACTGTGGATATGCAAATCGGCATCAGAACTCGATTGCTTGTGTACTAGATCGTGTTATATTATTCTGGATGTGACAGATCAAGGGGCTATGGAAATTATTCAAAAGCACACCAGTAAATCACAACAGCTGATCCAACAACACAATTCATCATCTAAATATTGTTTAGTTATATTAAGCATTATAACTAAGCATAATAGTAACGGACAAAGTCCTCTATACTCCCAGACAGAGGTCTTCTACATGGACACCAAGAGACAGTGTCCTTCATGATGACCTGTTAGAAACACTCTGGCTCCCATCCAGTCTAAACGCAGCCAGCCAGACACTCTCCACCAGCTCTCTGTCATCACAGTGCCCCACCCCGACACTGCCACTGAAGTAAACTCCTGGCAACTTTTTCTATGATAATTCCTCTGTCTGCTACGTTATGTCTACATGTTGTATGGTATCAGCATGGTTCATAGTGACAGTTGTTTACAAGTGGTGCCTGCAGGGATGAAAACAATGTCTTTCTGGTGAGAAAGCATGATGGCAAGAAGGGAATCTCAGACCGTAATAATAATTTCCCCAAATGAAATTTCATACACTTCTTTAAATGCTTATATTAAGTTATATATCTCACAACTTCTTTTCTCTTTCTCTCCCTTCTTGTATTGGGATTTTGATAAAACTGTTGGCCACGGTATATTCTTTGAGAAGCTGTAAATCCGCCAGTAAATAAATCTGCCTAACTTCTGTTACAAAATTTAGCTTCCTTATTTTTTTTTTATCTTAACTTCTTCATAAAATAAAGATTTATTTAAACAAGTCCAGTCCAAGTACTGTGTAGTTGTTATATTTAGTCTCACATGTTGAAAATAGAAAGACTCGTTTGAATACAGCCAAACTCTGCATTGCTGGATTTATTTTTTATGTGCATTTGAAATTTTTGTATTTACCTATCTTTATTTCCACCTCCCTGTTAGAGCATTTATGTCAACATTTGTCCTTTTTAAATGTTAACTATGAATAAATTTACTTGACTTAACTTTCTGCAACAGTTTAAATGACTGAAAGCCATTTTATGCCAAATATTTCACTCTGAATATCACTGTCACCCTCAGCTCCATCATCAATTATTTAAGTCAAATTATATCCACATAATAGAATATCTGTGCAGCATGTGTGAGTCTGTGCACGCCGCCATGCTCGTACACATCCCAACAGTTGTCCTGTATCTTACATAACCGACATGTGTCCTTAGTGTGTGCAGTGCTGTGTACAGCATGAGTGTGCGACCCATGACTCTTAGGCTTTGTTGAGTGTCACCAAATGCTTGACCGCTCTAAAACCTGACATGAAAATACACAGGTGACACTGCTGTGGACAGGCAGCATGCATTACAACCACTCAGTGATATTATGCAAGTCAAACATGACATCCAATACTGTAGTCTTTTTTTTATCATTCATTGCAGATATTCAACAGAAGACAACTGGTGGCTTTGTACTGGCAGATGTGTAGCACAAGCAACAATGAAATATTAATACACTTCCAGAAATACCTACCTACGACATACATGCTCTCACTTTAGATAAAGATACAGTACATCTCTAAAAATACTGAGGTCTAATAAAATTTTCAAAGTTAAAGTTTTCATGTTTTTTTTAAAGATATTATTTTGCACTAATCTTTTAAATAGTGCTCTTTGCGTCTCCTTCTGCATCTGCCCAAGTGTAAGTGCCATTAGATTAAGTAGTCTTCATCCATAAGTCACTCATTGCTCTTGTCAGTTTATCCCTTAATGCCTGCACTGAAAACCGGTGACCAACATGTCCAACCTTCCATCCACATCCCATCTACGTCCAACATGAGGGACCTTGAAGTCTTTGTGAATGAAGCATTACAGAGGACAGGGCAAGAGATTAGTAAGAGAAATATCATTAAGCCTCCTCAGATCAGAGGTTCAAAGAAAATGGGGCCATTAAAGACTAGGTTAAGCCTGAAGGAAAGCATTAATCTAATGTTAGATAAAACGGTGAGGAAGAGAAGGGGGGAGAGAGAGAGGGAGTGAGAGAAATCTGACACACAAGTGAAAACTGGAAAAGCTGTGAATTATACCATCATTCCCAATTACAGTCTTACAAAGTCAAAAATGCAGCTTATTGCTGGGTAAGTCGCTGTAAAAACAACAATTAATCATCTCAATTCTAATTAAAAATGCCCTGTGGCAACTGACTGGTGTCTTCACATGCTCTTTAAAAGGCAGAGGGAAAAACTGAAATACTACACAACAATCAAGCCTAAGCGTTGCAGCTCAACAAAATGCAAACCCTGTAATAAAGCCCACGATTTAAAAGTTGAAGATTTAAATTATACCAGAAAGAATCCCCCAGAATTAGATTTTTGAAGAATTGTGTGTAATGTGCAGAGCATCTTCAGATGGCCGATATATCAGCCTGGCTAATTTAACAAGGTAACAATTCTACACTACAAGGCTGTGAGCACTGGTGACTATCTATAAGTATTACAGCAAAAACAAATTTTATACTAAACATATGCCCAAGTAAAACTAGCTACCTTTACCATATCAACGGTAGCTAATTAATGAGGAATTTCTTGCCTTTTTTCTAGCCTGGAAAGACTGAAGCTGTATCACAATTCAATATTACGTATTCATTTTAAGCAGGTTTTAATTACATAGTGTGTTCACAATGGAGAAGTGACAAAAATTAAGCGTGCTCAGCATGAACACAAAGAAAAAACACACACACACTTTTTGACTGTGCTGTTGATGAACACGCTTGTCCCAAGATTAATTAGACGAAGAGTAAAGAAGAGTAATGTGTTCACACAGCTCCAGGAAGATTTTGGGACACAGTATCCAGTATCCAGAGCCTGGGCAGACAGGTTTTTTGGGTGGATTCTAAGTATGGAGATTCATGGCATGCTGGATCTGTGGAGCATTTGTTTTCATTCTGCTGAATCTGTACTTGGCACTTCTTCTCCCCATGACATCAACACACTGATAGTCTAGATGGATAGAGGATATTTAGTTGTATAAAGACCGATACCCCTGGGGATGCAGACTATGATGATGTCAGTCTGGCACTCTGCACCGAGCATGTAACAAATACAGGAACTCAATAGCATTTTGCACTGTAGCCATGTATAAGAAAAATAAGAAATACAAGTCTGCACACACTTTTGTGCATTATTAACATACAGGTAAAAGTATCTACGTACAAACACAGACAAACAAGGTACGTTGATGTCATCGCCGTAAGCTCTGGGTGAACTGAGCAAGCTTAGAAGAGGAGAGCCAGACCAGCAGCAGCTGCATTGTTTCACTTTATCCCCTGGTCTCCTGACAGTGCTCCACAGCTCTATGAGTACAAAGGTGGTGGGCCACAACACCCACCAGTGCCAAAGAACCTCACCCCACCAACCCCGCATACATTTTTCTCATCTTTAAACTGTCATATTTCCCCCAATCCCCTGCTCTGCTTAGTCCCTCATTGCATCCTTATTTCTCTCTTTCTCTCAAGGCTAAATATAGAAAAGCCATTGATGAATTAATGCCCCCATTTCACTGTCAACATGCTCATGCCAGAAAATCATTAAGCCTCAGAGAGGTATGGATGGAAGCATGTTATTGGCAACACAATGAATGGTAATCTATAACAGGAGTGATAAAATTTTAGAGACTCCTCAGATTTCAAACACACAAAATGTCTTATGTTCAGTGCATCAACATCTGCTTCACAGCTCATAACGGTACATATCATGTGCAGTTATCTTAAGCATCAGCATCACTCTAACACATCTTTCTATTGGAAGGCACCACGCATTTGAGGAGCACTATAAAGAGGAGTCAGGTGGTTTAATGCCTCCTAATGGCCACTAGGAGGAATGACTGTGAATTGCAGTGTGAGTAAGGAGGTAAGTGAATGAATGAATGAATGATTGAATGAATGAATGAGCAAGTGAGTGAGTACTTTCTTGTTTGACATCTAAAAACATACCAATAAATAAATGCTTATCACAGCGATCTCTGAAAGAGAGTTTTACTAAGAAAGAAACTCATCACATTATCTATTTCTACAAAAGTTTTTTTTCAAGTGTGACTTAGTTCATATCTTTCACTTTCTCTTATAGAGCCCAAAGTTACTAGTACATGTGCAGTACATGCTTCAGCAAGTACTTGCGAGCCTCGCTACCATCTTTTTTTTAAAGTATATTTTTTTGGGGCTTTTTGTGCCTTTATTGGACAGGATAGTGGAGAGAGACAGGAAATGGGGAGGCAGAGAGAGGGGGAATGACATGCAGTAAAGGCTGTCCGATGCGGGACTCGAACCGGGGCCAACTGCAGCGAGGACTGTAGCCTGGACTGTAGCCTCTACACATGGGGCGCCTGCTTAGACCACTACGCCACACGACGCCCCTACCATCTTAAAGGAACAGTTTGACATTTTGGAAAATATGCTTTATTCACTTCCTTGCTGAGAGTAGGATGTTTAGACTGATAACACATTCAAGTCCAGAGCTAGGAGATGGTTAGCTTAGGTTAGCATCAAGACGGGAAGCAGGGGGAAAAAGACCAAAGGAAGAAAAGAAAAAAAGCACAATGACTAACATGCATGTTACACCCTGTTTGTTATATCTGTGTCTGGGGAAGCGAATAAGCGTATTTTCTAAAAAGAATTTATTTCCTTAAAGAAAGCACATAGACAACATGAATGCACACTGTACAATGTGGATATGCAGGTGCATTGGTAACTACCTGTCTAAGTACCATATACCTTCATGTGTGCTGAATCCTGTATATTATTGCCATGAAGTATCAAACACTCCCTGCTTCAAACACAGTTCATCTGTGTCTGAAGTGCAGCTGACTTTCCCAGTTCATACTCACCCAAACACCCATTCAGTCATAATGCATGATACAGGGCTAGTTCATTCACATGGTTTGGTTAACCACTGGATTCAGAACATCACCCTCTGAGACAGTCAGTAACCTCTCTCACATCAACAAATCTCAACACAAATCCAAGTTTTCAGAATTAAACATTACAATTAAAAATGTAAGTATAAACCCAAATGTCAGCACTACTCACTTGTGTTAGGAAGACAGCACCCTCTTCCACAGCCATGCTCACTTTCTTTCCCTCTTTCTTTCTCTCCTCTGTATGAGCAGAAGTGAAACCTGAGCTCAGAGTGGTCAGCCAGCCAAGCAGCCAAACCGCCAACCGGTCATCTATTCAGTCAGTCAGCCAGCTCTGTCCTTATCTTAACCTCATGGGCATCCATCCCACTCAGAGGAGAGAGCAAGGTGCCAACTGCTCAGGTAACAGAGTACAAAAAAAAAAAAAAAAAAAATCAAAGCACACCGAGAGATGCTAGACCTGGAGGATGCAACAGCTCCTTCCGCTGTCTGGTCGATGACCTGCACTAGATAGAGGGATGGTGGGAGGAAAGACGTGAGTGGCGGGGGGAGAAGAGGATGCCGGGTGGAGAGGAAAGAAGAGAAGGGGTCTATCTAACTCTGCAGTGGTGAGTAAACAAAGCACTGAGCGTCTTGCAGTCTTTCACGCTGCAGAAAGGACACACGCTAAATCCCCTCTGCTGTCTCTCTCCCTCCCTGGCCCCTCTCTATCTCTCGCTCCCTTTTTTTTTTTTTAAATGTGTCAACAACGGGTAAATCCCTGCTGCTTCACAGAAGCTGGCCCCTGCCCCAGAAAGCACCTTCAAATGGGGAGGGTGCAGGAAGAGCACCCTGACTTACCATAGTAGCTGAGGCTTCTCCCTCCCTCTCTGCCTCCTTCCTTTTCTTCCTCACCTTCATTTACTATGAAGGGGTGGGGTGGAGGGGCTGTGAGATCTTGATATGGTGAGCGGGAGAGGGGCTGAACTGAAAATAGCAGCTGAAACAAATACTTGAGCCAAAATGATTCGAGTGGGATATGGTAACCCCCCCCCCCCCCCTTCCCCTCTCTTGCTATCCCACCCACTCTCTCTCTTTCCCTCCCACTCATTCTCTCTGGTTCACTCCCCCTGCCTCCCTCCGTCTCTGCCAGCACACTGCTCTTTATTGTCATCCTGCTTATCAGCTTTTTTTTTTTCCTAACAAAGACAACTGTGAGTGTGTGTGTTGTGAGTGTGTGTCAAGGCTGGGCTTGCTCTACCTGGTTGGAATGAACCAGGGGGGTCTCAGTGAATGGGGGCTGACAGCGTTGACTCTACGTGTGTGTACTGGGGGAGTTTACGAATCAAGTAACAGCAGAGAACAACAACAATAACACCAGACGCTATTTTGGGGCAAGTGGACCAGTGGGGCCCTCCCAACAATCAATGGGGACACTTTAACAGAGGATTAGGGGCTTTTCCTCTGGTATTAGGGACACCCTCTGTCCTCCCACCTCTCACCCCTCAGCAGACACGCCCCACTGCAGTCAGCTGAGTGGGAACTGGGGATGAGAAGCTCACCCCCACTGATTTCTCCTCACAAGTCCTGCTCATAGCTGAGCCTCAGCGCAGGAGGATAGCAGCCAAGTATACTCTCTGCTCTCCTGGAAAATGTGCATAAAGAGCCTGGATCTGATCTCTATCTATATGAGGGGAAGGGAAAAGACAGCTGAGGTTAAGCCTCACATGGAACATAGTGTATTCCCAGTTATATGTTTGATCTTGGGTTGTTACACTTGTGGGTGGTATGTGATCTGATTATCTTATCTCGGAGGACCACCAACAACTGTAAAGTGCTCCCAAAGCTCTATTTCATGCCACAGGATTTCTCAGTTGCTCTGAGTAGACACATAATAGATAATCCAGAGACGAGACAGCATGTTAATATTGGGCAAATTTGAAAAACATTGTTTTCACTGGCAATTTTTTTAATGCTAAAGGCCAACATTTCTTCAAAGGACGAGTCAGTTTTTACTCCATATTTTTCTCACTGTCAACAAATCCCACAAAAAGAACAAAACAAACAACATGTTAGTCCTGTACTTTCTCACATCCTTATCCTGTCTGTGTTTACTGGTAAAAAAAAAACAAGGCTCAGTAATTTCCTAAAACAGCTGGGCACTGTAGTTTTAGCAAATACTTAAACAAGAGTAAATAGCGCATTTGCTGGGTCTATTTTTAGACATGGATTTGATGTGATAGCATGTACTGTATTAACGGTAGCAGAACAGTGTACGTGGGATTGACTTTAGAAGAAATCTCTGTTGCGACAGTGTGGCTCACTGATGTGCTTTTCATAGTTTTTGGACAACAGTGGAGGTCTACAGCACAGAGCAATAAGCTCTATCAGGTTTTGACTACACAGGAAATATTTGTCAGTAGGATCAATTGTTAGTTTTAGTCTTTTCAAGGGATTTGTTGACAATAAGAAAAATAGAACAGAAGTTTAAAGAAAGTTAACAGTTATGGCAAATCAACTATGGTTAAGAATGCTTTGGCAAATAAACAAAACATCAGGACCGCCTCGACCTCTAAACCTTTACTGTAGTGCTGTGTGGTTGAATATAAGCATAATTCCTCAGGATACTTGTCTAAATACACATTTTTGTTGTTGGTGGAAAAGCCGCTCTCCACAGCTGAGTAAATAAACGCTGTGGTCATTGACTTCCATATGGAAAATCCCAGGGACACACTGCTTTGTGGTCACTCTGTCCGTCTGCCTGCATCGTTTTGATAATAAAGAAGTTCATCAGCATCACACCCATGCAAGTTATTTATAGCAGGAATAATACTGTTCTGGCAGCACTGCCTGTAATATCACACACACACTAACATACAGGTTCACACAGGCAGTCACATGCAGCTCATCCATCCCTCAGCTACTGCTTTCACATTCTGTCACCGTTCCAGAGGAATGGCACCACTTGCATTATGGGTATTTTCCAGTGCTATCAACTTTCAGATGGGTGAGGGAGAGAGAGAGAGAGAGAGAGAGAGAAAGAGGGAGAGTTAGAGACAGTCAGAGAGAGTCGGAGAAATTCAAAAGGAGAACGAGACAGAGTGGTGTACGTGAGAGCTGACAGAGGGAGTGACAGATGCTCTGGACTAGAAGAGGCGAGTTGAACATGTGATTGGTGGATCACAGGCCCCTTCACACTAACACTGCAGTGAGCAGCTTGGAAACGGCGGGGTTACCATGGCTACGGGGGAGGTTACAACAGAAGAGGAAGAGAGTCAAGTCTACTTCTGGAAAATCACCTCTTTTGACACAGTTGTGTTTTATTCTTATGTTACCGCCTGTCAATAATCACACACACAAAATGGCTCGATACATTATCTGAGAATATGACATTGCAATTAGATTCTGAATAGATATTTTTCTTGTGGAGGCATTTGTGTGTCATGCTACGTTGTATTTGTGTATTCATTTATTTGCACAATTGAGTATTTGAACATTGAAATAGGGTGTGAGAGGGAGAGATGGTTGATATGGATAAAATCTTCTCCCACCTATTTGTGTATATATGTATATGGGGGCACATGAATATATTATTATATTCACCTTGTAACTGTTCAACTTTTTATTTCTTATTGGTGCCTTGAGGAATCATTTATATATACAATTGCCGGATGGGAATTAGCAATAGGTGATAGTGAGTGTGATCTTTATTAGTGCTTTAGAAAATAATGTGCGATATAGAAATGATGACCAAATAAGTTGAAATGATCTACTGTTCATTTTACTGAGCTAAGGCACTAAAATAAAATCAGAGATTCAACTGTAACATAGACTACATTTACTAACTCTAAGACAATATTATATCTTAAATCAAGACAGGTTGATTTATACTGATTATTTCTCATGAACTTGTGTAAATATGATCAGTGTGCAATAAATTATAGCACAGATTACCAATCAAAAGCTACTATAATATTTCCTGGAAGTAGTGCTTTGCTCCAGAGCTGTTTTATGCTTGTGACACACAACCCTAAAAAGTCATATATGCTTATATATTCAAAGGGAACAGAAATGGCTCTGAGCAAATCCAGTTGTCTCCTGGCTGGCTTGCCTTTCCTACGTTCACAAACATAAAAGGCAAAATCAGCCATCTCAGAGGAGCTGTAAAATATCACACCATCCTCATTCTGGGGAGTATCCTCAGTATTTGTAGAGAAGATACAACACACACACACACACACACACAGCAGACGAATATTTACTGTTCCTGCTGCATGGAGCTCGCTCAAGGGCACAGCTCCTCTCTGTCACCTGGGAGATGAGACCGTCGGGGAAGGAGGGGAGAAGGAGAGGAAGTGAGGGAGGGAGGGAGGGAGCTAAGAAGGCAGAAAGGAAGGGTAGAGAACAGAGGAAGAGGAGGAAAGGAGGGAGGGAACTTGAAAAGGAAAATAGGTGAACCATTCAACTTGAGCAGCAACTGAATAAGCAAACCTCAGATGTCATCACACATCAACACCATATGTTCATCAGAAAAACCCTACGATGTAGACGTAAAAAAAATATCTCTGAAATACAATTTAAATCCTACATTCCTATTTTTGTGCTTGTTCTGAGGCTGCTGGAAGCATGCTGAGGCGACAACTGAAAGAATCCCATTATTTCCCATCTTATTACCATTTTCTACTACTTCTGCACAAATGGAGCCTCCTGTCTCTCTACTGTCTAGGACCAGGGACAAGAACGCTGACCCTGACGTGGGGAGAGCTTGAATGTCGCATTGGATTTCATCCAACTGACTCGTCAGCTGTACAGGTGAAACCTACACACTAGAGCACGATGCTGGATCAATAGATGTCCCGCCAAAAAGTCACCCTACAACAGGCTCCAGAAGAGCAAAGGTGGGACAATGAAACGCATACAGGGGAGGGGGAGTGGTATAAGGAACGTGCAGGGGGTGGGTAGGGTTGAGAACAAAAGGTCAGAGGCTGAGGAGAGACAGTACAAGAGAGGCAGAAAAGAGTAATAGAGCGGAAACGATTAGTATACGAGTCAAGTCACAAAACGTATCTCTTCTGATTCATCTTTTCAGTAATTTTTCAAGGAAAAAAAGACAAATATTGTCTGGTTGCAGGTTGTGAAATGGCAGTATTTGCTTCTTTTCTTTGTCATATATCTCTTTCTAAATATCTTTGTGTTGGCTGACGACACTTGGAGTATTTTACACTATTTTCTGACATTTTATAGACCAAACGATTAACAGATTCATCCAAAAAATAATCCAGGATTAATCAATAATGCAAATGAGAGACATTAGAGGTTGTGAGACAGAAACAGAACGAAAGAGGAAGACACACAGACAGCAAACAGAGGCATAGACAGGGAGAGAAAACAGAAGGACAGGGCTCTTGGCGAAACAGTGACAAGAGATCAAAGAAAAACTAAACAACATATCAAAGTTTAGTTACATCTGGCACAAAGTCAGAGGCATCAAACTCCTCCTCCTCCCTCTGCTTTTCCTCCTCTAGCCTCAGTTTGACCTGCTGCAGACTCTGTTCAACAGTCAAACACTGGACTCTGGTGGACAGTCTCCTACATGACAACTGTATAAAAAGAATCCCAAGCTTCACTGTGTCCACATCTGGACTGTTTTTTTGTTTTTCTCTAACATAGGAAGAGTCTTTTGGTCATGAGAGTACATGACCAAAATATAAGTTATAATATACAATATGCTTTACATTATTGGCTCATGGATCCAATCGTTTCTCTTGTTCACTCAAGCAAAAATTAGTTCAGTTGACAATATTGCTTGTACTGAAATATGGTGAAATTCTTCATATGCCTGCTGTGGCCTGTAGAGGAGCGTAGGCTGGACCTCTCTGTTGTCAGGGGAGACTTCCACTTGTTTCTATATATTTATAAAGCACTTCTAGGAAAACAAATTCGGAAAAGAGCTTGTTAAAAAAAAAAAAAAAGGCCTTTAAATGTTCCACAACCTCCCACACATGGAATGGTTAGATCTCACTCAAATGTGGGTCCTTCATCCCATATTTTTGGGTTTAAACTTTATCTAATGCTGGTTTGACGCCCTTCTCTGTATTCTTCTTTCATCCTTATCTTTTATTGGCGGTTTTGTAAATGTTACTGTTTGTGTAAGTGTTTTTGCCTTTGCTTGAGAGTCCCATGATAAAAATTTTTGTCGGTTTTTCACTATGAGGAACCCATTTCAAATAACACACAGTCACTTGTTAGTATAAAAACAGATTATAGTTTATAATTATAAGATGTCTATTATAGATTATAAACGTGTCCTCTGAGGGGAGAAGCAGAGTTTGAAGCCTTGGGGGAAGCCTCACTCATATCTCTGGCAGAGGTCTTTGATGTGGTCAAGAAGCTTCCCCTCAGTGGCAAGGTGCCAGGCGTGGATGAGATTTGCCCTTAGATGCTGAAGGCTCTGGACAGTGCCTGTGGACTGGCAGACTGGGGTTGTGGTTCCCATATTAAAAAAGGGAGACTGGAGGGTCTTGTGAGCTCCAATGCAGCAGTATGGAATACTAGGCAGTTAATAGGAGTCATTATCAGTGGCATATAAGTCGTCCTTATATACCACTGGGAGGAGCTGGAAAACCTTGCAGGGGAGAAGGACTGGACTACTTTGCTCAACCTGCTGACACTGCAACCTGACTCCAGATTAGCGGCAGAAAATGGATGGGATAGATGGATTATAGTTGCTTAAATTAATATTGTAATTTACTGAATGAAATTGTGAATTTCTTTGCATCATTTCAAAAATCAGTAATCAGTATAAAGCACAGATGTAGCATAAAGATCACGAGTTTCCGAGCAGAAAGTAGGAATTAACACAATTTAAATATGTCTTGTACAAATCAGACCTCCAGGTTATAACTGTCATTTGTATAATTTCAGTAACCCATAGTTCACACTGCTGAGAAGTGAAGCCACCTCAAGGTAATGACTAAAAAGAAGTCCATAAACCATCTTAAAACACCTTTTGTGTCAAAAAGGATGTGAGTTTCCACTCTTTGTGACACAGTAATGGGACATAAAAATGCAAATGGCTAACCAGTAGATGGACTGAAATGACTATTCCCAATAATAAGGGCCAATCTAGTGTGAACAGCAGGTAGCATACATGAGCTGCAGGAGCTGAAACTGAGACGAGTTGTACTGTAAGTGTGTGTTGCTATATGGAGGAGAGAAAGAGGAACATGTGATACATACATTTATAAATTTCACTGAGAGTGTGGGTAAAATGTGACAAAGACAGAGGTTTAGTCCATTGAAAGGACTTTAGAGGAAAGACAAAGGCTTATAAAACATCAAGTCTCTGAATCACAAAGCTCAGTTCCTACTTCCACCTCTTCCCATTAAAAAAAACCAAAAAGTACTTGATACTAAAATTCCATACAAAATACTCAAAAAGAAGGATTTTTCACTGACCGTCTAATTGACTCAATATATACACATGTACGCACCCACGGAAAAGGAACATGGATCAATTCTCTCTTGTCATTTTTGTTCTCTCTTCTGTTTCCGAGGGTGTTATATAAACTTGAGCAGGCTGAACTGATATGACATAATTAATCTAATCACATGATTGACTTTTTCCTCTGTGTCAGTTTGTAAGAGGCCTGCGGCAGTTAAGCTGCCTGGTATCTGTTACCAGGATGTTAGATCTGCCACTGATCCAGAGAAAAATGTTCTAGTAATGCAGGAGACAAGAGAAATGGCTTTTCAAGTCTCTTTCAAAACAGTATCCAAAGGTGCATGATTAAACCACTTCATCAGCTGCAGACATCCATTACTGATGAGCGCCCTCCCCCTCAACTTGTTCAAATTAATTTCTGCTGGGAGAAGAAGTGGTAGCGATGGATGGACAGATTTGAAAAAGCTTTAAGAATCCACTTCTTTCCTTTCCATCCACATTCTCTTGGGTCCTGTAGGTTTTTTCCTCCCATCCTCCTCCTTATCTCTCTCTCCATCATATCTTTACCAATTTCCCTGCCTCCTCTCATCCATCGTTCCACCACTGTTATCCATCTATTCTGTATGCATTTCAACAGACGTCAACAAGTTACCTTAGCTTATTCTAGCCTTCTACATGTCCTATCTGTTCCACTGGATTAGCACCACAGCTGGGCTAAAATAAGTGAGAGTGCTTTGGACAGAGTGAGAGACTGAATGTCCATCTGGCTCCTCAATTCAACAGGGCATGGTTAAATTTGAGTCAAGAAGAGTTTCAGAGTTATATAACCAAGTCTGAAGATGAAGATTCAGAGGAACCAGCGTATCTTGGAATACCAGCTTGGCTAAATAACAAACCAAGATAATTCAAGTCAGTAATTAAGTCGGTAAATTTAAGTGAGTAGATTAAATTTTTATGTGTGTATGTGTGAGGATCTGCCACAGATACAGTGTATCTACAGTGGGTGTATGTGTGGTGGTGATAAATGTCTCTCTGCTGAGACCCCTGCAGCAGATAAGTGAGGCTGTTCTCCAGACTTTATGAGGAGGAAAAGGCCAAGTGTTAAAGATTCTTGTCCACATTATCACCGTATTATCATAATCTCAGAGAAATACATTGCTTCCATCCATCCATTTCTTTAAAATGGAAATGAGGGAAAATATAAAATACTGAAAATCAGTATTGTTACGATTAAATACATCAATATGCAATTCAATATATTAATACTTTATTAAAGGAAAGTCTTGAATTTTGAAAGATGGCAAACACATGTCTCTGTCAGTCAAAAACTATGTTGTAATCTTCAAACTAAACATTTCCCACAGCAAAGAGCCAGAGACGAAAACCAGGCTTTCATCGCCAAATATAATCTGTCATTTAAACAAAACAAAATCTGCTGTAAATGTCATTTATGTAGCTCCTACTATAACATTTTGATAGCTCATAAAGCTATCTATAAAACAGAAAGAGGGCTGTTATTTTAGCCTGTGGAGCAGGGCTGAATGAAGCAGAGAGTGCTGTAACTGTTTTCGCCTGATCTTTGGCAAGCAGGGAGCACCAGACGACAGCAGACCACGAACCATCTGTCCCCCCTGAACCCCCCCCCCCAGTCTCCACACAGACACAGACACACACACACACACACACACACACAGACACACACAGAGACACACACACAAACGCAGGCAGACAGTCACGAACATGCACACAAACCTAAACTAAACACAGGCACAGGCACAAGGATGGCTCCGTAAACATGTTAAATTTAGGGGGGCGATATTCTAATCCTCCATGATCACCTTTTGACACGAGGCCAACAGGACCAAATGCTCCATGCAGACATGGTGGATGTCTGAGAGACGAGGAGAAGTGAGGATGAAAGAGGAGAATGAAGTGAAGCATTGTGAGGAAGTATCAGAGTAGAAGGGGATTTACATGTGATTCATCCAGTGTCCAACATTCTCACCAGTAAAACTGCTGATCTTTCATTTATACTTCTTAAATCTGTGTATCCTCCTCCGCTAATACAGAGGTTATTACACATAACAGCATCCTATACTGGAGAAATGGTCTTTCAGATCCTGGCATTTCTGCTTGGCAAACAGGAGGCTATTAGATGCTGAAACGGCCAGCTGCCCCTCAGGCAACACAAAGTAATAGGCTGTTGAATGGGGAGGCCCAAATCCATAATAGCAGCACTCTCCAAACATGGCAACAAGACAGGCAATGAGAGTGTTGAGAGTAAAGAAATTCTCCTGTGTTTTGTTGCGATGAAATGGTCAATATCCCAAAAGACAAACCACTACAACTACAGGATATTTTAAATGACAAAACTGCATTTTGGCTCGTGGGACAGCAGCAAAAACTCCATACAGTATCAGTCCCTTTATAGCAGAGACGATAGCATGACCAAACCACAACATCATCCCCTGAGGTCATGAGAGTTTAAGGGGCCAACTGGGTCAAACGTGGCCTGAAGAAGGATTTCAGTATATCTAAGGGGACAGAGTCGTGGAATGATCATTCAATCTGTCGGCTAAGAGCATCACATTTAGATTAATAACACCAGCAGATGTCAGTGCAACAATCCTAACCACTACACATTAGGTGGAATGGCCCCAAAAGTCACATCATGTGACTTTCTAAAAGAGAAAAAGGAACAAAGGAGAATAAAAAAGCTCTCTCTGTTGCAATCTCCCTTTGTTAGGCAGGCTATGCTTATGAGCAGTGTCTCTCTATCAATTGTGCTGTGTTTAGCACAGGACATGGGACACGGAAATCGATAGAGGGAGGGGTACAGGATGATCCAGAATGTCTCTCTCCGTCTTCTCTCTGGGTTGATTTTGGTTGCTATTTTCTTTCAGCAGGACACTGCAATATGAATCTGATCTACTGGTATATAGTAATACAGTAACCTGGACTTTGCTTTACAGTGCGTAGCTCAGAATGCATGAAAGGATGGATATTTTGCAAGTCAACATTTAGTTGTTCCTAGACCTTGCACAAAAAAATACCCAAGAAAAATATCAAAAAGAATGGCTAGATGATGAACAAAAAACCTCCACTGGCGCTTTATGTATTCTCATTATTATCATGCATACCTGTTCACAGTCAGATCAAAAGTTGGGTTAATAGTTTCCTCTGTAACACTGGAGAACTACCCCAGACTAAATGTCAAATCAAGCGGCACAATATCCAACAAAAACAAGCTTTGGTTTAATATAATGACAAACTACTACACTGGTATAATCTTGGTCTCTCTGTGCACTCAGATGTGTTGTATACATAATGCAGACATGCACTATGATGTTGTTTACCAGTGCTGTAAGTCGTTAGACTCATTAACTGGAATAGTACAACATTTTGGGAAATATACTTGCTTGTTTTCTTGCTGAGAATTAGATTAGAAATTGATACCACTTGTATGGTTTGTACATGATTATGGATTAGGTTAAGCAGAAAGACTGGAGGCAGGGAACAACAGCTAGCCTGGTTCTGTCCAAAGGCAGGAAAGCCCACCTACAAGCCTCTATAATGCTCATTAATCAACACATTTTATCTTGTTTGTTTCATCTGTAGAAAAACTGAAGCACAAAAATGACACATTGTGGTTTTAAGGAGTGTTATATGCCAGACTTTTTCTTGGCAACCAGCAGAGCCTCCGTGTTCATCTCTTCCTTTAATGCATCACAACACAATGAGTCAAATATCTGGGTGAGAACTTGATGATATACTGTGGCTTGCATATCACAGTGTAACCGTCAGAGTAGGTAAAATGCAACAAGCAGTAAATGACTGCTGGCAGTTGGGACTCAGTCTATTGTCCTGCAAGACAGACAATTTTTTATCGTGGGTGGCAGCACTTTTACTTTAGACCAGCGTTAGTCCTGTAGCACTAAAATCTGTGACTGGCATCCTCGTGAGCCTTCCCCACCCCCTCTGTACGAGGGCCTGTTTGCTGACCCTCTCTGACCCCCCCGTGTCCATCCATCCATCACACACAGCCAGAGCTGACTGCTCACCAAGGCTACAGCCACATGTGCTCTCACACACACACTTAAGGACAACACATATACATACAGTAAGCAGTCTTGAGCAGATATTTTGTGCAGTGCGAAACACTCAGTGTACAAAGCAGCCTAGGTGCACACACATACACACACATTTATTTTGCCTACTATGGTACATATGCATGCTCCAGCAGCTAGCGTCAAGGTCGCAGCTGAGCAGAGAGACTAATGACCTATAATAAGACACAACCTTGACTGATGGGTACAGTCAGTTAGTTATAGCAGCCAACAGAGCAGCACACACACACACTCCTATATACACAAACACACACAGACACTGAAACAAATACACACAGAGTGCCCTGTTCTCTGCAGCTCAGCATCATTGTTCTGTATCTGCTCTCTTCAGGTGGATTCTGATCTGCCATACTTAATTTTACCTCTCGCTCACTCTCATCCCATCTCTCCCTTTGTACTTGAGTGTTTCTGTTTTGCTGTCATCCGTACTCAACTTTGGCCAGCAGAGATGTCCAGAGAAACAAACTGTGAATGGATGATTTCAATAGGTGACATGTTTGTGACACATTTCTTACATGTTGGTTATCTTATGGTAGAATTGCATGTATGTTCCCACACTACAGGAAGGGCAATGCATTTTAATAGCAGATTAGGGGTGGTATGTGTTCCCATAAGGACACTAGGCAGCTATGACGTTGTCAGCAACAACACAAATGATCAAGGCACGTTTGTATAGCCTCCACCCCCACACTCAGCTCACCTTGAAGTGTGTCCTATATACACATTCAGAAACGTATAGCTATAAAGATTCAAGCACAGACACATACATGTGCAAAACACACATATACTGTATACACACAAAATACAGTTATACAAACACACACATACATATACACACACACACACACACACACACACACACACACACACACACACACACACACACACACACCTCTACCTCCCAACCCATTTAATCAGCCATTTGCGCCATAGCCCCTCACTGCACCAGTTGTAAAATGGCCTGTGTCTGACTCATAATGGTGTCACGTTGACATTGAATTAAACTGTTGAATCTCAATTCTGCCAACACATCATAATGTGATATGAGTGATGACTCTTTGCAGACATTTTATGCACTTGATCACCAAACAGAGTAATCAATAAGATCTTAAAGGCCTTTGAATCAATTTAAGCCAGTACATTTCATCATAGATATCAACAAATTCTAAAGGTTAAGACTGTAATGATATAAAAGTCATGCTGACCATGTGAGAGCTTGAACTAGCTCAGCTTTTTCTGTTGCTGTCTACTCTGTGTCATTTCTGCTTAGTTCCAACACTTCTTCTAATTGGACACTTCAGCAACTCGTGTGCTTGTACGTGTGTCCGTGGTTTTTCCTAACGGCTGGAGCGGCCATTTGGCTGTCAGGAGGAAAGGTCCCAGAAAAGTTAAAAGTGCACTGTGGGTGTCAAGATGGCTGACAAACAGCTGACAGCATCCCATTCGGCAACACACAAACACACACACACACACACACACACACACACACACACACAGTGACATCAACCTAGTCAGCAGCAACAGTAACAACAATCTGACTCATATTGCTGCGTCTCGTTGCATCGGATCAAGCCTTCAAGCTGACAGTTTGCAAAGTGTGCAATTAGACAGAACGTCATATAGACAGAGGACGATGTAGAGTCTAGCTTGTACTACTGTAGTGTAATTTCTTACCGTAGGATAGTTTTAGTGCTGTGTAGTAGGATAAAGTGCTAAAAGTAAAGATAACTTTCAATATCAATTAATCTGTTGATTGTTTGTTGACTATAAAATCCCAGAGAATTGTGAAAATCAACGGGGCCCAAGTTAACATCATCAGATCCCTTGTTTTGTCCAACCGACTAAGGAATTTCGATACCTGAACTCAGGCTACCTACGGGTACCGAATGGTAATCCGATTCAATTGCTCTCTTT
This sequence comes from Seriola aureovittata, assembly GCF_021018895.1. Classification (NCBI taxonomy): domain Eukaryota; kingdom Metazoa; phylum Chordata; class Actinopteri; order Carangiformes; family Carangidae; genus Seriola; species Seriola aureovittata. The sequence continues at coordinate 17,477,680 of NC_079377.1, forward strand.
TCCTAAAATTCAAACCTATAGAACAGCTACCTCACTGTTGTAGAAGTCATTCTTATAAATAAGACAATGTTATGCACTAGGGATAGCTGTGGTAGTAAAAATAATTGCATCGACTGAAATGAATGTGACTTACTGCAAAAACACTATATTCTATCATCACATTGATGAAAAAAATGTATTTAATACTTGATCTTAATTTTCCAAAATATAAAACTTAGAAAGGTAGCTAATCCTCACATTTGGAAGCTGAAACCAGCTAATTAGAAAGTGATTTCAACAATTAATCAATTTTCATGAGGCTGAGGATAAATAGTTCAAATTATACTTCACAAAAGGTGCCAATACAGTTGTGTTTAACTTTAAAACCTAAATACCCTAACAAAGGATTTTAGACTATTTAGACTCTAGGAGTCCAATCCATGTTTGTTCTGAAAGCGACACAAAGCAACAACAAACAGACTACCAGCATAATGTTACAGCTCTTGGTATCATTACTCACTTCCCTCCAGGTAGGAAATGGATAGGTGGGAACATACTACTGCTATAGATATATGATGATCCTTATGATGATATCTCCGAGTGGACCTGCTTTTAAAACAACAGCCAGAAAGGAAACCAAAAATATCCAGTGTGAGATTTACAACATGGCAATACACATCACAGAGAGAGCCGGCTAGAAGTTGCTGTAGGGCTGTTCTATTTTCAACATGATGGGTGTTTGTGATAGTGTCTGTAACCAAACAGAAGAGGAAGAAGAAGGGATGATGCTGAAGATAATTTGCTAGCTATCTGCTTGGTGATGGTGCAGAAAAATTATCAATCACACAGGGAATAAAAGAAATAATCACTACTCAGTTATGAGCGGGTTCATGTGATGGTAATGACTGTGACTGTGTGAGGTGGAAGCTGATACCGCAAAGATTAAGTTTCATCGTCATCATCAGAGTAATAATAGTCTTCTTTCTTGCTTGATGTTTAACAATTTACAGCATTTCACTGGTGACAGATCTTTCTTCATTTCATTCAGAACACCGGTAAAAAATTTCCTTTTGTAACAAACAATTATTTTCATTAACAATGAGTTTACTGATTATGTTTCTGATTAATCGATCAATTGGTTTATAAAAAATTTCCGATAATAGTAAAAAATGTCATTTTCCTAAAGCCCAATGTGACGTATTCAAATGTCTTGTCCAACTGTTAAAGATTTAAAGATATTAATTTTGTATATTAAGCAGCAAGTCCTCAATGGATAAGCTGAAACTGAATTGTCAGGCAATTGATCAAGCTGTTATAGACTAACTGGTTCAGCCGTTTCCCATCCCATACTCCACTCCACTCCACTCCTTTCCTCCTGTGTTTTTGTCCTTGCTGTACAGTATTAATGATGGATTTCTGGCAGGAGCAGTGGGCTCAGAGGGCACCTAGAGCCAGAGCACGGCATCAATCCTGAATTCCTCTTCTGCCCAGAGGGTAAAATCATATCACAACATGTACAGACAGTTCCCCTCGTAGCACCAGTCCTTTATGGTAATAAAAATGTTATTTAGGCCTGCATGTAAAAAAAGAAAAATTGGTTCAAAAACAGAGAACCCGGTTCAATTACACATTCAATAAAAAGAAACAACAGAAAATTAACACCCAAAGATGAAAATAAGCCAAGAATGGTCTTTAATAATTCTGGGACACCTACAATAATGTAGCAAGGTTCAAGCAAACCGTAGATGTGACCCATACCGATTTGTAACATTAAAACTCTAATGGGAACTTATAAATAATCATTGATGGTTGTTGGTGATCAGTACCTCAATAACATGATGGATGAGTGAACCAGAGAGCAGAACAAAGCCCAAACTTCCTTTCTAACAACTCCTGGCCAGGCATTGATTTCCCTTCTCTGATTAGTCTCAATGAGAACCAGGAGGAAGGGCAAGAAGGAAGGACAGAGGGAAAAATCAAGAAGAGGAAAAAACTCAGACTGTGGGTTTGAAATTTGGGAAGAGCACAAACACAAGCGTGACATTAATCATCACTTTGCCCTCTTCCCTGCCTGATTCTTGAATTTCAGACATAGTACAATTTGATACAGTGATTCAGTCAAACCATGGCAGGAATCCTCTGCGACCTTTCTTACAGTAAGTCTATGGTAAACCAGGCTGTGTTATCATTTAGAATTTTCTGCTGCTCCAGTCATCTCTCAGTAAGGAGAGTCTTCATGGGGATGATAAAATACACTTCCATCCCACAATATGCTGTGTGAGTCCTGATAACAAACTGCAAACATGTTTGGCAAAGCTGCTTGTGAATAATTCAGTATTAAATGATAAGTAGATAGAACGCTTTGCTGCTATTCTGGCTGTTCACACAACTGTTAATAAAAACACAAGAAATGAAGCCAAAGACTGTTTGTGTGTGTATGTGTGTGTGTGTGTGTGTAATGTAATGTACTGTCTAAAGGTCTATTTATCCAGTGATCTGACACATAACCATCTGAGTAAAAGAATACCAATCCCACCTTGGAGCTACAATCAACCTTTCCCCATCAGCCAGCATTATACTAGATTACAGCATTCTGCACAGGCTTGCTTTAAAGTTGTACACTACTGGCCGGCAGATGACAAAAGATATCATTTCACTTCTTATTTTACCTCCAACTACACTGCACGGTACACCTAAGGCTACGCACACACTGTGAAAATGCAGAATTTCCATGCTAAGATTACAATGCAATTAAGACTGCAACCTTTTCACACTAAATTACCTCCTTTAAGGTGCAGCGGAGTCTTCCCCTCAGGGCCAAGAGCAAAAAAAAAAAAAAAAAAAAAAAAAAAAAAACACATTATATGTTGAGAGCCAGTCTTGTAGCTGAGTCTATTAGCTGGACATTGCAAAAGGTTTATTGTGCTTCAGAGGGTAAGATTACACATTTCAGAGAAGAAGAAACGCAGCACACAAGGACCATAACAGCTTAATCCTTTACAGTAAAAAAAAAGAGCAAAGGGATAGAGGTATGGATGGAGGAAGTCTGGACGTGTAAAAGCTAAAACAATCCTAACACTAGTTCTGACAGAGGGATGCATCCATGTTTAGGAGTTGGGATGGGTAGATGGGATGGGAGGGGGTAGGGTGAATATTTTTTCTCTAATACTGAATCTAGGCTTTTTTTTCCCAAGGGGGCCCTGAATACACCCCTTCTAACCCCCAACCGCGCTGCCACCTCCTCCTGCTTCCCCCCGCACACCCCCTCTTTCGCTCTCCTTCTCACCGTCCTTTCCTCTCCCTCCCCCCATGCGAGAGAGAGCTAACTGTGAGGAGGTGTGATTACCATCGATCTGTCCTAACACAGACCATTTCCTCAGCTCCTGAGCCTCTGAGCTCCAGCCTGCGTGGCGGGGCTGCCACAAGGCCAGGACCACACGATCCTGCCCTTGCCCAGGGACAGAGGCTTTTTCTGGGGGAAAAATGTGAGAACACTAGGTGATGAACGCACAGCTGTTGACAGAGATAACGAATATACAGTCTGAGACATGATATTAAGCAAATATTGCTTGTTTGTAGACTGTTAAAAAATTTTGTGTGTTTCCATTGTTTCGTCTTTTGCTTTCAGTGCTGCACTAGGACTTTGAAGCCTCTAAATCGAGACGGTTGACAAAATTAATGACGGCATGATTCTGGTTATCGCTGCACGTGATGGTGGCGTGGCAGGTGGTTAAGTGGAGGACAGGGAGACAGCGTGGTGGTGGAGGTGGAGGCAAGCAAAAGAAAGTAATTATCAGGCCGTACAGGCGTGAGTCCCAAGGGTCAACAGAGTGGTGCGTGTGTGTGTGTGTGTGTGTGTGTGTGTGTGTGTGTGTGTGTGTGTGAGTGAGAAAGGCAGCAAGACAGCACCATTTCAATAGGATAAGCTTTATCTGTGAGTGTATGAGGAGCACCTGCCATATATGCATAAATGTACACACACACACACGTCCGTGACACACCATTTGGCGCTTTTAAGAGCCTGATGGAAGAGGTCTGGCATTGATGCACAGTGGGGGATTAATAAGTGTGATGTTGTAGGAGTGGGGGTGTTGTCTCTCACACACAGACATACACTGCTTCACTGAGTTTTGACTGACCTAAAGATAGACTTACGCATCACATGAAAAGTGAGAAAACACAGAAGCAATAGGTAGCATTATGTTTTTAAAGCACAATTAGACATCATACTAACAGTGGGTGAAAGAGCTAATGAAGAGAGCTAATCATCACTGTCAGATTCTGTGGATACATGTTTGAGTGTAACGCCAACTGTGGCATTGCCTGACATCCAGTTTCCTATTCTTGTCTCTTTTTTCTCTTACGCCCTGTTTTCAGAGTCCCTCTCTTCTTTATGCATCTCCTCCACACCTGCTCCACCTTGGCCTCTCTTTCTCTCCCTCTGTCCTTGCCTCATCAAGTCTCTGCTCCCTTATCTCCTGCTCTTTCCTACTCTTCTGTCTTCTGCCCCCCCCCCCCCCCCCCCCCCACACACACACACACACACACACATATCATTCAGCCCTGTAATCACGTCATTAAGCAGCATTACTGTGTGTCAATAATCTCATGGTGAACTGCACTTGCTGCGTTAAACTCCTTTTCTGTCTCACCCCTGAGCATCAGTGGTGAGGTGGTCCTGTTTCAATGAGACCGATGATGAAGAGGTAAGAGAGGAAGTGGTGTGGTATAATTTGGTGTGGTTTCAGTTGGTGTTGTTAGAGATTCTTCTTTCCAACATCTCATCCAGTGAATCTTATTATCTGCTCATTTGGCTGCTTTATGTGTTGGCATCAAAAATGAACCATAATGTTGCCTCCTCATTGGACATCTGATGGCCCCCACTTTTATTTCTAAGAAGGCAAACTGCAAAATACAATCCTGTATCCTGCTGAGTGGACTTTTAACCCTCTGTTACTAAGCAGGATTGGAGAATCATTCATCTGATGCCAACAAAATGAATAAAACACATGAACTGTGTTGCATTAACATACAGTTCATTTGTATAGCAGTACAATTACACCACAAGCACTGGTTTACATATTTACATGCGTATTATATTCTCTGCTCCCATAGCCGCAAGCTACAGTATAGTGTTTCTTTGCTTACATTAGGGCTGCAACTAATTATTTTAAATACTGATTAATCTGCTGATTTTTTCCTCAATTAATCACTTGGTCCTTAAAATGTCAGAGTAGTAAAAAAAGAAGAAGCCCATTACAATTTCTTAAAAGTTTTATTTTTGTCTGACTAAATATTCAGGATGCTGTCACATAAAACAAAGAAAAGCAACAAAGGCTCATAAATCCCATACTGGAATAAGAGAAACTTTTATAATATGAAAATTGAGTAAAATATTTTTTGATTCTCAAAATAGGTGATTATTTTTATGTTGATCGACTAATCTGCGAATGATTTCAGCCCCTAGATGCTTTAATTCTGTCAGCACACACCAGTAAAGCCTGCCAAATAACACATCACATGTGAAACACACCATTTCCCGTCTTGCACAGTCTTCACATTGTATAGCCAAATGTGATTTGACATCACGTGTGAAAACAACAATTTCATATGTAATTAATGCATATAAATGTCATTTTGTATCATATAACATGATTTTCATATGTCATTCCTGTCCAGTGTTTCTCCATATTTGGATGTTTTCCGTGAATGATTACATGTTCCTTTATGTAATGGGCTGATATAATTCTCCTAAATCAATTATAAGACTTTAAAAACCTACAGTTATCTGCATTTTTTGTAGATGTAAGGTAGTGAAAGACTGTGTGCGTGTGTGTGTGTGTATGGCAGTCGCCCATTTAAGTGGAGTCAGCAACGAGCACTGAAAATGTATGAAATGTGAATTTTTACATGTTATAATGTGTAATGTGAAATCACATCAAGTAGTCCCACACACTGTAGGACAACACATCAGAGAGAGCAGGAGAGAGGAAGAGGAAGGAGGGTGCACATGGATTGGAAGAGCGGCAAGAAAGACGCCACTCACCTTCAAATGACCTTTAGGCTTACGATCATGCTCTCTCTCCTCTCTCTTTCTCCGCCTGCCTCTCTAATTCTCTCCATTTCTCCTTATCTCTCACTCTCTCCTCTCTTTCACACACATGCTTTCTCTCTTCATCTATTAGTCCTTATCCTCTCCTCTCTCATTCTAGCTCCTTCTCACCGTTTTTCTCTCTCTGACTCTTTAATGCACACACACTTCATTCAGCTCCCATGTGACTGGAAAGAGGAAGTCAAAATTTCATGTTGAACACAACTTAAATCACCTGATGCACAAAAAAAGGAAAACGACTGTCAGATGTGCCAGACTAGGAACCACAACGAGACAACATGGATTTTTTTTTCCAGTGGTAGGACAAACAAATCCCCACATGCACTGGTTTTCAGTTACGAAGGCTCCCTAAGATATCCCATCACCACAAACATATACACAAACACACACACACATAAACACACACACCATCCCCCAGCAGTACTCTCTGTGAGGACCCTCAAAGTGGTGGATCAATAATTAGAACAATCCTTATTACACGCTCTCATTTCCCCTTAGAGACTGAAGCTAATCTAGTACAATAGCAGCATACAGTAGAGCTTGTCGCCCATTGGAGGATCTCGCACGTTTCTAGCCATGTGAAATACAAGGGTGGGGATTAAAAATGGACTGATCAACTTATTGTGTGCATGAATGGATAATATGATACAGCCACATAGCAAAGAGTGGAGGGAGTGTTATTCTTGGATCTCAAAGACTTGATATGATCTATAGATCTACATCTGATATTGATCTAGGACCTGATTTAGGTTTGATCAGTGTGACAAAAAAAAAAGATCATCACAAAATGGTTCAGGGGACCAGAGTATTCTTGGTACTCATAACATTTTGGATTTGAGTATAAATCACAAGACGACAAAGTGGAGATTGGGGAGCCCCTGTAGCTCAACCTGGTAGAGCGAATACCATGTGCTAAGGCTGAGTCCTTACGGCAGCAGCCCGTGTTCGAGTGCCTCTGTCCCCTGACTATCTCTAATGTCTCTATAGAAAAAAAATCTTTCAAAAAAAAAAAAAAAAAAAAGTGGTGGTTGTATGATACTGGAGAAGTAAGCAATGACTTCTATCTTGTTTTTTGATAACCGAACACAAACACATTGTATTTCCTGTTTTTGCTTCACAATAAAAGTTTCTCTGGTGGCATGCTTTTAATGTGAAAGAATGGCAGTAGAAAATATTGTGTGTGCTTTAGCAATAAATAAGTATCTATTTCAGTAAGCAAAGTTAATTTATTTAGTACCTTTCTAGATCAAATGTTAGAAAATGTGCATCACGACAAAAGATAAAAAGACAGTGAACAATAACCATCTGCAAAAACTACTATATAAAGAGGTAATCAGTGAATGTCAATTCATTGAATGCTAAGTGGCGACACAATGATTGTATGTATGATTTCATGAAAGAATTGTGAATCATTGAAATTTTACTACAAACTGCATCTTGGCAAATTTCATACATCATATGTATTATATTATGAGGTAATAAACACACAATATACGCTACATCAGTTGTCATTATTTCCTGGAACAGAAGCTTGGCAGTCTCACTCGCCAGACATCCAATTGGTGGCCATCTTGATGGCGAAAACATTTTGTAATACTGGGAGGAGTTCCCAATGCCAATGCAATTAGCTGAGGCACGCATGAGCACTGAATTCATTAACCTCCATCTTTTATGGGCTAGTGGGGAGGGGAGGAGGTGAAGGAGTAGGTGGGGGGAAGGAGGAGTGAAACAACATGTATGCCGGCTTTGTTTCAGCCATATCAGAAAGTGAGTGGAGAGAAATGAGAGAATGAAATGAGACAGAAAGGTAGAAGAAAAATAGGTGAAAAACCTATTAAAATGTGCAATGATATTATGTATCCTCCCTCCATGCCTGCCTTAAGCCTGATGGCTCTTTTCCCCACGGTTTATTTTTCCTCTTAGGGCTGGGCAGACTCTTGCCTTGCCACTGTTGCCATGGGCTTGCTCTGAAGGCAGCACAGGGCTGAAATCCAATTTCAACACTGCCATTCGCCTTCCAGCAGTCATTGCAAAGTCTTGCTTTAGATTCACCACTGTGATCCGGATTCAGAGCTCTTAATGAAAAGTGATGATGGTGATGAATGATGATGACATTCAGCTCTGATGAGCAGGACGCGCCAGTGATCTTTGGAATCTTTAATGAAGTGGATAAAATTTTGTAAATGCACTCAAAACGTTTATCGTTTTATCGTGCTTACAGTTTTGGAAAATGGCAGAGACGACTTCAACGACAACGTGGTTAAGACACAGGTCCACAACAAACAGGCACAGAGTTTCCTCGGAAGATAAAAACACTATCAGATTAGACTGTAGAAAAGCGAGCACATGGCCCACATAAGCCCTATGAGAAACAATAGGTACTGTACCGACGCACAGTCTGTGTACCGGAACGGTGTGTAAAATTGGGACACAGCAGTAGGAAACCTGCTTAGCGCTCTCCCTCTCTTTCTCTCTCTCTCTCTTTTTCTCTCTCTCTCTCTGTCTCTCAGGGAATCCATTGGGGGCTCCTGGCTCTAGATAATGTCATTAGAAGTAAAGCAGCTTGGAGAATTTATGTAACAGTGTAACAGGGGTTTCCCATTCAGATGACCACTGCGGCTACTGAGTTTCCACTTGTTAGACTTTTTTCTCACTACCTCTCATACAGCACAGAAACATTAATGCGTGCAACAACACTCAAACAAAAACACAGATACAAAGAGATGTGCTCTCTTCTCAGTCTCTCAGGTTAACATCCTGTGTCTCCCAGGGTGTTAAGGTTGAAACTTTATCTCCCTCTGTGCTGCTTTCCTGACAATATGCACCACAAAAACACACACACAACACACACCCACACACACACACAAACCCACACAACACTACACTAAGTTGTTAGGCATCTGTAGCAGGGATTCCTCCCCAGACACCCTGGACTCCATTAGACCAACACTGAACTAAGTGGCGGCTGATAAAAGCAGCAGGCCTCATGTCAAACTATTTCTCAGCTCCCTCACGTGCACTTTGTTGATCTCTTTCGACAATTTGACAGTTGTTTGCTTAGGCTGTGTCCAAAATCACTCCCTATACAGTACACTATGTCAATCCTCCACCAGTTTACTTGAGTTACCAAATTCTGAGTGTGAAATTTATACACCATGTAGTGTCCTGAAAGATTCCCACAATAGAACAAACACAGTGATGTCCATGCCATGTACAGAATTGCAATTTCTGCTCACTAAACTATAGAGTGTTATTATAAAGCAGTGCATGTGTGGATGAGGAAGGGTTTTCTGGACACAGCCTATGTTTCAATGGACTGCATATTATTTTCTGATATAAACCTGAACAGGATGGGAGATTGCAATATAAAGACTATATTCTGGTGACCTCACAGGCACAATCTGTGATACACATGGCAAAAAAAGTCCAGTCTTCACTCCAATGATGCTCAAAACACCAGAGATTGGAATCTACACAAAAACCCAGAAATAACAATCAAACCTTTAAGCTGATCACATTACTGAAGGGTGTTTTAGATATTTATATACACCTTAAATTAATCATAACTCTCAGAATATTTTGCAGCGTTTCACATAAACTCTACCTGTTTGGTGACTAATGCAAAAAAATGCACCAGTGGGAGGACACCACTCGGCTTTTACAAGTGTTCTCTACTAACAGTTTTGTACATGCTTTACCTAAATATAGCGTTTGTAGAGCTCTGGAAGGAGTGACTCAAAGCAGTTTGTTGCACACAACAACTATATCAGTTTACAACAGTAGCAACAAGGCAGAAATAAAGGGTTTGAGGTTGAATAATGGAGGCAAACTGACAGTGTAACTTTAACAGGATGTGACATTTTTCAGTTATTACTTGGGCTGTGCTGCATAGCATTTAAAAACACATGGAGAGAATTGTCTTATTAATTACAAGTTCAATTTTGTCTGTCGTTCTTTCTCTTTGTTGCTGACTGTGACTAAAATATGCTTTTATCTCTTATATAGTCCTTTTCACTATTTTGTCATGTGTGTCTATGACTCTGACACTTCTCAGGCAGTCTGTTTACATGTGTTATGGACAGAGTGAAAGAGTTGGAAAGCCACCAACAGGGGTAAACAGCGCATGGCCAAGGGCAGCCATGGAATGAAACCACAGGAATGAAGACAAGAGAGCACTTGGTGTGTGTTGAGAAATAAAACTGCTGTTCATCTGTACGTGTGAGGGAGTGAGAGTGACCGACGGGCAGCGATGGCCTAAAGTTCACATCCCCCAAGTAAACAACTGAAAAACAAATTAACTTTTAGTGTTGAACTGAGTTTTTTGTGAAAAAGGTAGAAGCAAGAGCCAGACATCAGCCAAAAGGTGAGGAGACAAAGACCCAGAAAAACAAAAGGACAAAAAGAGTTAGAAAGACAGAGAAGGGAGAGAAGAGTAGATTGGTGTGAGGACAGAGGGAAGGACACAGGGCACGGAAGAGAAAGCTTATTATACTCATGGACGGCAGTGTGCACAGTTCAGTCAATACAACCCTCCTCTCCTCTGAAACATGACCCATCATAAGGACTATAAAACTCCTAGATCCATAGATCAACATCTCAGACACATTTTCACACACATGTACACAAAGCACAGAGGAGAGGAAAAAGTAATGATCACTTATAGATGTAAAACGTACTTGACTTTATAGAGAAGTAGACCTCTAAAGTCTCTTGACCTTATGGATCTTTTTGCTTTTCTTTTTTTAGTTGAGAAAAGATTAGGCCGTGATAGCTTGTTTCTTGTTTATGCTAAGGTCAAATAACATTGCCAGCAGCATAATTCAAAACCAGGCACCCATGGGCACAAAGTACAGTAAATGTCACTGTTATTGAATAGATCTCTCACGGTCAAATCTCCCCACATTCAATACGCCGATTGCAATGAATGCTCTCTCCTCAGACAGTGAAGAATTATTATTATTATTACTTTAATACATAACTGGATAGACAACAAGTAACCCATTGTTTTTGTTCCTGTTTCCACCAGTTGTAGCTTTTAATTTACTTGCTCATCCTATTCAAATATCTCCTTGTTTGGCACGAGTTTCTCCCACTGGTCTGTCCAAAGTGGAGAGCTGACATGTAAGGGAGGCGGCGGCGGGGTGGGGGGGGGGTGGCGGGCTTGTGCATTTCAGTTCCTTCTCCATCATATGAAAAGCTTTGTCATCAATAAATCAGTTGTGCATGCATTATACATGGCTGTCTGTGCATCCAAGCACACATACACAGACATACACAAGCCAGAACCCACAAAAACCCACTAAAGCACTCACACACATATCCTAAAGCATGATCAAGTGAAAAGAGAGTGAGAGGTGGTTTTTGTTTTTTTTCCACCATCTTGGCCTATGTTTGTCCCATTCGTTAACAAGTGTTCTTATTTGAGATTTTAACGCAAACATGACCTCATAGCTTTCACAACTCCCAGCCCACATCTTATTTGAAATAAGTCCCACATGGTTAAATGACATCTGACAAATCACACTCTGTGCAGGATGATCATAACAATTAACCACCTAATTTCTCTTTGAAACAAGGTAAAATGTGCAGAGACTGAAGGAAGCCCTGCGTGACGTAGTTTTGCTAAAGACAGACAATATTAGGAAACACTGAGAGTCAGAGGCAGGAAAACAAAACGCTCCATGTGTCCATGTGTCCATGCGTACAGCGTTGACCTCATCTACAGACTGGTAGCTAAGATCGTCACGCATAAACAGGTGAAATTATTTTTTGACTTTCAGCTATCATGTGTATGAAGACACACAAACAAACATACACAAACAGTTCACATGCACAGCAACAATAAACACACCTGCTTCACCACACATACACATTTAGTATACAAGGTTAGAGATGCTGTTTAAAATGGACAGCATGTCTCGAGTCTCCACGTGTCTTGCTTTATGTGCAGATATGAGCATGTACATGAATGTATGTATGTGAGAGGGGGCAACCTCCAAGCCCAGTTGATCTAGGTAGTCGAGCTGAGATGCACACAGACACGCACAGAGTCACGCTCCAATGATGCTGGCGGAGTGGAGCAGATGAAGCCACCAGCCAAGCCAGCCAGCCCTCGTCTGTTACCTTTCTCTTTTGTTCCCGGGACGTTGCTCTCCTGCTCTTCCTCCGCTTCTCCTTCTCGTCCTCTATTGCATTCACATCCACTTCCCCCCGATTCTTCTTCAATTGGGAGGCCGCGTGAGCCATGATAGGTAATAAAAAAATGAAGAAGCACCACACACTACACACGCGTGCCTCACCTGAAATCCCAGAGAAGTTCAGGGGCTATAATTGACAAAACCGGGATCTCAGAGGAAAAAATCGGGGTAGAAAAGGAAAGGGGGGGAAAGGGAAGAAAAATGCCCTCCTTGAAAAGGAGAATGGAGAAGAGTAGGGTTTCTTTCACGTATGTATGTATATCCTGTATGTCCTTTCTTTTGGTTGTTGCTCTGGTCTGGTCTGCTCTTTTCCTCTGTCTCTCTCTCTCTTTTTTTCTTTTAAAGTGATGGAAAGATGGGAGAGAAGAGACAGCAGCTTCTCCTTCTCCTCTTCCTCCTCCTCCTCCTCGTGTGTCATCCACTGGCAGTGTGAGAGGAGCGCGCCCAGGAGAGGTGAGGACAAACCGGATAGAGAGAAAAGAGACACGAGCATCACCAGCACAGAGGTGGAGGGAGGGAAGAGAGAGAGTGAGAAAGAGGGAGAGAGAGAGAGAGAGAGAGAGAGAGAATGGAGGTGGAGGGAGGGAGGGTGCAAGGGGAATGGTAACCATGGAAACCACGCTCTGTTTCAGTCTGTCCTCTTAAATGTTTCTTTCTCTTTCTCCCAGCTGCTTTACCTCACCTGGTGCTCCACCATGCAGGCGTGTGTGTGTGTGGGTGTGCGTGTGCATGTGCATACACGTGTGAGATACAGTGTGAGAAAGAGTGGATGTGAGTGCATGAATGAAGCAAAGGCACCGGGTAAGGAAAGTAAAGGACATCGTGGCGCGGAGCAACAGCAGGGTGAGTGTGTGCGTGTGTTTGTGTACCCCCTACCTATCTACTATCACACACACATACACATACGGACACACATTACCAGCTGGAGGTAGCCGAGTATAAGGATGGGGAGAACATGTAAAGGACACGGGAGAAGGCAAAGAGGGAGGGAGGAGAGACTGGATGATCCTGATCACACTCACACTCTTTCTCACACACAAACACACACACACACACACACACATAACGGATGATAATCAGTAATGGCAGTTTGATCGTTTCAAGTGCTACAACAAGCTTGATTTATTCATGTTCATACCTGAAAATGAATGAGTCAGTGACTCAATGAATGGCAAGTGAATGAACCAACCAGACAACAAATGATAAATGATTTAGTAAATGAGTTAATTAATAATTGAATGTCTGCACAAATCAAAAATCTGAGAAATACATTTTCAGTTCAGAAACACATTTCTCAGTTCCCAGTCCTGTGCCTCTCTAATCTCAGTGTGGTCATCCCACCATCTGGGTTCATTGACATCATGATGGAGAGGTCAAACAGGACCAGGGGAGCTTTTGTTTCACCAAATCACTCGGGTCTTTGTTGAAAACAGAGGGACAGAAGAGGAGGAGGAGGAGAAAGAGGAGAGAGACAGGAAAGAAGATCTACACAGAAAGTGAGAGAGGGGCATACAACAAAAGATCCTGTTTGATTTTCTGTAACTGAAGCAGTGAATGAAGAAAAAGAGAGGAAGAACAAAAAAACACCAAAAAAACAAAAAACAAAACAAAACACCAGACGTCTTATTTAGGATGTCCTTCACATCGGCCGTGCTCACGTCTGACATGGCAGCGGGAGACAGACAGAGCACGCAGCGGCCATCTTTGTGTTTCTCTCCCTGCCTGCCTGCGTGTCAGAGGCACCTATGAGCCAGGCTGGGTCCTGTTGATACCGAGAGGCTGCCTCATCACATGCCTGTCTGCCTTTAACAAAATATACTATATCTGGTCATGCCTTCAACTGTACATATGGACTAAATGGGAACCATATGGAAAAAAGCTGAGAGTGAGAGAGGAGATGATTGGGCACTGCTGCTACAGAACAACCCTCAGGGGACAGATGACAGGTTTAGCTGGTGGACACCAGTCATGTAACGATATGAGCGTGAAATTCCCTTTTCTCTTGCTCAAATATATTCATGCTCTCTGCTTCATTTTTCTTTCTTTTCAACCACAAACACCAGCCACCGGCATAAGGGGGGGATGAAGCTGACTTACAGCCCCCATCATGCATCAGGGGGTGTCACATTATGCCAAATTATCATGTGGTTGCTAGGCGAGGGCCAATCAGATGGCTTTGGGGAGGACAGGATGGATGGATAAGGAGCGTGGAGAGGTAAGAAGAGAGATTGGGGAGCAGGGGGTGGGTACATGTGCACGAGGGTATGTGGATGCATGGAGAAGACAGGGCATATGTGCACATGATAAACAAACTGTTATCCTGAAAAAAAAACCTTTGTCAGAGGAGAGATATGCAAAGAGGAATCATGATGAATGAAGAGGAAATGGAATAAAAATACTATGAGGCAAATTACACTGTGCAAAAAAAAGCATTTAGTAGCTGCCAGTGCTAATGGCTTTTTAACAATTCATTCATTGATAAAAGTCCATTCACACTATGATAGCCAAAAGAAGACAGCAACCTCCCGTAGCCATAGTAAAAGCCACTGCCAAGGTGTCCTATATTTCAAACACCAGCATTTTGCAGGCAAAGAAAAATCACGGCTACTACAACAGAGCAGAGTTGGCTGGTGGCCGGTGAACTCTAGAAGTGGACGATTATTGGATGTTTTCCACCGTTTTCCAGGCACTGTGCCACACAGATACAGGCACAATGAAACAACCACCAATGCACTGATAAAACACACACAATTAAGAATATGTTATGTAAAGTAGTTCTACATATGTCACAAAAATACTAACGTTAACTCTGTTCATTATTAGGGTGTGTATCCATAGTAGTAGTGGTAGCTACTATTATAGCTGAAACATTTAGTTGATTAATACATATCTGCAGTTGATCTACAAAAAAAAAAAAAACTGCAATTAATTGGTTACGTCATCTTTCAGCAAAATTAAAATAATAAACTGAATACACTTTTGGTTCTGGAGTGTTTGTCAGACAAAACAAGCAATTTTAATACTAGGTCAACTTGGAATACTTGGAAATTGTGATGAGATTTTTCAGTATTTTCTGATATTTGATAAACTAAACAATTAATAAAGAAATTAATTGATAGAGAATTTTAACTCAGTAATTGAAATAGTAGTAGCAACAGCGCCACTCATGGTATATTGGATCTATCAATGGTCTTTCCGGAATATGATCAGGACTTCCAAAATGTTTAAATATAAGTATTGTATAAATGTCACATTGAAAAATAGAAGTTCAGAAGCCAAACTCTCTAAATCCTCTTCAGATGCCCCTGAGACCATGTTGTTTGGGTCAGTCTCTTATCTGTTTTGAGTTGCAACTCCCATGGGTGCAACATGACCAATCACAGCATCAGTGTCATTGGCCTTTTTGACCTCTGCAGCGTTTCCCCCATACACTGACAAAAACAGACAAAGCAGAGAGGATCTGGGGGGTGTGGACCGGACAGGTCACTGTGGGGTTACAGCTGATGTGACAAGCTTTCACCTGAATTGAACTGCCCTTTAACTGTCTTGCCCATGTTATTCACAAGTGCCTATCAACTAGATACTGCTTCCCTGTGGTCATTCAAGAGCCTTATTTACATTATTCATTTACTTGCACAGCACAATCATTATGCTGCAGGAATTGTCACAAACTGTGCTGTCATGTATAACCATGTATAACATCTGTTCTGAGCTTCTGAAAAAAGAAATAATAATAAGCAGTGTGTCCTCTTTGGTCCAGCCAGACTGTTCTTATTCTCTGTACTCTGCTGCCCTCTAGTGCTCAACAGCACACACATGTCCTGGAAGTGCAACGCTCGCTTTGTACTGGATACTACATAAAAAAGGAGTTTGTCAGTGGAAACATAAACAACACATTGCTTAAAACCAAACTACCATTAAACAGCATCACATGTGTCTTACTCACAAAAGGATCTATTTTCAAGATTTAAGATTTCTATTTTGTCTCTCCACTTAACACTTGAACACTCGAAGCACCAGATCACTACCAAGCTTCAGCTCCATTTCACAGAAAAGAAAGTCTGTATGGAACTACATTTCTGCTACACCAGGACGGACCCATCTGTGAGTTAAAGCATTATACATTATGAATCTCATCCTTTCCCCTCACTGCTGCTCTCCATGTGTGAAGAAATCTTTGTAAGCTCTGACTGGATTAGAAACGCCTTGAGGAAGAAGAAAGAAGAGTATGAAAGGTGCAAGGTCATATAGCAAGTGGTTGGACTGACAGGAAACAGATCCACCTACAGAGAATGCCCCCTACACTTGCCCTAGGGGCTAATGCATCAATATGGGGGGATGCGGTGAGAAGAGGAAGTGGGCTTTGAAAGAGGGAACTGAGTTTGAAATATATCAGAAGACCACAGTATTCAAATAGAAAAAGGCTGAGAATGGAGGTGAGAGCAAAATCTGGATGGAGTAATTTCCTACAAGAGAGGTGAGGTGAAATGCAAGAGGGCAGAAACAGTCTAGAGACAGTTAAAAATCAATTCAGGCTATGCAGTAAAGAAAACATAGATGAAAACAAATGAATCATCAAGTATCAAATCATATTAAATTCCTCTGTAGCTCTGCCAGCCACATAGAATCAGACAGTGTTGAAGGGTGTTTGCAGCCGGAACATTAAGGCCACAGCTGAAGGCAATAAACGGTTGTTGTTTTCGTGAGTGTTTTTTTTACTATCATCATCATTTACATGTCCGCTCTGGCTAGAACAAACACACAAACTGAGTCACACACACATTATTTATCCCCTTTGTTCCTCTACTCCATCATCTAAATGATTTTAATGTCTCCCCTCGAGATAAGCAAGACGTACCCTGAGACATGCGCTTTAACCCACTTAGCTACCAGTAACCTACCTAAATGTGTGTCACGACCAAGCAGCCCCCTTCAAACCAGACCAAAATGCCCTTCCATGGTTTCCCCACTGAGGGGCAGACAGACATTCATGGTGGAGAAGATAAGCACACTGACACACATATGCACACATATAGAGACACAGACAAACACACACACACGCAGGCAGTGTGTACTTTAGTATTTGAGGTGGGGTCTTAAAAGGTTGACTGACTGTAGGGGGAGGTATGTTCTTTTCAATTTGCTGAACAGAAGTGCTTTACACTGAATGGTTATTTTTTTTCATATGCAGTTAGAGGCAGACAGAAAGATGACTGGGAGTTAGACACTGTTTACGCTCACAAAAAGAGATTATGTGGGTCATATTGAAGCAATTAAATGAATTAATCAATAGTAAAATTCTTTGTGTTACTGAAAATGTCGTCACAATGCGAAATGAGACGATAAGTGCGATTAAAAACAAGTCCTGATTTCACCCTCCACAGAGACTACAAGAGCTACAGAGCTACAATTTCCATCAGCTCGAACATCAAAGCATGTTTTAAAAAAAATATGAGTCATGCAGGGTTAACAGTGGAGCATGCAGTGTATCTGCTGCCCACTGCTGTATGTTATAAACATGCTTCACATCACCACCACAAAAAAAAAAAAAAAAAGATGAAAGAAGCTGATGTAGAACAGCAGGTTACCCCAGGATAAACCACTGGGGGAAGTAGGATTTACATTTGAAACAAAAGAGAGTGGATTTATGTTTCTATGAGCTAGGGTCGCCAGGTTTCACCTGACGTTACCGAGCCACAATTCTCAAACATTAGCCACATTTTCAAGCATTTTAAAACCAGTGTGTGGTGGAAGCAAAGCAATCATATTTACAACTCAGAAACCTCTTGCAAGCACAAACTCCAATGTTTTCATTCTGAACAACCCAAGAAAATATTTGTTTAACCTGATAACAATGTGCAGATACTAGAAAAACTGCTCACATCTATATTCCATCATCTGTCTTTTCACCATGAAACTAGTCTTGTGGAACAAACCTAAGTCAATATGAGGACTAGGAGAAATATAATCAATCATTTTAATAGGCTGAAGCTTTTTCTTTCTGACAATATCTCCAGGCTATTGCGATGACTTCAGTGACTTATCCAAATAATAACAAGAACAAACACAGTTGCCTGTTGATTAAGAATTTCCGATAAACAATGGGGAGTTAATTTCTTGGCTGAAAGTGGTGGCCTAACTGGGACGGCGGTGCAGTGACTGAAAGTGATCCCTTTTCCGTTTTACACAGAAATGGCAGCACGAGAATAAACAATTTCACGGTCTGTTGGCAACAGTAATACATGGCCTCGCACAATCACACCCGGTGTCCTCCTGTTTTATATCAGCATACCGTACTGCAATAAGCCATTTCACCAAGGCTTTGAAAAATAGGCAATATGTTGTACAGAAGAGTGAGAAACAGAATTGGTCATCTTGGTGCTGGCCGTGTCTAAGCTCTGTAGGGAAATTATTTAAAAGTGATGCATTGTGATATATATTGTTCTCCTGTGCACTTCTCTATTAAATGCACCTCTTCGTTCTCAATACTTCACTGCTGGTTTACAGTAAGTCCAGTTATGTAATTTGTTGTGGACAGAATAATTATATCTGTGGGCTGAGGAGGAAGTTCAATTTGGACATTAATAAAACACCATTTCCTGATGGTAACCATTACGAGGCAGCCTGAGTGCTTTTTAATTGAAAACATAAAGCAAAAATCTGTGGTGGCTTTTACTTTGATATCCTGAGTGTAATGGAGGGGAATGGCTAAAGGAAAGAAAACAACACAACACAAGACAAATAAAGGGGAGATTTATGGTGATGGTGAGAAACAGTAAAGAGAAAGAGAGACAGGTGAGTAGACAACCTGTTGATGACTGGATATGGAGGCCTCACAGGTCATGACCTTGTCACTTCAGCCAATCACAGACACCAGATTCAGCATCAACTTCTCAGGATATGGCTCGTCACCATGGCAACTGTTTTCTCTGACAATGTAGTCCCTGAACAGTTACTCTCTGGTGGGCGAGGTGGTGGGATATTCCAGGAACTTCACACACAGGACCCATCAAGAAAACAAAAGTTGCCATGGTAACTGTAGGTTGATTTTGCTGACGTGGGAATTAGGAGGATGTTAACAGACTGAGAACGGCAACAGTTTTCTGCATAAACATAACACTTACTCACATAATGTTGAAGTCAGTGCATGCAAATATAGTTCAGAAAAGGTGTCGGTAGTTTTGGCATTATAGGTGAACTATCTATTGTATCTGAAATATTAGATTGATAAATTGAGAAATTCTTCAATTCAAAATTTAAGTCAATTAAAATGTTTGTTTGTGTTTGGAAAACAAAAAAAAAGTTTGACACAAATTGCTGGTGTCTTCATAAGTGTATAGGTTCGCAACCCATGGACTCCCTCTTCCATGAGACAACTGTACATTTTGTACATGAAAAAGGCAAATTATATAATAAAATTGCGCATAATACTGAATTATGAAAAAGTGCAGTACTTGGTTAATTTTTTTTTATATAAATCCTGTGACTGCAAATTCACAAAAACTGAAGGGAGCTATAGGAGGAATTGTATTTTTTTTTTTGTTTTTTTTTTTTTCAAATAATGAGACAAAATGATGCAACCCAAACAGTTTGGGATTTTTAGGCTGTACTCTGTGTGCTGTGCTCTGTGATTTGGAGTCTGATCAAAGGCAAGCACACTGCCTTCCTCCCATGCGAAGCAGCAGAAGCCACCAGCACCATATGTGTGTGCCCATCAGTGGGTCCACATGCCATATGCCTGAATGTGCTGGTGTAATGCTTTCTCTGTGCCAATCATCTCACTGCCCGCTCAGAAATGGGGGGTGTTCATTCGTGCAGTCCTACGGTGGGGGTGTGTGCATGTATGTGTAATATTATATATACATATATCGTATGTGGGGGTATATATATTGCGATATATATATATATATATATATATATATATATTCTATATAGGTGTATATACGTAGTTTTGCATACTTCAACGAGGACTCTGTACTGTATATGAGTGACAAAGTGCAGGAGTGTGTGAAGCGGTGTGCTTGTGCAAGCATAACCTCATCAGACCCTGTTACTGGAATTGCAGGAGCTGCGTGTTTGTGCAGCCCTGTTACTCTCCCTGAGCTGCTGGGCAGTGGAATATCCTCCCCAGTGTCGAGTTTCCCCGTCATGATGGGATCATAGAGATGTGCCAAGAAGCACTGTGTCTGGGGAGTCTCGCTCACTCTCGCACAGTACACCGGCCCCATATCAAAGTATCAAAGCAACCAGCTGGAAAGTGCTACCGGACCCACTAAACCCCAAAGTCCTGTGTTACTGTGTGAGTACACACACATCTAAGCACAGACAAATCCATTTACACACACTTACACACTCATATGCTATTGCTTTTCTTCACAGAAGAAAGGTCAACTGCCACCTGAGCATTTGCAGGCTGTATTTTTTGAGCCTGGAGATATTTACCATAAAAGTGAAACTCATAAAAGTCATTTATACACCCATCACTCAAATGTATTCAGTATAAGACATAAGTCTATCTACGTCTCTAAATGTTGCGCCAGTACACCTTAAGGCTTATTGGCAAATGTACAGTACAAGTATATCTAACAAGATAATGTTGAGTGAACATGTAAAGACCGTCAATCATTTTCAATGAATATCAGTTTTAGCAATAAGATTCATGTCAGAGGAATAATCAATAAAATAAAGCCATATAACCAACTTTAAGATCAATGCACCTTTCTCTATTTTGAGCAGTATCCTCAAATCAAGGGGACATGAACACTCACTATGATCAGTTCTCAGTGCTATTGATTATTTTGTTTTGTCACTCATGCAAGACAGGTTGAATGAACATTTGGGGAAAAGTCGAGCAGACAGAATCTTCTGTGAAAAGTTTGTCTGCCCCCAAATCAATGTAGACAAATTCCAGCCAGCCAAAATTGTGTTTTCAAACATTTCTATTTCCAATGCTCTCTGTGACCAGAGATACTTCTCGGATATGTTTCCTATCAAAACATACACATGTAGAGTGCAGAGGGGAATAAGACCTACCAACTGAAATTAAGCCTGAGGTTTCCAGTAGTACCCTCTGGCCTAGTAAAAGTAACAGCTCGGACGTTTGGTCACATGCAGGCTTCATTTTCCGTCACTGGAGAGAAGAGGCCGAATGTCGGCCAGAGGTTCTAGCCATCCAGACAGCTGCTGCGTGTGACCGACTCTTGATAATGGAAATGTAGCGCTACTACGCTTAGCTCATTCCATTTCTCATATTAGCTTTGCCAAAAGGTCGAAATGCCGTCTGATATGGTATCTGGAAATGAAAGAGCATGGAAAGGTTACAAATAGAGTTTATTGAAGTTTTAATTGGATGCAAATCAGCTAATTGTGTTTGCACAGTGAGAGCAGATCAGCATACTCAGTAGACTACATGTGCAAGCATATATACTGTATATGTCTGGGTCACAAGCATCCTATCACCTCATCTTTCTCACACCTTAGCAATGATCACCACGCTCAAACAGACTGGATGGTTTGGATCCCGGGCACAGGGTAGGGCAAGATCGCAGTGGTGTAAATGTCAAGTCCTCTCACTAACTCACACATATTACAAAGTTCATCCCATGTAGTGCCCTCTAACATGCATGCACACTAATAACATATGAGAAAAAATGTATAAGGAAAAGTATAACTAAATGTTTAGACAAGTATATCACATACAACAGCTTGAAAACTATCTTAAATAAGTCAGTGGAACACTTCAGGAAGAGTAAAACGGTAAACAATAAACTGTAAACAATATTTACTGAAATGCTGATGTGACCACTTAGAGTACTCAAACACAAACTCTCTCTCCTGACCAGAAATCCATCTATATTCAGTGTGCTGATGTAGTTTCATAATTGTGGAGCTGAAAGCATCATTTATCTCATCTTAGGTGGCTCAGAAAACAAAACCAATGTCTTTCAATTATGCTGCCAACATCACAAAGAGGCTATCATTCGCTCTATCTCTGAAAGCAATAACACATGGAGACCGAGAAAGAAAGGAGGAGAGAGAACTTATCAATGTTCTCCCCCCATAAGCCATAAAGCTGCAAGATCTTGCCAAGTCTGATAAGCGACATCCAACACTCTTCTACTGCGCTCTCTCTCCTACTCATTTCACCCCACCAAACCCCTCCCTGCTGCTCCATCTTGACAGCTGGGGCCCCAGTCCCACATCAGTGGAAATTTCCTGAAATGTCACTCCAGCCAACGGCCTGAGTGATTGGATAACATGGGGAGTATTGCTGCATAGGCCATACACAGACATACACACAATGGTCCCTCAGCCCATTGTCCCTGGTCCCCACACGATGGCTGTCACCCCAACTTCAGCACTTCGAGGCAAAATTTGTTCAGCCATGCGTGTATCTTTCTGTCTCAAAACCCCACTGTGCCTCGCCTTCCTCAACCCCTTCATATCTTGTCCTCACCTTCTCGTCCTTAGAGTTCAACCTGTCATAGCAACTCAGCCAGGGGCCAGGATGAAAAGGTGATGGGTCAAACGAGAAGCAGGAAGTCCCTTAGGCCAGGATCTATCAATCTACGCCTTAAAAGGTTAATGTAATGTAACACTGGGAAAATGACTCAAAAATTGGAATTCAATCAGACTTACCATTTATAAATGCTAATTAGGAACAATGGTGAAGTCTTTGAAGCCTAGTAAATCTACACTGACTGTATGTTGCTTCAAGAACAGTGTACAGCTATGCTAGCAGCTCCGTATGTTTAGAGCTTAAGGTAACAATCAACAATGACAACACATACATTCAGATATTCAGTAGGTATAATGGTTACCTTGTTCACTGTCTTACTTTGGTGAGCTTCAGTAAACACTTGTCAATTAGCTCTAAACAGTAGTTTTTAGTTGTAAACTAAGGTATTGGACAAAAGTGTGCCCCAAATTGCATGGTAATCCATTCAATTGTTGGTGAGACATTTCAAACAAAACCACAAATATGAATTTCGGGGTGGTTTGAGAGACAAAGTCAGGTGAGAAAGTGAGAAGTGAGAAGAATGTGAAGAATTCATCCTCTGGGGAACATGAATGTCTGTACAAAATTTGCGGTTGACAAAGAAATTGACCAACAGACAAATATTTCCATCCATAGACATATGGCACCAAGAGGGCTTAAAATGAGAATGTAACAAAGAGAGAATGACGGTGACAATGCACTTTTACTATCTTACTATCAAAAATATACATATTGGTAAACTAGATCAGTTATTGCAATAGTGTTTCACCATATTTGCTATCAAGTTAGTGGCAAAGGAAAGCTACATGTATCCTGCCTAACTTGACCTCACTTTTTCTTAGATTCATACTGACTTATCCAACTCGGAGATAAAAAAGTTACCAGTGTAATTTATTTAGCTAAACCACAGCCATATTAGCCAAATGTTAGCCACTCTGTGGGAGCGCTCATACAGACGAGTAGTGACATGTAAAAAACATACAAGTCCATGTGACTGTGCTTTTAAACTCACCCTTTCAACCCTTCGCATCTTCAGTTAATCCTGACTGTCTCTGACATTGTCTGCAAGTGCGCCAGGTGCAAAGAGGGAAAGTGTATCGAAGGCCATGAACCGACTAGAGACAGTACAGTGAGAATGTGTATAAAGCCCTGCCCAACCCACTTCAGCTACAAGCAGCAGTAGGGGTTACAGGCAGTTAATCAGACAAGTGCTAATCTAGTTAGGAGATCAACAAATGAGCCTCTCAGCACTGAAAAGGAGGACACAGACACACAGACAATAGAGTGGGTCAATGCCATTGTGTAAGAGAACAACAGGAAGGATAGAAACGGAGTATTAGTGTCATAATTCAGATCAAAATGAGGGTTGAGTGTAGAGCAGGAGCATTAAGCTGTGCCTGCTAGTGGGAATTTCTATTGGAATAATTTGTACAGGCCTAATTTTTGAGGTGACTTCCTGTCTGAAACCAACACATTTGAAGTTGTCCGAAAGTGACAGATTGGGACTGATTCATTTATCTGAGTGAAAGAATAATATCTGATATTTTAGATGTTCTAAAATGATGAGTAATGGTCCTGGATGTGGGTCTATAACTGGTACAAACACCTGTTCCTTCTAATTAGCAATGTCAAGAAATTGTGCCTTTGCACAATTTGTGTCCGGCTGTGAGGGGCTATTAAAAGGTAAGTGGCGGCGGCTGGCAGTACATATGACAAAGCCAGTGACCACAGAAGGGCTTCAGGATCTCCGCACCTCTGTTGGTCTCCATGGAAACAAGGACAGGAATGTTCGGGCACACAGGAGCCGCGAATAGACCATCGCAAGGGAAGAGAAAAACATGCGTCCTGCTACTGGCATTTCACAGACTCCAGTCCAGACGTTTTCACACCCCCTGGAATCAAAGTGTTGTTTATATGCTATAATTTCAGAGTAGGCCATCTCACTGCACACCTGATGCCGCTTGTCTTTCACTGTTTGGCTGCTATACTTGTGCTTTAAAAACAAAAAACAAAATATGTCAGACCCAACGGCATCTGTCATATTTAACCACCATAGGGCTGTGCTGCCAGTCATTTTAATCCATATCTAACCCAGCAGATTCTTCTTGAAAGGATGGCTGATATTATTGCGTGTTTAAGCACATTTTGGCTTAGCTGGGAAAATAATTTTTTTCTTTTTTTTTTTTCTTCAAACCAGGATATGCACATAGTCTGGTGATGACTCAGTGCTTATAACTGTTTTAGTTCCCATAAAGAAACTGTTATGCTTCCACAAAGAGCATCTGTAAACTGTTATAAACACACTAAGACAGTGTTTGTTAAACTTTGCAGTCACAAAAGTGGGAAATGGCTTTTGCTGTCAAACACATGCAAACAGTGGCTGCTCTGCAAAAACCAAAGGAAGGGCACCCATCCCTGGTTTAAATGCATCAGATTAAACTGTGCATTTTTTTATCTTTTTTAGCCAGATAGACAACAAACAGTTGGCCACGTTGATAAAGTATTTTTAAACCGCATCATTACTAGTTCAAACATATTTGCTAATTTATTCAGTAATAGGCTTTGTTTCATGCAGTCATATACTGTTGCAGCTGCAGAGATATACAGTGATAAATGTTCTGAAAGTGAGCAGATGATCAGTATCAGGGGCTGACCCAGACAGAGGAGGTGAGTGACTGAGCCAGGGGCACAGACGGAGAGAGAGAGAGAGAGAGAGAGAGAGAGAGAGAGAGAGAGAGAGAGAGAGAGAGAGAGAGAGAGAGAGAGAGAGAGAGAGAGAGAGAGAGAGAGAGAGAGAGAGAGAGAGAGAGAGAGAGAGAGAGAGAGAGAGACTGAGGTCTTTCCTCATCAACAGCAAGAAACACCATCCTCTTCGTCTGACCTGTATCAGTGCTAATGCTAATGTTGTATGTCAGAATCAACATACAGCAGTACAACAGCAGAAACTGTAGAAGTGCACATTTGCAGCCCATATGGACATTTTTTACATCATACACGTACAGTAACAAACACACCACGCACACACACTCTGGGGGCCTTGTTAGAGTGTGCTGGCTGGCAGGCAGGTTCCAGATGCCACATGCTGGGCTGAGTGGCCGTTGGCTGTGCCAAAGGAGGAATAAGAGATAAGACTCAGCATTACACACATACTTTTCCTGTACAGCTTCGTCAAGCACAGACAAGCACATATGTACATACTGTGGTGAAGCCCAGACATACAAAGATAAGAACATTTCAACAGTGATCTGTATGTTTTACATTCTGTCTCCAACCTCATGCTCTCCACACCTTGTACTTCTCTCTCTATCCTGGGCTGCCCGGTGATCTGGCTTGTCGGCAGGCAGAGAGCGATGTGAGCTTTGATCTTGAGGCTGTGTGTGTGTGTGTGTGTGTGTGTGTGTGTTACTAGGCTTCTTGGTCAAAAATTCTACCCTCCTTCAGGTTTTCACAGTAACTCACCATCACTCTGAGGCAGCTGTGAGAAAACAGGCAGGCTGACAGTAAGGGAGGAAACAGAAGAGAGAATAAAAATGAAAGAAGACAGTGACAGAAAAAGAGAGAGAGTGGTGCACCAGGAGGCAGCGACTGTGAGGAGAAAAGGAGGTCAGACAGTGGATAATGTTTTATTGCACTGAGCCAGAGAGTGTGAATGCCTGAAGCTGGAAGGTTCTGCTTTGGTTTGAGAGGCAGATGAACATGGACGGATGGATGGATGTATAAATTGATCGAAGGAAGTTTGTACAGTGTCACAAAGTAACTCATGTGACTTTAAGATCATTTTAAGATACTTCTACTTAAAGACATCAACAACATCACAAGACTTTTCTATTGTTTGGGCATAGAGCCGCAGGCTGTCATCATTGGTCTTGGTGGGTTTTTTTTTTTACGCAGAAAAATTGTAGCTTTCAAAAATGTTCAAACGCAAGATGAATAGCAGAGGAGAATTCTTGAATTACCAATCAATTTCATTACATTCTCTGTCAGACAAACCGCTGCTGGGCTTGGCCTTTTCACTCACTAGCTGCATGATTTTCTTTTCTTCTTTCTGCCTCTCGTATTCACACACACTCACTCCCTAATCATCTCTTAGAAGTGTTGAGGTTGTGCAGTCCCTTTTTGAATAGCACACTCTAATACAGATTATCAGAAGCTTGACAGCTCCAATTAGCTCGTATTATAGATGTAATAATAAGGTAAAGCCCCACTGCAGAATGTAGATCATTCCTCCTCTCCAATCTCATCCCAGATGACACTGGAGAAAATCCCTTCAGAATTTCACATGAAACACTCTTCAAGCTAAGCTAATCTAACTACAAAGTTATATGGATATTTCTTCCAACAGAGCCACTAAAAGGGCAACTTCTTGCCTTGGCCTCACATGCTTCTGGCTTTTCCTTTTCTTGTTTGCTGTGATTTTTCAGACCCAAACAGTTCAACTGCTCTTGAGCATAAACCCATTTAGCTGATTTCAAAAGTGTTGCAGAAGTCACGTTAACTTCATTTGCCTCCGTCTACCACACTGTCAGTCACAGATCTTCAGCTCTCAGCGCATTAGCCAATCACAGGCCCATGTAGGGTCAATACTAATGCTGTCTTTATCCAATTCTAACTGTGACTCTGCTGGTAAAGCAGACAATTAGCTGCCAGTCTCACTTAGGAAATAATATTTTCTATGAAATGTATTGGAAGTTTAAGCACACACAGAATCCCTTGTACAGAGCCATTATTACAATGATGCTAATCAGAGAACTATCTGGGCGCCGATGTTATTAAATTAAACACAAGCTTCCAGCAATGCAGCTTTGCAGCAGATAGTAATCTGGAAGACGACACTCCTCAGAGATCACCTGATAGAAGATATGTGGGTAATTAAAATATGCAGCTTTAAATGTCTTTCTGGCCACACTTCCTTGGGTAACAAATACATTTTTAACATTTTTTGCCATCTGGACGAATGAAGTGGGGCACAAGGGGAACCCTGGAGATTCATCACCAGTCAGTTGCTCAAGTGGATGCTTTAAAATTCAGCTCATAGTCAGGTACAGTAAGTCATGTCCAAGACAAGTTCATGACTGAGGGCCATTTGATGATAACAATCCTACAGGCTTACTGCATGTAACACAGACTTGTTTGCAATCTGTGCCACGCACGTCAGATGGTGCAATGAATGCCGTGTAAGTCATTACACTAAAATGTAAATGGGAAAAATAACACAGACATAAGACGAGACATGTCAACAACTTGCGTCATCTATTTGCGCCTTTCTCGTGTTTGGAAAATGTAGCAAAAGAAAAACAACCTGACACTTCAATGCATCCAAAAAGCCTCCCAGTGTATTCTGACATGATTTCACACACACAGTAAAAACAAAAGCATAAAACAGCCTGTAACCTCAACCCACATCATCTACTTCTTTCTCCTACCGAATAAAAAAGAATTGCATTGAAATTCTATTTATTTTTGTGAATATGCAAGTTTGCTAATATCAAGATCAAAGTTGTAAGAGGAAAACGTAGATGATATTTTTGAAGGAACATCCTGCTTAATGTTACTGAATCATATAACATATCAAATATCAATATCTCGTCCCTTTATGTTTAAACTGAAGTACCGGTACATCAAAGAAGCTTGAACACTGCCAATAGAACAGAAGAAATATTAGAGATATCAGAGAGATTTGTGTCTTTGCTATTGACCTGTCTTTGGTTTGACAAACTCTTCTTGTATTACTATTATGGCAGAATGACAAAAGCAATCTCATGGGAGTTTGTGGAGCTGTGGTTACTGATCAATACAAAATCACGTGTTCGAGTGAACTCCAGAGGTTTGAGGCCTAAGTGAGTGATACTTGATTACATGTTTACATGACATTTTGACTCCTGAAGGTCCATGATGGTGGTAACTACCAGAAACAAAAGCTTTAGTCGGCAGAGAAAAACAGATATTTAATCTTTCGCTCTCAATTGTACCTTATGCTATTATACTTTCTGTCTTCTTCTTTGTGTCTATGCTTTTACATGCATCTGTAATAAAGAAGCATACAGACACACAAGCCCTGACGAATAACATTATTAATCACAGCTACAGTGAAACATGGGTCTTTCCAGAACCATTCAATCCCTCTCTGTCTTGGTCAGCGAAGAGGATGTCTCCATTGTTTAATGACACTGAGGGGAGGAAATGGTTTCTCTTTGTTCGCTTACAACTCCATTACTTTCTGTATGGGTGTGCAGTACTGTACTGAGCTGACAAGACTACATCATTTAGTAATTTTGACTCAGTTTTTTTTTCTTTTGGCGCTGATCTGGTCTTCCCACTCACTTTTATATAACACCCTCCTCTGCGACTGTATTAAAGAGGGCAGTGATTTTTAGACGGACATTTTATGTTTAATGTTCAGGTACATGTTCTAATATAGTCGCCTGCATATACATGTTGGTTATTACTTGGCTCACCCCCCCCTCCACTTCTCTGAGTTATTTGTTAATATTTGACAGTCTCATCCATCTTCCCTTTAACATTTTTTGTCTGTTGTTCATGCAGGTAATATTCAATATCAGGGATGTCCACATTGTTAAAGTCCCCTGCATACTTTGGAAGTGTTTGACTTCAGTTCTGCTGGGTAATTGATGATGGATGAAGCAATCATAAAGAGTCCCCAGCTGGTAAATTACGACTTGGCTTATTCTCTGTGGGTAAACCAGGCCATCTGGGATGAGCTATAACTATGAAAGCATACTGGTCCATGCTGGACAGCAAGGAGATCTCAGCAGTGATTTATTCATGACACAAGTGGGTGAAGACTCAGGCCTCCTCTCTCCTCTCTGCTCCCTTACCTCCCTCTTTCCCCTGCTGTCTCCTAGACACCATCATATCATCCTTACATCCTCTCTGCTGTATCCCACCACATTAGCCCTCCCTTCCTCCCTTTATTTTCTACCTACTTATATTAATCATATTAAATCACTAAGAGTGGGGGCAATTCATTTTCACTCCCTCTGCATGCTCTGAATGTGTATGGAGACACTGATGAGAGCAGAGACTATTTTAACTGCATGATCACATACAGTTACTGGATTTAAATATATAAATATATGTATGTATGTTCAAATTCATTCATTCAAAATTGTCTTTGTAAGACACAATACTATGTTTAAGGAAATAACTTCAAAGGAAAAGTTAAACTGTAATAAACCCTGAATTTACCTTTTAGTTATACTTACCAATTTGCTTTGTTATTCCACTAAAATAATAAAATCTGCACACACGTTTTGTGTGGAATGATCTTTTTATAACCTCTTGTAAGATGTCCATGTTGTTATTCAGGTCGTTCCATTAACAAACACATCCACACATACAAACAGACACACACGCACATACAGGTCCAGAGGGTATCTCATTAGCAGACTCACACCCTCACAGCTGGAGGTTGTCACATCTTGTGTGCTGTCAATGACCACAGGGCAGGAGAAACCCTGTGACTGTTAAAAGAAACCAATCCACACACCAGCCTTCTGCAGAACCACTAGGTCATTCAAAAACATCTACACACTCAGCGAATGGAAAAACACAACATACACTGTTTGTACTGTGAAAATCACCATGCTATCCCTGTGCAACTCCCACATGCCTCATCTAAGCCTCGGGCAATGCTACTCTCACACCTCAGCTTATTGCGAGCCCAGTAAACACAGTTCAGTGTGTGTATACAACAATGGCAACTGTGGCTAGAAGGCACTCGGCACTGCGGCCACGATCAGTGATCAATTTCAGAATCAATAGTTTCCACCATGTTTCAGGTAACTATCCTAAACTGGTGCTTTCCAACGCAGAGAATGTTTTAAAGTTTTAAAAAATGTTCTCCAGATTTGTAATAGAAAATCCCAGTGTCGTGTAGGGTCAACAGAGCTTTTCAAAAATGCTGATATGTCTGTTAACCTTCACAGACAGAGTTGCTCTGATCTTAACATTGACCTGAAGCCAACACAGTTGCTCAGGAATTACTGCTCGTTATTTAACAAGAAGCATGTATCACTTCCAATCAAATCACTATCCAAGTTGTCTAAGAAAAATATTCCAGCACCTTTATTCTGTGTTCAGCCTTATCGAGAAACAACTTAAGTGATAAGATAGCTTCATACGATCCTGGACAGTGAAAGCCATTCCAGTGGCATCTGGCTTTTTCATTTAATGGGCCATTACATAACTGTTGTTTGTTCAGTGGACATCATAAATGTGGGTCCTCAATCAAACAGCAATAACACCCTGGGATGTGTGTTGCTGTGCAAAGCAGGTGTTTTGGAAAATGACTGAACACATATTACCACTTCCAGCTCCTCATTAAAGTCAATGATGTGGGGGGTGGATGGTGTGTCGGATAGAGGATGTAGTAAGACGAACATTGCAGGTTTTCAACATGGCAATAAAGACTGAGATTGCCTGATCATTAATGATTAAAGTTTCATGCAAAGTAACTGGCTCAGAAAAATTCCAAAATGTCAAATGGAAGGGACAGATAAATAGCAAGCAGACAGGCACCTTTTACTCCATCCCTCAGGGAGCATAGAATATCATCAAATCAAAAACACATTGGTCTGTCTGCAACAGAAATTGAGTTATCAATATCAATAGCAAGCAAATCCCATCTGTCTGGCTCCTCCACTCTGTAACTGTGAGTGGAAAGGAGTGAGGAAGGCAGTGTGAGAGAAGAGATGAGGGGAACATTTTTGTTCTTAAACTGAAACCAGGATGATTTCTTGAGTTACGCAATACTGTGATAGAGAAAACTAGTGCCATCGCTGTCACTGAAGCCCCATGGGAATGTGGATCTCATGCATGCCTGTAGGGGTTTATTTTAGGTTCACATGTGAGCATTCACTTGCATACATCCTTATACTCATGCACTTCTCCTACAGCTCCTCTCCTCCCACTCTTTCCTTTGCTTAACAGCTCATAATCCCCCGTGTTTCACCTGTCGTGATTTCCTACACTTTGCTCTCTTTTAAAGATGTGATTCTCCCACTCTTCTCCTGTCTCTCATCCATCATCATCCTCCGCCTTGCCTCTCCATACCTACTCATGACTTCAAATTTTCTTCCCTAATGCTACTGTACCTTGGGATTCACATTACGCTGCTGTCATCCCTGAAGTGAAATCTTAAAAAGAGGTGCATTTATGGTTGTTGCAGACGGCATACCTCCCTCCACCCCCGCATCTTCCCTGTGCTGTTTCACAAACCCCACTCATCGGGTTGGCCCTGTAGAAAGCCACCAGACAGCCTGGGGAAAACCATTAAACCATGAATAAGGGAAATGCAACATTGTGGAACCCCTGCTGAGGGCTGATGGAAATCCTGTTCATGCAAAATCAGATATGCACATAAGAGTTTTAATAGCAATTGTTACCCAATGTTTTATTGATCCCCAAAAGGAAATTCTCTTTTCACAGCAGAGCAGGTGTTTGACAAGAGGCACAGAACAAAGGCCCAATATTTTGGGATAAAAGGAACCTTTTTACCTCACTTCCATAATTCCAGTTATTAATTTTAACAAACTTCTCCTCTCTGACCCTGTCTGACAACTCTGTCTTCTAGAAATCACAGTTTTATTACCAGTTTGCAATAGCAAATCATTTTTCTTAGTCACACCAAGATTATGTTTTTGTCCACATAATGAGGAAACACTAATTAAAGTATTTTGCAAGTTGCAAAATGTTAACACTGAAAGTATCAGAGATATGATCAATTACACTGGATTTAATCTAGTTACTTTGCAATACAATACCTGCCCATATTGATTAAAGCATAATTTAACTCTTTTACGGTTATGTTAGCACTTGGTTAAGGTTAGGGAAAGACTCTAGTTGGCTTAATATTGAAAAAGTCAACAGTGACTTTAAACACTTTATACACATGTAACTGAAACCATCATATTTCCTTAACCTTAACTAAAGTGCTTAATGGGTGCCTAAACCTAACCACACATGGGACTCAGGATCCTCTCCTGAGGGAAAGTGCTCTGCTTTCAATATCCACCATCCATCCCAGTCACCTCCCTTTGACTTCCGTGCAGTACAAAGACAATAGTCCCCACCGAACATAATCCAGGCAGCAATTATGTGTTCGTCAAAAAGCATCAATGAATGGTACTGAAAAAATATTGCTTAGGAGAACATGTCTCCAGGATGTCTCCCTCACCTGTTTTTCTGGCAACGGTTTAGCAGGGATAGTGCTAAACTGGCAATCTGTCCTCGCCACACCTCAAAACACAGCCTCAGTTCTGAGGTTATCTGTCAGACATTTTGAATTTCAGAGGAAGCCAGATGCTGCTGTTAAGTGCATCTTCAAGCTGAGAGCCAGCTCAAGGGTCTTAACACATGGCCTGTTTGAAAGAGACTGCAGCCATCTCCTCTGTCTGGGATTACAAAGTTCATCTTTCATTTCATTTACCTATTTGATTCACTAGCAAGCTTTCATTCTGCATCCCATGGAGGAAGCAGGGGTGAGCCATCTGGCTTAGCTCCACTGTGGATGTATTCCTGATCTAACAATACATCATCTGACTCAAATAAACAACACCTGAGAACCAAAGGGACAGTGAGGGACGGAGACCCCCCTTCCCTCCATTTAAGTTAGTAAAATTGTGTTTAATAAGTTATTTTAATTACAAATAGCACTGGATTTTCTGTCACAGGCACAATTAAGGTCCTGGTGGGGGTTCGGTTCTGAAATCTGAAACTGACATCTAGACTGTTTTCACCCACCGCACCGCTTGCTGTACGCATTTATTGTGAATAAACACAATAAGTCTGCACATCCAATATGATAAACAGGAATTTAGGTCACATGATGTCTTTTCCCTTCAGCATTACTGTGGGAATTAGTGTGGGAATAGTGTGATCTTTGTCAATTCTCAGACAATAGTCTGGATGTTATATTCTCTGCATCGTGACCTTGGCCTTAACAGCTCATGCATCCATTTCTGTGGTGATAATTGTTTGTGAAGGACAATTAACAGCCAGTGCATCTGTGACTTGGTTCATTTAGGTATGGACTATAAATAAACCAGTGACTTTAGTCTGTTTGCACAGTGTGTTTGTCAGTTTTCATACATGAATACGGGCATTCAGTAATGCCACTGATGTTAAATAATTGAGAAATAGGGTAAGACAGTGCTGCGGTCACAACAAGGTCGGCAGACACCACAGTGAGCATAAACCACTGTTATTGCTTTTTCTACAGAACAAAAGCTTTTGTTATCCCGCTCTGTTGCATTTAACAGTTGCTATGGCGACACTGAGCCAGGAGAGGCTTAAAGAGGATCCCAAACTCGATAAAAGGGGTTTCTAAACCTGACAGTGGAACTCTCTATTTGACTCTGTCTTTTTCACTCGTTTTTCATTACTGACTCGTACTGTGCAGCCTTTTGAAGAAGAGAGGAAAAGAGAAGAAGAGGAATGGAAAAAGCACGACAGAGCAAGATGTAAAGAGCCTTCCGGACGAAGCTGTGGGAAACGGAAGAGGTTGCAGGGGTTCAGGCAGCAGTGACTGCCAGCAGAGGAAAATACCAGTAGAGTGGATATGAAGGCACACATTATTACATTGTAGACGTCCCAAAGCAACGCCAGTCTGGGTCACCAGGCAGCCAAAGATGGAAAATATTGAGCTTTTTTGCATTCAAATTTGGTAGTGAATCAGCTATTTTATTCATATGAATAATATGTTTTTTCTGTATTATGATTACAAATACATGCCAAAAATATTATTCCGGACTCAAGATAATAAACTTTCAGACTCAGGCCTGACCTTGTTTTGATTACAGAACAGTTTCACATGTTTGATAGATAAAAGCATTCTGATATCAGACCAACACATGCGCTAGCCATTTTTTAAAGGACTCATTTTAAATTGCGTCAAGCTCTCACTGGTATCGATTCATTCTCATCAACAGGGCGTTAAAAAAAAAAAAAAAAAAAAAAAAACTCACCAAGGCATTTCTCAAATTGCTTGCTTTCGTTGATGGATTGGGGAGTAAGGAAAGAGGTTTGTGCATGGATGGAGTGAATAGTGGCGAGCCCTTGTTAGGCCTTTTTCTTCATTAGGTCTGGTTCAACAGCCTTGTTAGTTGGCCAAAGCTGCTCTGTAATCTGTATGTGCATGTTTCTCTTTGTGAACTGTATACTTGTATTCAAACTAAAGCCTGCATGAGCGGATAAATGCATGTGTCTCTGTCTGGCAACAGCTGCATCAGGTTTATATTCAGAAAGCTGACTTGTGATTACACCTGCAAGCCATCAGCAAATCAGTGAAGTAACTGGTCAGCCTTTTAGCCAGTCAACTAGTAAGATACTCATTCACGCAGGCCTCATAAAGACCAGGTTACGCTTGTAAAGTTTGTACGATGTACTGTATCTTCTGACCACATTGGTAGACAAAAATATTTATAGCTGTTCCCAAAGGTCACAAGGTGGTTATAACGCTGCACATTTCATACACTCTCCTGAAAGACATTCATAGTGTGGCACTTCTTGACTAAAGAATGAAAAAAGAAAGCCTAAGGGAGGAGTTGAAACCCTGTTATCTTTCTCACCTCCACACTCCTGGACAGTCACTTTGTAAAGTGGGTGTGATGTCAGATTGTTGGTTTTGGTAAGTTAAAGAAACCGTTGGACACAATGTCCCAAATTCTGACATTGGAAAAATGTAGGGGCAAGGGTTTGATCATCTGAAAGGCACTTCTAATGAAGCATACTGGCCCCTTAAACCTTCCCTACACCAAGCTGGAGATCAAGCGAGAGCTCCAGAGCTACAGAGTGAAGAGAGCGAAACACTCCTCCTTTACACTTCCTTCTCCCCTTCTTTTCCATCACACCTCACTCACACTTCTCTGTGTTCAGTCGTTCTTTTTAGCCTTCTCTATTTCACCTCCTTCTCTCCTGTGCATATCCCTCTCTTCCCTGGCTACTCTCCTTCTTTTTCACCTCATCCCCCTCTCACTCAGTGGAGAGAGCGGAACATAGACAGTTCATCAGAAGTGATGGAGCTCTGACAGGCTGATCCCTCTGCCCTCTCCCCAGGGCGTGCAGCTGTGCCCGGGCTCGCCAACGCCTACTTCCCCAAACACACATCCACACAGAAGCTGCAGGAATACACCCACCTACACACATGCATGCATACATTTATAGAGCTACCGAGGGAGTACACATGTGCACGTATCCACACCTCCACACTCCAACTGATACAGCACATGTGCATGTGTATGTGTTCAGCTTTATATAAGTCATTACCTTTCTATGCTGCACCCAGGATATGATGGCCTGATACCAATATCAATCAGGTTCAATTTATTTTTCTGGTGTGTTATATGTGTGTCCTACTGCAAACGGTGGAGGAAGATGCATGACTTCTTACCTAAAACAAGTTTTATAGAGTTTAATATGATTCTAGATTGAATCTTTACCAGGCTTGATATTTGAAAAGGTTTTTTTTTTTAAGTGTCAATACTTTGACATTTTAGCATGTTTCATTCTTAAAATATCCGCACACAGAAGTCAGAGCATCAGTGACATATATACATATTGTATTGCCGGTAATTAAAGACACTAAGCAATAGGGCTGCAACTGATGATTCATTATCAATTAATCTTACAAATATTTTCTGGAAGAACTGTTTAGTTTATTTTATGAAACTGAAACCACAGAAACATTCACTTTTTCTTTTTAAGTATATTTTTTGGGCTTTTTTATGCCTTTATTCGATAGTACAGTATAGAGACAGGAAATGGGGAGGCAGAGAGAGGGGGAATGACATGCAGCAAAGGCCTTCCGATGCGGGACTCGAACCGGGGCCAACTGCAGCGAGGACTGTAGCCTGGACTGTAGCCTCTACACATGGGGTGCCTGCTTAGACCACTACGCCACACGACGCCACAACATTCACATTTTTACATCAAATGTTGGCATCTTACTTTGATAACCATTAATCACTTATCAAAATATTTGCTAACCTATTGATCAAATAATCGATCAATTGTTTCGGCTTTTCTTAGCATTATACTGTATTTACTGTATTTTCTGCCTAAAGCACACCTTTGCTTCACATACTCTTTCCCAAAACAGCTCATAAAACATAAGCTATCCCTCTTAAGGGTTTGATCTGTGCCAAGTCCATTAGCCTAATCTGAAAAACAAAAGCAGCACTTTGTTTGCTCTCTCTCCCAGTCTCCTTTCACACAGACATGCACACACGCACATGCACACACACGCTTCACATCTTCCATCAGCACATTCACCAGTGCCCTGCTGATATCTGGAGGATGTGATGTGCCATTTTTCTTTGAAGGCACTGTCACAGAACGGCTTATTTCACCAGTCCTCCAGACGCGGGGCTATCTGTCTCTGGCAGGGTTTTTCCATCCAAGACAAAGAACAGAGCTGCCCGAGCCTTGCTGCCTGACTGACTGGCTGACTCATTAGGAACAAGACAACAGAGGAAACACAAAAGAGAGATGTACACAGTCCAGTGAAAAGTGAAACAATGGGGAAAATGAGCTAAACTCTTCTGTCCCTTTTATTTTTTTCTTTGTTCATTTTTGCTGCTGATTTATCTACAGTACAAAAAAAGCTAAATTTTTTTGCAGGCCTTTAAAAGCTTGTATGTCACTTACAGAAAAATACAGCAACAAGTAAATTTACTCTATGTGTTGCTTGCCGTTGTGTTGGGAGTGTGAAATATACTGTGAGGAGTGAGCAGTAGAATATACTGACTGTGGAGAAATATGATCGGCTGCAGTGGCTTGTTTGTGACAGAATTTCGGAGTATCAGTCATACCACATTTCTCAACTGTCTCCATTCATCAGCATGTTTGACAAAAATACTGAAAACAGCTCTGCTTAGCTTTGTCTGACAGAAACACCATCG
Organism: Seriola aureovittata; assembly: GCF_021018895.1. Lineage (NCBI taxonomy): Eukaryota > Metazoa > Chordata > Actinopteri > Carangiformes > Carangidae > Seriola > Seriola aureovittata. Next base: position 17,515,384 of record NC_079377.1, read on the forward strand.
TTCTTTACACAAACATCTTAAGTGTAAACATACAGCACATCTTGGAGTTTAGAGCAGATTATTTTTGGAAGATATAAATCTGGTGAAACCGAACTGAACTGAACTGAACTGGTGTGTGAGCATCGCTTATATAACATTATGTTTACTTTGCTGAGATTTATTTGGAAAAAGCCATTGATGTAGGCAAAGTTGTACAGTTATGCTTAGCACTATTCTTTCATCACATAGCCTGTCCATTGTCTAAATCTTAATTTAAATTTAAATTTAATTCATAAACTCAGACCAGATCCTTTAATCCCTATAATCTGCAACCTCCTACCTTTCAGTTTACATCTATTGTACATGAACATGTTATAGATCAGGGTAAATGAAACATATTTTTCCTGATAATCTTTCTCACTTTAGTCAAGCAGTTAAATTTTGTTGAGTTTAGTTATAGGTATTAGGATTCTGGAGGGGAGATACTTACACAGTCCCCTGGGGACTTTTTATCTTGCAGGCACATTTTTCTCCCTTATTTCTGTCTTCTTTTGAGCTAGGAAACAGTTCTGTGTGAAATTTTAGCAGCTAAATTAACTATACTGAAACCAAAAACACAGCACAGAAAACCAGATGTCCAAAGACAAGCATGCACTTCAGACATACATGCACACACAAACCCACAACCAACATGTACAGATGTTCAATAAAAGGGCTTCACTTGACCCAACAGCAGCTTCTGTGTGGTGGGAACATATGCAACTGAATTCCTCTTAATAATGTGCATGTGTGTATATATATATATGTGTGTGTATTTGCGTGTCTGTGTGTTATGTAAGCCTCATTATCTCTATCATTACATCAAATTCTTATCATTAAGCCTCTCTGAGATGATAGAGCATTTTGAGAAACAGCAAAATGCTACACAAACTCTGTCACTCACAAATACACACATGCAGTAGACACAGAAGACTTAAAACACACACACATAAACTGATAAGCACAACCATAAAAAGGCAAACACAACATTGTGTTTGGTGTTGATTTACGACCCCCGTCATCAATCATGATGAGTCTGGGACCTTGAGTCAAAAGATATTTGATTGTATCCTTGAGCTTCCCCCGTCACAGCAGCTGCCTCATGAAAAATATATTTCTGTTCTGGCCACCAAGTTCACCAGTCCACCCCCTCTTCACTCTCTCTCTCTCTCTCTCTCTCTCTCTCCCGCCTGCTCTCACCCTCGACATCTTTCGCTCAGAACAGAAACTAGTTTCCATGGCTACAATCATTAACACATCTGGCATAGTGATCTTGCGTGCACATGTGCACAAAGTGAAACACAGACATACAGGACACACATAGACACACTTTTGCACATGTACACACATAACAAAGAAGCAACATACATATGTAAAAAGCATTAATATGCGGAAATATTTTCAGTTTCATGGCTGCAGTCTGGAGCTTGTGTGAGAGAGATAACAGGCTGAGGCTTGTTGGGGAAAATACATCAATGGACAACTTTGGGCCTCAGTGATAATCCTATTGGTGAATTTAACCCAACCTCCTTTATCTTAATCTGCTGGGAAATGGAGTTGGAGATGGAGAATTGAATCTTCATAATATTGGGACGCTCCAAACTGATATTTCTGCTTAAAATCAAAATTAAAATTTCTTTGCCTCTGCATACTGAAGAAGAGCCTGACACATACTTAATTTGCAAGGCTTGTGAGACACCAATCTCAAGAGTTTAAAAATCTGGTAATGTTATATTTGCTGATATTCTCGTTTTTAAATACATAAAATAAACAAACATTTTTGATGACTGTGACCAATATATGTACTGAACAGGATATTTTACAGTCCAAAAATCACCTCGTCAGTGTGACGAATAAATTAATTAACCTTAGATTTGGTATTTCTGTACCAGTACACAGTTTTTGTCACTCATCAGATGACATTTATGCCAGTATGCTAAAATCTGATATCAGCCCAGCAAACTTGTTGGTTGGGCTCGAATATATTATATTATATTAATATATATATATATATATATATATATATATATTTTATTTTTTTTTTGTTGTTGTTTGTTTTGTTTTTTTGTTCCATAACATCAAAGAAACTGCGATCATAAAAGATATCCCCTGATGATATATATTTTCCTTTGACACTGTGTTCTTTTTAACAATTTGTTCTTTTTTAATTCAACTGTTATTCCACATCAGTTTGTTGTTGTGTTAAACAAGGTTCAGTTTGATCACTTTTATTAATTTTCAACAGCCTCCACAACACTAAACGTATGATATTCCACTAAGTCAGTAGTTTGAAAATCTTGTATTTTGTTGTTATTAAGGAACCAGACTGACAGTTTACCCCTGATAAGGGTGGCACATATAACAGCAGCTATAAATTATTCAATGGGAAACACAGAACACATTTCCTTCTCAATAATAGACCCACTGAGCCTTGTAAAGCATATAGTGGTAATCTGCTGTAGCTGTGCTCATCTGCTTTGCTTTGGTCTTTCACCATCCTACAAACCCCTGACATCAAGGGGCCGCCGCGAATACAACTTCAGCCCCAACTCAGCTCACAGGGTCCGGAAAATACCCTTTTGTCTGTGAACATGTATTATTTGTGACACTGTTTGTTTGTGATCAATGGCTTTCACCACTAAAATACATTTATCATAGGTTAGCCACTCTGACACAACAGCATGGAAGTAATACACATACCACAAAACAGACATGCTCAAGGTGTCTAACTGTCAACCACAACCTGAAAGCCACCTATAAGTATACACTTGTAAGTACAAGCACACAAACACATGAACCAAACGTTCCGCTTCATCGTCAAGACATGTTTCTGTGGCTCCAAACACCTCCAATTAAAAACCATAATAACAACTCCTGAGAAAAACAGCAAGGCACTTATGCATACGTTACATATAGTGTGTGTCTCAGATATACACACACACATAAAGAAACATGCACAGCTGTGGAGGAGTTTGACAGTACTGCCTATGCGGTGCGTGCATTCTGCTGCCCCCACCCTAACCCCTGAGGACATCCCCTTGCCTCGCATTATGCATAGTCTCTCTCCACTTTACATAGCACTGCTCCCTCAGTCAATCACCCAGAGCAAAACAACCAGACCAACCAGTCACAGCGTCAGGATTGTAATAAGTGGTGACTGACAGATGGCATTTCAATGGGCTTTAGTAGCATTCCAGGTGAGGCTAAACAAATATTTCTCCCTCATGTCAGAGACACATGCAAGCTTAGGGAAGAAAATGCTACACCTGACAGTAAAATTCACAGAAAAACAACCAAGTGTACAGGCTGTACTTTAAATCAATTGGCTCGTATGTAACAAAAACCGACTCAGAAAATTGCTGTGGTAAACCAAGACTTAATCAGAATAAATGATCAAACCAAAAATAATTTATGAAAAACCAATAAAACACGGTGAAACACACCTTCAGTCACTTTGTAATGGGTTAATCGACCTCACCCATTCATCTCACCTCATCCAACAACCTCTTACTTTCCATACAAACACATAAAACATCTTTTGCTGAGCCTAAACAACTGAGCAAAAGGAAGCACACCAAGACAAAGAAAGCTCTTTCTCTCTCTTACCTTTTTTCCTTTCTTCTTGCGATGGGCTGCTTTCCCGCCGCCTGTTTTCTCCTTAGCTTCCTCACTCATGTTCAGAGATCTCCCCCTGTTCCTCTCCTCTCCTCACTTTTTTTTTTAATCCAGCATGAAGGAGCTTGTGGAGTGGAGCGGCAGCAGCTGCTGTCTTCACTGGTGAAACGTTGTCACAGAAATGTCCATTTAGAAGCAGTGAAGGAAGGATTGTTCCATGCAGAGTGGGAGTGCGCGTGAAGAGAAGAGAGACTGGGAGGACTGTGCTGATGCTCTCCTCCTCCTCCTCCTCTCCTCTTCCTCTCCACGTTCACAAACACACACACTTGCAAGCACGCTCGCCGAGGTCCACTCCCACTTGCTGCCTTTGCCGTGCGCAATTGGCGACTCTCTCCAGCGCACTCAGAGACAGGGTGTGGAGGCAGGAGGAGAGTGGAGAGATAAAGGCGAAGGAGGAAGATGAGGAGGAGGTGGAGGAGGATGTTAGGATGATGATAAAGAAGGAAAGAGAGCGATAGATTGAAGGAGTGTATTCCTGGCTGGATGTGGTCCTCCCTACCTGAGGCTGGAGATTGGAGACGCTCTTCCAAAAGAGAAAGAGACAAAGACCCACAAAAATGGGAGGAGAGACACAAAAACAAACAGAGTTAGGAAAAGACAGGAAAATGGGTTGGTCAGACAGAAAGAAAGAGAGGGAGAACGAGGGAAAATAGTGTGAAATGGTGTTACTGGTGTTAGTGAAAGAAGGAAAGAGCATAAAGCTGAGACAGAGGGGGGCGTGATCCACACAGTCTCTTCGACCTGCTGGCTGGATTATTTCTGCTGTTGCTCCCTGCACAGACGTTGTGATATGAAATGAGACTCTCCACTCCTCTGACAGGCCAATAGAGAGAGGTTAAAAAGAGAGAGAGAGAGAGAGAGAGAGAGGGAGGAAGAGCGTGACAGAGAGAGAGCGCGAGAGAGAGAGAGAGAGAGAGCGAGAGAGAGAGCGAGAGAGAGAGAGAGAGAGAGAGAGAGCAGATCATTAACACGATGCATCAGGTCCTTCCAGAAAAGGAAGTCTCCCCACTAGCCTCTGCCAGCAGGATCAGCTTACTGGAAACTGGAACAGAACAGAACTGCACCCGGCACTGACTGACTGACTGACTGACTGAATGACTGACTGGTTGGCTGAGTTTATTGAGGTGTATGTGTGTAAAAGTGTGTGTGTGAGACAGAGACAGGCAGGCAGAGGGTGAAGCAGAAAGGGAGACATGCACACATGGCTGATAATATTCAAACAATATCCAACCAATAACCACCTATATGTTGAAGTCACGACTCAACAGACAGAGAGAGACTTTGAAAAGACCACGCCTTCCCAGCTTTCAACAAGCTACAGCTCTCAACCAATGAAACATCTAGGTAATGAGGCAGGAGGAGAGCAAGTGAATCGGCGAGGAGGAGAAAATCGGAACAAAAAGCCCTGGGTGACACAGAGGGAGAGATCAGAGGGAGGGGTGGGGTGAATAGGAGGGTGAGAAACAGAAAGGAGGGAGAAAATGACAGTGGGAGATGGGGAGGGCTGAGACAACAACAATGTGATATCAGTAAAACAGGCAAACCAAGAGGCATGGAGAGGATGAAAGAACAAATGAGAAGACAAATGAGGAGCAGACAGGGCACGAACAGGCAGGGTTTGTTGTGATTACCCTCTGAACAACAGGTTCTTTATTCTGGGGGTATATTGCTGTTAACCATCTCTCCCTCCCTCCTGCTCCTGACCAGCTGTATGCCATCACCACCATGCTGTTTAATGTCAATTAGGGCCCATATTTTACATTTTCATCGCATTTTACTTGAAATTCTGATATTCATAAGAAAGTATTTGTGGTTTTAAGAGCCAAAATCCATCTCAGTGTAGTTATATAGCTCCTTTCACAGGCCTCTCTCTGGAGCTCTGACAAGAACAGGTCAGTCAGCTGACCTGAGTGATGCACAGCCAGGCCGACCACAACAGGTAACGGACTGTAAGCCTACTGCTATAACTTGATAAAGGTCACTGGTAAATACAAATGGAGATGGTCAGTCAGTGCTGAAATGAGATTGTTGGAGCCATGGTACAAGTTTTTTAAGTTAAATAAGAAAAATCTGTAGGATGCAGTATTTTAAGTTTGATTTTAAATTAGGTTAATTTGAGTTATGAAATATTAATATTAATTCCAGAAATCTGGCCATAAGGGCCCTTAAGCAGAATATGGTTGATGAATGATATGATTACCTGATATTCACCTGTGTGGGTGCTGATTAAATGATCCTGCTGTGTTCCTTCTGATCTGAGATCTATACGTAGGTCTTGGATTTGTTGGCTGTCAGGTTAGATGACGGAGAGCAACAGTTTTCTGACTGCGCACATGAATAGAGTTTAATTATGTCAAAATCCTGTGGTGGATCTTATTGTTTCACTTGGAAAGTCAACCGTAGTATATTATTTAATAAATGTAGTTTCAGCTATTGAAAATATTTGAAAAGCTTCGTGTGAGCTTTATAAGTGTGTGTTGGTCACTCCACCTAACCATGGGTGGTTCAAAGTACTTTTAATTGATTAGCCATTACAGAGATGAACAGATGGTCACATTCAAACTTGGTGTGGAGTTATACACCAGAGCCTTGGGCCTGGTTCTGGTGAAAACCGCTGGATCATCTGGCTACATCGGGGTGACTGTCTACAGTGTTGCACGGTTAAGGTCCAGTGGTGGAGCCTAGACTACAATTGCCAGATTTTTCTAGAAAAATACTGTTCCAATGCAGAGACACAAATGGACACAAACAGATGCAAGGGCGTATCCGCTCAACTTAAAAATGTTTCAACTTGAGCAAGAACTATAGCTGTACCCTGAAGCTGTGATGCTAGAACTCTGCTGCAGACAAAGACTGGAGAAAACGCAACCAAACAAATAAATTCCTGGTAGGTGTTGAGTTGAATCAAACACATAAACAGTGTTGTTACGAGTTGTTAGAGCAAGAATCTGAATCATGTCTATGTACTGGTTTTGCCCAATAAAACCTGACAGCAAAAGCACTCAAGCAGTCAACTTCACACAAAGAAGAAGAAGAAAACAACAACAACAAAAAACACTGCAACAACATGCTTCACTTTTAGTCTACACCCTTACAATCTTGCAGCTAGCACTGACTTACTTGAACAATGACAACTAAAGACAGGCTGATAAACTGGATAAGCTAACATACTGGCTGATATATAGTTTAGTGCAGATATGTTGTTATCAGCTTATATAAAGAGTCTTAATGATGTCACTTTGAGCAAAACTAGTTTCACTTGAAATTTGATTAATTGGTCACTTTACTGACACTAGGCTGCACAGTCCATAAACCTTTCTGGCAGTTTCCAAATTAAATCAAATTACAGTCAGATATGCTCTAATCCTAAACTCTAGAATTAGTATAAGCTCTAGCTCTAGCTCTAATCCTAAACTCTAGAATTAGAGCTCAAGATTATTGTTTATTACCACGTCGACTATGTACTGCCACTGAAAAAAAGATTTACTTGTTGAAAAAATTATTCATTTATCCTTCCCTAAAATAAGTTAAATCCACTTAGATATTTGTTTTGTTGGGGTTTTTTTTTTTTCAACAAAACTATGGCCAAGAGACAGACGAAAGAAATGACAAATGTGATAATAACTACCGGTACTTCCATGTAATAACTGTTCAAATGATTGCAAGCTTGTTTGGCAGCCAACAGAAAATCTCATTAGGAAGGGAAATGGAGGGACTGTGAAAAACTTACTTCAATTTAGTTTAGTTTCCCATCACCACTTGCTTTGCTGCGGTCTTTCTGGCAAAAGTTTAAACTACTAAATTAATTAAGATTGCACAATTACATAATAAATAAATCAAACCAATAAACAAATCAAACTAGTTAAACTACTTTTCATTTTCATTGGGTTTCACAATTAACAATATAAGATAATGAGCTTAATTCAGGTAAGACAATCAGGCTAAGGAGATTACATGACAATTACCATTTACATAGGGGTCTGCCTAACATGCATGTTGTATATGTACAAATTAAATCTTGATATTGTAACAAAGTTATTATATACATCAATTAATTTGACTATTTCAACAAGTGGGCAGAGCTTGGAACAAGGATTTATCTTCAGTGAAGGTTTCCTAACCTTAACACCGTGCTCTACCTCAGTGAAAGCTGACAACAGATTACTAGCTTTAGCTCCACTGTCATATGATGTCCTCCAGTCAAGACCATCATCCTCCATTTCCCCCATCTATAACACCAAGTCCTCAGCATGAGAGCAGAGAAGGATTACACACTGCTTCACACATTAATCTGTAGCTGGATACGTTCTCTTCACTCCATTTTGTATGATAGAAAGTGTGTATGTACCAAAGCTGAGAGGTGCTTACAGCAGATGTACACCATGCACATTTGTGTGTGTGTGTGTGTGCATGTGTGTGTGTGCATGTGTGTGTGTGCTTCGGGGCGTGGTCCCTCTGATTTGGTGCCAGCAGTGGTTATTATTGATTGTGCCAGGAGGCAGCTCCATCAGCAAGCCATTTATTAGGATTTATAAGCTTCACACCTCACACTGGGAAACACCACAAAGTCATTGAGAATTTAAAACTTCTGTTTATGGCAACATATTCCTCCCACCATGAAGGTTTCTCATTAAAAAAAAGACAATTTCAATATAATTTTATGTTCAAATAAATTGTTATTAAAACATACTGGCTCACTATGTTGTAATGAGATAATAATTTAATTGCCAGTTCATTAAGTGCATCAAGACACCAAGCTAAAACTAAAGCAGTCTAATACGACAGTCCTCCAGTTGTTTTATATCCACTGAATAGTACTACCTCTTTCAGCTTTATTTATCTTTGGGCACATTTAGGTTGGCTTGCTTGGTTGCTATAAGTGCTGACCTGACTTACTGTATAAACATAAGTACTCACAAACCCAGCTGTACTTTTTAGAGGGGGAGTTATATTTGGTAAGAGTGTTGTATTTACATATCAAAAGGAGCGTTTCTCTTCTTGCAGTGATCTACAAAATGGGCTGTCGTAGCATCCCCAAATCTGTCGTATACTCCATGATAATACAGATGAACAAAGAGAAAAACATGTACAGTGAAATGCAGTCTTGTATCTGCACTATTTCTGCTCTGTTCCTCTCATCTCCTGATTAGATTATTACCAAACACTCTACTGAATGATTTTTGTATGCAGCCTAGACTGCTGTTACATTATCTCTTGGTAAAACACACAGAATAAAAAAATACCTCACTGGTCTGTCTTTTATTAGTCAATGGTAACAAGTGCTCACAAATACAAGCCCCATATTCTGGATGTAAGACTTACAAAATACCCCATTCTGTGTGCACTGAGTGTGTTCTTGCCTGCAGTCTAAGGTGGTCGGTAAGTTATCACAGTAAGGAGACACTCACAAGGTTATCTCTAGTACGGTAGGTTATCTGTAAGGCTATCAGTCACTGTGGTGATCCACGATTACCAATGCATATTAAGAGAGTTACAGTTACCATGTACCAAGCTCTAATGAGCTGCTTGTAATTAGTCTTAGAAAAACTGCTTAAATATACCACTGTATTGTATAATATTCATATTAGTACAGAGTGTACTGATAATACCATATATTTTGGAGAATGAGGAAATCTGTATGGTGAGTGTAAGAATAATTAGATTATGTAAAATGTTAATAAGGAAATAATATTGTTCCTGGTCTGTAATAACATTTTCTGATTGATCATACATTCACAAGCTATTCATATAAGATGTGAACATTTTATGACGATGGTTCTAACAGTGTTTACTGAAGAATTGATAGAGACAAACATTAAGCAAATGTACAGTCTCCATTATCTGTCATAATTTAAATCCTGTCCTTGTGCAAAGGACCAGACAATGTCATGGGATCAGACAGTGATCTTTTGGCTGCAGTTACATTGGCCATTAGTGTGACTTTGATCATCCAAACGCAGTCAAACATGAAGTGATGCACAGAAATCTAATTTTTGTTCTGACTGCTTTCAGACATCCAAAACCAGAGATGGGAGTGGTCAGCCCAGAACTGTGGGAGATATTCACACTTCACCAGATGGAGACAAAGAGTACAAAGACTTTAAAATGATGTAAATAGTCCTAATGGAAACAGTGTGGCCATACAGAAATCTGATGTCAGGAAATATTCTCTTTGGAACTGCATCATAAAAATAACAAGTAAGCCAACAGTCACACTAGCTGCTCTGAGAGTGTACTTTGAGTTAAATGCTAGCAACAGCATGCTGAGATGATAAACATCTTTTTTTGCCAATTATTGCTAAACACAAAGTATACCTAACAATACCATTCCCTTTTCTGGTATTTGGTCATAAACCAAACTGTTCATCTTGAATGGGGAAAGAATAAAATTTCTTGGCGATCCATCCAGTAGTTGTTGAGACACTTGGATAAAAACCCAAGATGTTAAACTTATGATTGCGCTAGTTCAAAACTCCCCCAAGTCATTAGGAATCATTGTCCATGAACCATGTATATTTGAAATCAGATTTCAGTAGTCAACATTAATTCCAGAAACAACACTAATAGAAAACTGCCAGTGAAATGGCTTAGGCTTTGCTAATACATGTAAATCTGGAGAGGACTCTTCATCACAACTGGAACTCAGACATGTCAGCTACCCAGACTGCCATTAAAGCCACCCTGTAAGCCTCCTCAGTCAAGTGTCTTTTCACATCCATCATGCTCAGGATCGAAGGGTCTCTGATCAATGTGCTGTATGCAGAGGCCAGATAGGGCCTGACAGACAGCTCTACAGGGGGTTCCCATCTCAGGCTCATGAAGGGAGGGGCTCCATACAAATCAAACAACCCCTTCACTAGAAATCAATCATCACATAAGATGAATGCTGTTCCCTTCATGAAGACAGCCTTCCAATGAAGCATACCAAGCTTAGCATCAATTCAGTAATGGCCTTATTGCACAAATAACAGTGGCTGCAAATATCTCATTTGAATTGACATTTCAAAATTGACTGGTATATTTATCAGGAATCAATAATTGCAAGCAATGTTATTATTACCCCAATCAGTGTGCCTATGACAGCAGCTCTTGTTTTATTGCAGTAATCTATCGATAAAATGCCAAGTAAAACACTGCACCATGAAAATTTATTTTCAAGACTTTACCAAACAAATTTGTAAAACTGCATTTTCATGCAAAGATCAACATGTTTAGTAATATTAATGTCCTACTGGAATGCTGCTTTGTTATGTTAGCCACCTTTGGCAGCAGCTTCCTGGTCTGATGAAATGCACTGATGTGGTACATAACTTCTGAGCCAGGACAGGTGAAATTATATTATAAAGATATTCTGACTAAAATGGAGCAGCACCCCAAAAAATTAACTACAGATTCATCTAAAAAGTGCTATTGTCCATGTAGTTACACGCACGCACGCGCGCACGCACACACACACACACACACACACACACACACACACACACACACACACACACACACACACACACACACACACACACACACACACACACCTCTAGCCCACATTAATCAATGTAATTAAACATTTCAAAATTCTACTTTTATTAATCATTCCAACAGACCCATTAGCTTGAGTAAAGCTTGGTAAAATTAAACCTGAGAACTGAATGGACAGTTTGAAAAGAACCAGGTGCACCCTAGTTATTACATTAGTTTTGATCTAATCAGATGCTTTTTTTAATAATATAATATATTGCCACCAAGGTAAATACACATTAAATGTATCTTTATACCACATACTATACATGTAAATGTATACCAGAGAAAAGTATATGCCATATTCAGTATGTGAACTGGATTTAATAGCACAGTAGTAAACATGAGGTTAGGCATTAGACAGTGAAGCACACATGTCCGATCTCAAGCCTGTCAAACATCAAAACATGAAAACTCAGATACCGCATATTAGAGCACTGGTGGAGAGGTTATTCAACATAGATCGACTGGAGAGCTGGGAAAAGCTTAGACACACCTACATGCACATGTATCTTGTGCTTCTACCAATGAGGACCCTACACTAACTCCAGCCCATTCCTGAGCCATAAACAGCTCTGTGAAGAACTGGGAGAAAATTGCCAATCAATTTGCAAAACTGTCCAAATGCTGAGGATCACACACAGTTTCCTTTTAACTGTACCCAGCCTGTACAGTGAAGAGTGAGGGGCTCATTTTCAGCTGTTTCCTTTCAGGTAGTCTGACAACAATGAGGGTTAAATTCAGACCTACTTTTCTCAGAAATCAGGTCAGGTCCAGACAGGTGCTCTCTGACTGATAAAGAGCTGTGGGGATGGAGGGCTCCATTTTTACTAATGATTTTACTCAAACATTTAGGGAGTCATTTATGCTACTAACCAATATAAACACACAAAAGGAGCTTAACAGGCAACCTGATTCTTTTCAGCAGGACAGGAGAGGAGAGACCACTAGCTCCATTATTGTCCTTTCAATCTTTTTATTTTTAAGCAATATATAAATAAATTTACTAAAATCTTAACTATCCTTTTTAAAAGACTGAGAAAACCAGAGAACAAAAACCTTATATTTGCAAAGCTTGTACAAATAATAAACCTACTTGATACAGCACTAAGCTCACATGATTAGTGATTTAAAAAAAAACCCTTCAGAAACCTATTGGTGACATAACAGAGGCAACACCCATCTTTATATACAGTCTATGGTTAAAACACACTGAGTGTCAGCTGGCAAGGGGAAACAACAGGCCTATCCATCCACCGTGACCTCCTGCCAAACTGGACTTTATGGCTCTATAACAATGTCTCCACACTTCCTCCTTCGCCTCTGATGGAGAAGAATCATAATTCCTACAGCCATTAAAGGTATTTGTCACCTGAATGCAAACAAATGTTTATGTGGATTTGCTGAAACAACCAATGCTGACATTCTCTTTCAGAGGACAGTCACAAAATCAAACATGCAGATACACAATGAAATGCAGGAAAATGCGTCTCTGAATTTCAACAAATTCATGTTCAACCTAATGTATTTTTTCCCTTCACAAAATTTTTTTTTTGCCATTTTGCCCATCTGTGGAAGTGTGTCATAATAGCTCACTTCCTCACAGTCAGTTAATCCACTCTGCAAATAGTGTAAAGCATGTACAAACACATCAACCAAGAGCAAATAAATGTGACGTTTTTTTAATTGGCAGAAATACATCCTTCTTTGAAGCAAGCACTGCTCTTAAAAATCAGTACTGTTATATTGTATTATTCAATGTGTTGTTCCTGGTACCAAGCACTCCCATCACAACTGGCTGCTTATTGTGAAAATTAATGCAGCATGCAATGCAAACATGACAAAGAGCCGACTATTGATTTTTACATTTTGATTTTCCTCTTGAGGCATCTTGCAGTTTTATGGTAAGAGTGCTGATGCAGAGGCTTTTCACATGTCTCTGTAGACATGTAGAGTATACACTTACAAATATCTGTATTCATCTTTCTCTCTATGTGACAGAGGGGAAGGGGCTTTAAGAGAAAGATGTGTATTTCTTCTTAATATTCGCCTGTATCTAGTGTAAATGGTAGGAGTGCTGAGAGGTCTTGCACTTGCCTTGCTGTTGCTGACACTGCAATGTCTGGAGGCTGGCTGATCTCTCCAGTCAATCCAGCTGCCAGGGGAAGCAGAGAAGGGTGTTACTTAAAGTACAAGAACAGGCAGACAGTACACTTCCCAAGCCATGATGGTACACCAGAAACTGCTCTCTTCATAAAATATTATTTTTACAGTAAAGTGTCGATTCCGAAAGCAAAGCAATGACAGTACTGAGATGAAACCCACATTTATCCTGAAATTTAGAGTCAACAGAAAGTGTAAGCAGGTGAGGTTTCGTGCCTTTAAATTAAAATATAAATTACACTTTTCCCTGCAAGATGTGATGAGAGATGGCAAGATGAAAAAACAATGAAAGAATCTAACAAAAAATTTATAAACAATCTACTTTTAGCATTTTTTCAACGTAAAGTTTTTTTTTGGTAATTTCAGACGCGTGATGAAACCTGATTAAACTTGAATTTCAGGTCAGGCTTCACCTCAAAACAGCTATAGGTCACTGAGATGTTAAATACGACTAGAGGGCTTTGACAAGAAACAAGTGCCTTTGTGATCAGCCAATGATTGATGATCTGGCTCAGTCAACTGTTGCAATGAAGAAAAACTACTGAGGCTTCTGTTATGGAAGTTGGTTCACTTCAAACTGACACTGTTGATTTACATGAGTGTTTCAGTGTTTCAGGTAATCTCAAAGGTTAGTTCGTAGTAATGTAAATAAAATTCAAGCTGTCAAGTGTTCTCTTCTTCAGCCTACAGCTCCTGTCAGTTAGCAAAATATTCACCAAACAACACTTTCTAACTGATTTAATTAATCAGCAGTTTAAGTTGCAGACCATGACATGATAGAAATGGTGTGGGTCTAAATTTGGCTCATTCCTATTGTTCCATATGACCTCTCTTCTCTGCCCCAGTTTCCCAGTTGCTCATCTTTGTTTACTCTCCAGTGATGCAAAAGAGTTCTGTAAGTGGACACTATAAGGTTTGTTTTGGGCTTGACATCTGTCTTTAATTAAATTATAGTACACAGTATAAAATGCTTTATATAACATTTTCCACATTCTCATGTAATGAAAACTGTGCAGTGGGGGAATAAATTACCCATAAAACTTTTTTTCTCAGACAAAATTACAATTATTAGCTTTTATTATTGTTAACTAGCAGTTCCTGTAATAAGGATACTCAACGTGCTAGATGTAAATAATGTTGATAATCAATGCCGTTTCATGGTTGGTTGGTTTGTTTGTTCTGTATAATCATAATTGTAGAGTCATGGTATGATTGCATGAAATTGCATCTGGATCGTGCCACCCTATCCAGGGAATCAGATGATAACATATTCCTGTGACTCAGCACACAGCAGCATTATCTACCATTACAGCTTGACGTAACTTTGTTTGAAACAGCATGGAATTACATTTACCAGCTTAAATGGGTCATTAATGTCAGGATGGCATTCCCAGAAGATGGAGAACTGGCGTGAGAGAGCTCTTTATTCTAAGCAGGGCAGAGAGAGCGAAAAACAAATGCAGCACTCATGAGAGAGGTGATGAGAGGAAAGATGTGAGGTAAGCCGTATCAAGTGGGACCAAAATTGGCACGATACAAAAAGATTTAACTCAGACGTTAAAATACAGATTCCATGTGTAGAATTTTAGAACTAGAGAGGAAAAATAGTGTGTTTTTTATTGAAATACAACTACAACTACTCCCCTTGACTGACTCCTGTTTTGTAAATATGAGATATGCCTTATTATACTCATTAAATTGTCATTTGTTTTCCCCTGAGGACCTGCTACTACATCACTATGTCTTCATGCTGAAGAGATGTGTTGAGAAATCTGATTATGCTATAAGTCTGTTACCCCTCCAGCTCTAAATGTCAGTCATTGTTGTCTTGGTTAATATCATCATAATCTATTCTGCTATGTTATCTCCCTTAGCAACCCTTCGGCAAAGGAGTTCTTTTGCTGTGCTAAGCCCTCGACACATGCTCACTCTGGCAAACAGGGAGTTGAAGGCGTAACCAGATCAAAGTCATTGCTTGTAGAAGAACAAATCACTTTAAATACCTGCTGAACATCTTTAAAGATTACGCCTGGCATGATGGTTCTTGGCATGGCATGCCCATAAAGCCTCCAAAGCATTGTTTTTGCCAGTCAGGAGTGACGATCGATGCAAAGTCTAGTGATGCCTCCTGTATCGCAGAGGTGGACAATTTTTTGTCCCTGTGGAAAACCAACAGACAAAAGGACAAAGCAAACATGTGTATTGTTGACAATCAAATACATTGATCAGTCTGTTTCTGTTGATTTCTTTTAACTCATTTGAGAGTTTTGACAATGCAAGCATTTCTCAACAGAAACAACAAAACAGAAGCAAACTGCCTTTACAGGCCCTTTACACCCAAACAGGAGGTTTGTTTTATTCTGTCTGATTCGTCCTCTGCTCAGGTTGGAATTGGGCAAAAAAAAAAAAACTTAATGTACCAATAACAGTGCTAAAGGTAAAGCTATCCCTCTTTGAGAGAGACAATTGGAGAGCACACACCCACACATCCCTGAGAAGAGGTCCAATCAGGCAAGAAAAGCAAAAACACCTGTTGCAGTGAACCATGGATGTGGAGGGCCTTTAAATATTGTTTGGCCAAAACTAGTGTTGGATTGTGTAGTACTGGTTAGCTTAAATGAACACTAAACCCTACTCTTACTGCTGGGGGGGAAAGACTCAAGTGCTATGTCCCATCCTCCATACTATATCTGTTTAATACCTTGCACTAGTTAACACAGTAGGCTACTATTTTTGCAATATAAAAAAAACGATGTTCTTTGCCAATTTATACAAACAGGAAAATATACAACATTTACAAAAACAGACATAAATGACACTGATTTTTAATTTTATAAAGAGGAAACAAAACATTCCTTCCAACCTTTTAATTTATTCATGTATTTTTTTTTTTTTCCATCCTGCAGCTATCTCACTGCCATGCCTTAATTGTTTTAATATTTTACAGCGGTCAGTAGCTCCTCTAATTTCTTTGTGCTTTGCTTTTTGAGATAATAGACATCTTTCACATCAGGCATTTTAACATGTCAAAGCATGAAGAGCACAGGTGTGATTAATTGCAATAATGATTAATTACACCTGGGTTTTTCATGCTTTGACAAGTCTCCAGTAAAAAAAAAAATTGTATATTGTACCTTAACAGCGTACACAGCTTTTTAATAGTTTTGTAACTTTTGCAGTGTAAACACACTTAAGTAGGTAACTATTCTCTTTAAACATGTAATTAACAACTAACCTTACTATCTTGTACGAAATTGGTACATGGCTAATGAGCATTTAGCTTGTTAGAAAGTTAACGTTAGCTAAGAAAACCAGTGGAAATAAAGAAATATGTAGCTCATGGTGAAAGTAGGACTTGTAGGTTACCTTCAACGACTGTGACTGCTGCTGTTGAGGGACTTTTTGCCAATGTCTGCTCCATTTCTTTGGTGAAGAAGTTGCGAGATCCCTTCAACTTTCAGCTTTCAACAAAACCGTCTTTTCCCTCGGTGGCAGCAAACGGGAAATAGCAGATAGCAGTCCGGTACATGAGCTCTGTGGAAATTTTCGCAACGCAGACTCTTACGGACCCATAGAAAAGGTAGACACTTGCTTGCCCAGCCACCATATAGCTCCAGTTTACCCTGAACGCAACGCTCTCCTCAAACAAGCTCACCTAGTCTCGGGCCAGGTAGCTAATAAATTAGCCAATCTAGCTAGCTAGCTAGCTTCCAAACATTCTCCAACCAGCCTGTTACCCTCATTTTGTTAAATTACCCTCTGTCTGTTTAACACTCAAGCCGGCAGAGTCTTCCGTCTCCTTGATCTTGCTTTAATTATTTGTCAAGTTAATTAATACGCAAAGTCCCAACCTCCCCTTCGTGTGTCTGCTAAGTTACTAAAGGAGTTGACGGCAACATCCAAATTGGCATCCAAGTTGCCACCATATCACTGACTTATGAAATAGAGAAAGTACAAATATTTATGAGTTAGGGGTGTGCAGCTTTCCCCTGCTTTCTCTGATGTCCACCTGCAAGCCAGCATTTCACTTTAACAGTTGTGTGCTTTAATATGTTCTGATAAAAAAACTGAAATCTGAAAGCAAATTTTATCCAAAATTCTTCGATTGTAATGTCTTATACTTATTCACAACTACAGGTGGTGCAAAACAGAGAAAAGGCCATTAAATATCACCTTTAGTATTCAACTTAACTTTCCTCTTAACCTCAGTGTTGAAAACTGCAAATTAAAGGCCACTGTCTTACTATTGGGGCTAAAGTTTTACCTGATACAGTAAACCAACTGCTCTTATAGAAAGAACCTTTATTTTGCATTATGAAAATCTTCATCTCTACCTATTCTAGTGTTTGTTTATATAAGGACACCATTTTGTGCAGGATTTTGTTTATTTCTACATAGTAGGCCCCACACAGTAATGTTACCATGATTAAGTGACATGGTATTCCTTGCAACTCTAACCAACCCAGCTATTGACCAGTCTCTGCATCCTCATCTCCAGCTGAGTAGTATTCACCCATGTCTCATTAACACACACACTTCATCCTAAACAATGACTAGTCCCCCACCCCCACAATCCACCCCCTCCAAAATTGCTATTAACACCTCTCCATCACCATGGCATCCAAAGTTTTGAGCTTAATTTTAGTGAGGTGGGTTCACAGCAGGTCAACAGAACAAAGATGTTTTCAGTGGCACACAAAAAAGCCTGTCCCTCTTTTAATGTTGACTCAACACCTGCATTGTACCACTGAATCATCATCATCATCACTGTCATCTCTATTGTACTTTATGCAACTGCAAACTCGTGGCATTTTGATATTTAAAGTAATTATGGGTTTAGCATTTAATTGAAAACTTACTGTGACTAAATGCCATTCCTTCTCTGACAAGTACACAGGTATTCACTAAACTTCTGTATCAAATCCAGTGCGCCACACAGTCTACATCTTAACTGTTACCAGAAATTCCAGTTCTGTAGACATGTAATTTGCTCTAAATATATTATTTAAGTATCTGAACACTACTATTAACTGTCATACCCTTTTTTTCCCCCTGGTGAGAATGTAGCTGGATTCTCTAGTTCCTCTCAAATCAGCCCTCAGACCCATCGCTACAACCAATATCCATTTTAGATTCCAAAGAAGTTGAGATGGAGTCGAGACGTCATATTGACATTTCACCTTGAGAGCTAGTTGTTAAACGTGGTTTTGTTTTTCTGTGTTGCTACCTATAATCTCTATGTGAGAATGCGAGTGTCACAAGAAATTGGTTGTGCTCTCTGCTTGTCACAACCTGTGCCATCAATCAATGGTGAGCACGGCGTTGATTATAAATACAAGCAGTTTGTTTTTTTGTCCCTGCATTTGACAGGTCACGTAGTTATACATCTGACTGAATATAACTAACCTTGCGTGCAGTGCCGGACAACCAAATTACCCTTCTTTTGAGAAGGAAAATATAATCACACTCTCTCTCTCTCTCTCTGTTTGTCTCCTGTATACCCACACACACACACACACACACACACACACACACACACTGAAACACATGGTTGATTCGGGACTGCTGTTCTGCCAGCAACATCATCACTCTCCTTCCCACCCTTGTCTCCATGGAGACGAGCTTCCAGAGCTGGCTGGTTGCAGACCGTTGTGAATCAGCACAGACTAAAAAGGGAAGGGGGGGGGTTCTTTGTGCTTAAACATGACTAAAAGAACACTGTGAGCTGTGTTATCTTAGCCCCGACACTGAGGTGATCAAAGTGTCCAACCATTCATGCATGCAGATGTGAAAAAGAAAGACGATAAAAGATATAGATAAAGATGAATATATTTGAGACTTTTTTTGTCTTCAGTGTAGACAACAGTATTCACATGGCACAGATGACAGCATCTTTCTGTGTATATTTTGAATATTCCTCAGTTTTATTTCATTATTTTTTATTATTATTTTTGATCTGGTGATGATTCGCCTCGTCGTTCATTTCAAGCACATTAAGTGTAATTTCCTCTTTATCTCCTCTGCTCAGACAGAATTGACAACATGATGAAATACAGTCAGTGAACTTTGTTTTATTGGTTTTATCAGGATGGTTGACCTCTAGTACAGCAGATTGCATAGCTTTATTAACAGGATACAGTTGTTTGAGTCAGTTACTTGCTTGTTTCTGCACTCTTCCTTTAGACTTTGAAATTTGAGATGCAATTAAACAACAGAGAACCAATATTATCACATGGCATACTCTTCTCACTGCAACACATACTGTATGTGCAGGTCAAGCAATGAATACGTAAGCAAGTGATGAAACTACATGTGTGCAATATTTGACTGTTTGTTTTTCGTGTATGTTTTGTTTTTGTTACATATGTAACAATATTGTTGTCCCAGAAATGTCCCCTCAATGTTGTATCAATGCTGTACATACTCTACACCATGTCTTTCACATGTAGCATTTAGCTATGGCATCTAATAATATAATAAAAGGACCCTGTAAAAACCATTGAGCATTTCCAAGATCAAGGGTCCATAAGGGTCCATTATGACCCTTATATTTGTAAAATCCATCCCTCCAAACAAAACCGATGTCTAGACGTGCTGCTTGCTGAAGTAGCTGATGTACTCAGAGGCTGTAATGACTGTAAAGGATGGTGAGTCTATGAATTTTAGACACAGGATGCCCAATTAGCACTACTTAGAAAGCCTGATGGAGCACAAAAACAGACAGGATAAGATCATGAGTAGGCAGAGAGCAAACGAGAGGACAGAAAGAAGATTGGTCTGCTAAAAAGGCCTCCCTCAAGGTTGTTGAGTCAAGTAAACATCTTCCCGCTGTGTGTCAGTGGTGCAGAAAGACAATCAGAATCAACTCTAAGCCTCCATGATAAATGCACCAACAGCCGGGTGCTTCCACAGTCAGGACAATGTCAGAAGTATTTAGTGAAGCTGGTTTTAGGCCGGATGTAATGGATCTGCTCGAACGTGCGGGTATGTGTGTAAAGTTCACTTAAAAGAGCAACGGAAGAGAAAGCTTTCATCAGCTTAACACCTTCACCTTAACTCAAAGCCTGAATGGGTACTCTGTGCTCATCACATTTATAGACACACACACAGGCATGCACACACAGATGCATAAAAATAAACACACCGACACAAGAAGCATGCGTTCATGCCATACCGTATGTGTGTACAATTACAGAGGAAGTGAACCTCATTAAAGGTCAGAGGACAGAGAGAGATTCCTGGCAGTGTAGTGAGGGCTGTACAGGGGCTAGGAAAGAGCGAGGTATAGTTTATGGAGGAGGGAGAGAGCAAAGACGACTGTTTCCACTCCTGTCAACGTTCTGCACATTTAAGTTTTACTGTGAGTGTCTGTGGTGTATCAGAGTTTCATCTGTGTGAGAGAGAGCAGGAAACGGAGTGAAGAGAAGGGACAGAGAGAGAGCGTAAAGGCCACATTAGTTAATTTTTCTGATGACACTTTCTTGGACTGGGGCCAATTTTTTTTTCAGATTTTGTTTTAATCTGGTCTTTAAATCATACATTTTTATTTCAACTGTTTTTATCTAAAGTTACTTAGGATTCACCTCAAATGGATCTCCTCCCCGTCAGTTCAAAACAAACAGAGGTGGAAATCATGCCTCTGTCTACATCTAAATGCTGTTTATGTGATCCTGATGCTGAAAGAACAGCTTCTCCCAAAGCTTTCATAATTTGTAGGCGCAAGGACAGGCATAAGTTTGGAGTCAGGGATAGTTGATGGTCAAGAGCGATGGCTGCTTACCTTGTGGTAATGCTGATTAGAGATTTGGAGTACAGAGTGCTTTTTAGGAGATGTTGGGGTTGCAAATGACTGTTTTCCAAATGAGTGTCTTTTGGGATTGTGGGTTTCTTATAAATGCGCTTGGGCAGGTCTGGGTGTCAACAAACAAAAGGAGGGGAAAGGAAAGAAAAACAAGTTGCCCATAAACAAACTGTCATCATTGCTGGAAGATGGAAAAACAGGTTGAACAAACCGACAAATCCTGAAGTGCACCTAGCCAAGCCCTAATGATTCAAGAAGATTGCTCTCCTTTTGATGTAACCGAAGCAACAACAGACTAAACAGACCTCAAGTGGCATACAGGAGCCAGCACGCAATGGAAGTGAAATGCCAAAGCCTTGAAAGGCCTGAAGGCAGGTACATTGTTGTGCCCCATTAACTATAGTTCCTCTGAAAATGGCTAGGGGAAAACATCAGTGGCCTTTGCCGCTCGCCTTCTGCCCTGAGAATGGGATGCAAACATTTCCACATGTGCTTCACAGCGCACTCAGACACACGCGCATACAAATAGACATGAATGAACACACACATGCAGTACACATACAAAGGTATAATACCATGTGAGTGTGAAAGACATGGGCAGACTATTAGAGGGACTCAACTAACAAATGTCATTATCCAAGCACATTGGCTTGAATATTATTACCATATCAGTGGGAGGCGTTTGGCATTCTTGCCTTCCCTTGCTACGGACTCACTGCTGAGAAAGAAAAAGAGATGGCATTGTTCTGAATTTTTCTCATACAGCTGACATTTTCACTGTCAAACATGCAAAGTCAGAGTGTCAGAGAGAAAGTCATTCAGCTGTTTTGGTATTTTTGCCATCCACTGAAGCAGCACCACGAATACCTAGGCATGTTTCTACAGAAGGCAATCCCTGAGGGCACTTCCCTGTGCTGCTCATGTTTTTTTAAAGCATTAGTGTACGGGAGGCATACAAATGATCATGCAGAAACATGATGAGAGCAGGAGGAGGGCTGGGATACGGGGTCTCCATGGCAACCACACAAAACAGCATGCACTCACCATGGCAACAGAGCTGGCGAGGGAATATAGCGGAGACAGTGTTGGAGCTGGTGCTGGCCTCTGGCTGTTTGAAGTGATACATGCACACCAGCAGCACAGCATCAGCAAGTAATTCACTCATACTAAAACATGAATACTAATATATTACATCTGTGAATAAATACTGGAACTGACAGTGACATGTACATTTCAAAACATGGAAGATTAGTCTGTAGTGGATCTTAAACTTAACATTCCGCTAATCAATATTATCATATTAAAAATGGACAAATGACTTTGTGTAATGTTAAAGTCATTTGTTGAGACAAACCCACAAAGAACTAGCACCCAAGTCTGGAGTTTCCCCTAAACTGAATGGGGCATTTTAGCATCTTTCAGCACTTTGTTTTGGCATTTCTGTACTGTTTTGGCTCAGTCTCATCAGCCTGGTTTAGAGCAGCAGCAGACAGCTAAATGAAAAAAAATTTAAAAACTAGCAGCTAGCTGGTGAACAGAGTGGAGCATTTAGCAGCCACAGAGCCTAATGTTTTTCACAGAAATTAGTGGGAAGTCTGGGCTTGCATTTGGCATGGTGCCTTAAACATGACCCCATGTATATTTCCCAAAAAGTTCAACCATTCCTTCAAGCATTACCTCAACATTCATCACCTAACCCTTATCCTAACCTTTAACGAATACATATTTTAACCTTTGGCCAGAGGTTAATTGGCCCTAAGTAAAACAAAAGTTTAAAACCTCTGAAAAGGATAGAAGTGCAGGAGAAGAAACACACACAGACAGCACTTTGTTCCTATACAGTGGCAGTATGTCATGGTATAACGGTACAGTAGGCCTTGTTAATAGAGCCACAAACGGCTAACCTGAGATGACAAATGGCCCCACACAACTGCTGATGCAGGCCACAGTCAGTTGTACTGTAAACGATAATGGTTTCCCTGCCAGACAAGGAGAAACCCCCAGAACATACATCATCATTCTGACACTGCTGTTGCACAAAGGGATATGCAACAAAATCTTTACACAGTGGTTTGAATATAAAAAAATGCTGGCTCACACATGAAGTCACAAGTTTCACCACCCATCAATACACAATTTACCCTAAATAAAAATGACTAAAACCTCCTCCCAAAGCTGGAGAAATCAAAATCATTACCCCCAAACGAGGCATGATTAATGCTGCACATTAAGTGGGCATTTGACAAAAGAGTCTCTAATGAGGTTGGTTGTCAGTGACGTTTTTTTTCTTCAATCATTGTCTTTAATTAAACACTGAAACACAAAGAGACACACAGATATTAATCACTCTGGTTTAAGCTGCTTTTCAATTCAGCAGCCATTAAAAGTTGCGCCGCTTGACTGGATTCGACGTCAGCTGAGATCGAATTGAATTGTGTCACTGTGAACTCTGGAGACCTTAAATAAAGACCATGTTTTTTTTTAGTGTCTGTGGGAGTTCAGATGAGATCTCAAGTGCCACATATCAAGTGCGAGATGAAAAATAAAGCATGCTCAAAGTGTCATTTTGTCCTTTGTGTTTCAGTGAATAGTTGGCAAACCATATGCTTTTGAATTGTTTGACAGAGGATGTGCATAATTTCTCTACATCTATATTCAGCCATCCTGGAGCGAGACTGTCTGCTGGAGCTGTCTGTTCACTGGAATAATCAAAGCGGGTGGGTGTGGCAGAGGGCTAACTGGCAATAGCAACACAATAGACCTGAATCAATGTCTCCATCTAGTGACAAGAGGAAACTTTACATTAACAGGTGGATTTTTTTTTTTTCACAATAACATTAGCAATCATGGTCACGTTATTTTCAGAAGTTATTTCTATTGCAGAGTAGTTGTACTTTTATTTTGTAGTGCCTAATTTTGTTTTTATTTGAATGGTCTTCTATAGGCTTCGATATACTCAAACTGAATTTTTGGTTAATATTATTATTTTTCCTAATATTGACTGCATTTTCCTGTAATACATACACACTATTATGCAAAAGATCATGGTGTAGAGTAAAACTGATTATGCATAGTGTGCATAATCAGTTAATGTTAATTGGATGCTTTCAGAACTATTCTCATACTTTTTCCTTTAACTTTTCTTCCATTTTCCATCTTTCCTGATGAGCATCTAGCTTGCCGAGAGATATTTGTCTTGGTTTTACATGTATACGTTTTTTACTTACTACAAAATGTTCAAGAAAGATATGTACAGGTGCAGGAAATTTGTAGTATTAATGCATACAGGAATATTTTTTTCAACAGGCATCTCTGTTCTGGATTCTATTAAAAAGCCTAGAAGTCTCTCTAACATGACTCTTTGACAGACAGTGAGAAAAGGCAGACTACAGACTAATGCACAAGCAAAAATTTCCTGTTTTATAAACACTGATTTCCGCCGGATAAATCAGGTTCATCTCAGGTGAGTGGTAACAGATCACCCACAAGGAAATGACACAAGAAACCCTTGAAACAATGTCAGCTGCTTTGGAGTTTAGGAAAAGGAACTGGAAGATACTGTGTCCCTCAGAGAGCAGTGGTTCCAAACCTCTTTGGCTTGTGACTGCTTAGCTGCGTCTGTTTTTGGACCCGTTGCTTGTTAGAAACATAAAAAGCCCGAACTGACCAACATTTCATGATAATAATAATAATAATAATATATAATAAATTTGTAATGATGGCAGAAAAAAACAACTCACAGTGTTTAGTGACAGGAGCTGATATATTATCGAATGAAAGCTATTAGAATAAGTCACTGCAATGGTATATTTGAAAAGTTGTCACATAATAGCATCCTATCCATGAATGATTATATCTGGATGGCTGCAAGTGAAAAGTAGAATCATTTTCCAGGGCAGAGGATCTTTGCATGTCTTCCTCCACTTTCAATATTAGAATTTGGGATTGTGGGTAACAGCTTAAAGAAACACTCAGCCAACTCAATATTTGCATGAATGGCATTAGGTTGTGATGGTTAGTAATTAATTTACCCAAACAAAACTTCTCTGGATTTTTAAGAGTATACTCCATAAATCATGCTCAGTAAAAAAAAAAAAAACATCTTAACTTTTTTGTTGTCATTTAATCCTTTAAAATAATTTAAAACTTTAAATGTCATGTTTATAATTCATGTGCTGTCCATCAAGGATTTGTATAAAAGGGTTAACCAGAAGTACTGTCTGTTTGTTTGTTTTGAGGCTCGTCATCGTGAATAACTTCTGTGCGATGCAAATAATTATTAGTCAGCAAGTTGATTTATTCCACAGATCAAATATGATTTGTTACAGTTTATCAGGAAGTTGTCCATGCAACAACTCCCTCATCACACCCATCAACTATTATTTCACTCTCAAAAATACATACACACAAATGACAGACTCATCTCAGTGGTCATATATTATCAATATTATTATGCACAAAATATAAAACTAGCATCTTTCTTTGACATCAATACATAGTGGCTGCAATATAACTTCTCTTCCACACAATGTCTGCACATTTATATACACAAAGTAATTACTATGCAGTGCATAGTCTCCATAAATTTCTTGTCATGATATTGCAGAATGAATATCATCGGACTTTTAAGACTTGCCAAGATCCAGACACGTGTGCTGTCAGAGAAAAGACTCAAACTCAGTTAAGACAGAATAAATAAAACCTTGAGGAGTGTGTGCAAATGCATCTGAGAGCATGAAATGATGAAAGAGACAGACAGTCAAGGGTGTGAAACATGACCTCCTTGACAAGCTACTGTGCACCTCTGTGTGCACTCAATGTCCTCAAATGTGAATGCCATGAACAGAGGAAGTTGCCTCAGAGACCCTGAGATAACCCATCTGACCTGTGTCCTGCCAAACAGCCCTGTCGGTTACAGACAGTGGACTTGTAGAGTTACAAAAGGGGCCGAACCACTCAGCGCTGAAATGTGGCTCTTGCAGCGGCTGTCAATCAGGCTTACTGCTTTGTTAAAATATCTCAAGCAGGAAAGGGTTGAGCCCTGCTACTTCCATGAAACACTGCCAACATAAAGAAATAACATCTGTGTAATAAAACCCTGTTATGTGTGTTAGATTTTTCATGGATTCTTTAATCACAAATTCCCAGGTTGTAATCATGACCTCTGAACCTCCTCATGTAATTAAGGAGGTTAAGGAATTGAGGTATTTTTCACTGAGACTATTGTCTCAGTGAAAAATAACAATTTGTCAAAAACCTGACAGATGACATATTGTTCTCTAATACACTCTCTCAAAAACCTTGTGCACCCTTTTCTTAATCTTCTGAGACATATTTAACATCTCTGACCAGTTATCAGGGTCTAAGATGTTGGTTACACAGCAGCCAGTAGTATGGCAGTAATGACAGTGGGTTATAGAGATCTATTTCACACAGCTACAAGTGGGTATCCATGTGGAGGGTGTGTGGAATTTCAGCTGATGTGTGTGCTTCAGCATCAGTTGTTTTAAAGAAATCTCCCACTTTTTTATGTCCTCCACTGGACAGAAGACTCTGAAGCGTTCAAAGTGTACCGTGAGCAAAGCTCTGACCTGTTTGGTTTCTGAATATGTTTCACAGGGATCCCCTTGGAGTTAGAGGTCTAACTCATCTGCCTTGAGCAATGATTGTTTCACACTACGATGACCATCAGAAAGCGATGACGCAAATGTCTCCCACTTTGTGTTTCACACTTCTTCATTAATCAGCCAGCGATCAGGCTCCGTTCAGGTCGGGTCAGCCTAACACTGCTTCAGGGAGCAGTGACACAGCAGATTATCTGTACAAATTTCTGTTGTCTTCTCTCCCAATCTCCATCATTCATTGTCATTTTCTCTCCAACATTTTGTCTCCGTTTTGCTTTTTGCTCCTCTGCTTTGGTTGTTTCTCTTCCTGCTTTCTCTCTGTGTCCTCATTCACCTCTGTTTTTCTCACTGGGCTCGCTCTCTTTCTTTCAGTGTTGCAAGAGGAAGTTGGTTGCCATGTTGATGTCGTTGTTTGAAGCTCTGAGGGCCTCAAGGGCATCAGTCCTGGAAAAGCCCATTTCCACCAGTCGTGCAACCTGTGGGCCAAAAAAAAAAAACAAACAACTGAGAGACAGCAGCTGCATCACCTGGGAATATTTCATAAGGATTCCCTACACAAAGTCAGGTGTAGGTGGGCTATAAAGACCAGTTTTGGTCTGTCTGTTAGCGGTCTGCCTGTGTATAAAGATTCTGAGTCATGCAGATCATAAGATATGTGAAATAATATCTGGAAATTACAGAAAGTGAACTAATACTGCACTCATGGTGTGAAGCTGCACGTGTGTAAAGATATACAGGAACACACATGTGAACACCCACCTGCTCCTCTGCCACAGGAGAGTTGTCCAATAGTGGTGGCTGTGTGGATGGTTGTGTCTGAGCCTGGGGGCGGGGCTGCATTGGGGGTCGGTTCTGTCCTCTGTGTCTCAGGGAGGGAAACAACCTGGTCCACTGTAACAACCCAGGCTGCACACACACACACACACAGACATGGAGCCACAACCAAGCACTGCTCATATGTAGACATTGAACAAATGGTACAACTGCAATTCAATACAATTCTTGAGTGGCATCTGATGCTTGAAGTAAGTGAAGTTCTGACATTGGAGTTAGGCTGCGCATTAATGCAGCAATAAGTGGGTGCTTGTGTGTTTATCTACCTGTGGCTGTTGTCTGGTGTTCCTCCTGGCCTCATTGTACTGGGCCAGCAGCAGCTGTTGGTCGAGCAGGTCCATCCTCTGCTGCCTCTGGATGTCCAGAGTGGCACCCATCCCCAGAGGTGTCTCACTGCTTGGCTGGGAGCCTTGATGACCACAGATGTTAATAACACATTAATAAGCAGACAAAAAACATGCAACACTGTGTAAAAAAGCTGTACATCAATTGGCAAAAAGCAGCATAGTGTGACATAGAAAAATTCTGGTTTTTTTATCTGTTATATAATAGCAGAAATATATTTTGTCATATTATGTCCTGCCCTTCACTATGATATCCTATCTTTTGGACATAGAAACATAGCAAACACCAAACCAGCTTACTGTCAACAGCGGCTCTATTCAAGCTTTCAGAACAAAATGTAGAAAGCCAAAGTTGTTCAGCACAGACTATTATGAGACTGATAAACACTCTTTCACAGCTGAAAGGCTTTAAATGACCGTGTAGGACATTAGAAATTGAAGAGGAGGAGCTGTTTAAGGCATGACGTTTAATGTAAACAACCTTTCAAGTGAATGTTTTCAGAGCAGAAAGTAATGTGTGCAGTCATGTGAAAAAGCACATCTTCAGTCATTCAGAAACTACTTTTCTTAATGAATACTGTATGCTTTCATACTACTATTTAATGATGGCATCATTGACCCATAACAGGACGAATGGCGTATTTCAATTTGGAACATGAATTACTTTAGCTAATTAGCCTAATTGTTAGTATAGCAAATGGCCACAAAAATCTCATAAGGTAAAGTGAATCTGAAAAAAAACTTTTACAAGCAGAGAAGATCTTTAAGACAGCTCATTATTTCATCCTTACTTTACTTTTCCTCCAGGTTAGTTTTTAATACAGGAAAATGAAAAAAACAAACAAATACAATTTAGCATACATACATTAATGCATCATAGCACTACTCAAATGCATAAAATGGATGTTATGTTATTTATTGGTATTAGTTTTTTTCTCAGTTAGACAGAGAAAGACAACTCCCTGCCAGGCCACGCAACACTGGTCACAGAGAAAAGGATTTGCACAGGATTTGTGTTCTGTGATTACTAATGGTTGGACTCACTTGAGAAGAGTGGCTCCAAAATACACCGTCCAATACGAGACACCCAGGAGGGTATGAAGAGGAGCTTCTGTAGCCGGAGAACATTGGAGTGGTACAACCCGCCTGAGATCTGAAAGGCACATTCACAGAAAATATAATACAGATATCAGCTTTACTGTGTGGAGATCAAACTTTGCAAGGTAATCCATGGTGTGCTGCAGGGAAACATGATCCGATTTCAGAGATATCAAAACCTGTGTTCAGTAAGGCTGCAAAGAACAATTATTTTCATTATTGATTAATGTGATGATTATTTTTATTTTTATTATTGCATGATAATTTTGATGCTGAATAAATAGCGCCACCTGCTACCGTGCGGAGTGCTGGGCCAGTGGATTGTTGACCCTATTTACTGTATTGGTTTTGGGGCTGTTTGGGGAGTTAGGTTGTCTGTGAGTTTGATTTTAATGGTGAAGCGGACCTTGGTCTGAAAAAGTTTGAGAAGCGCTGCTCTTGAACACATTGTTTTGACTCTCTGGCCCACACACAACCTGTGTGCTGAGTCCTGCAGCCCTCAACAAACAACCCACGTACTGCACCTCCTCCAGCCATAAATCACTTATTGGTGTTTTAATTATCGTTTCTCTTCCTAGATACACAGCAAATGATGAATTAATGAAGAATTTGGCTACTTACCAGTCCACTGAGTGCAAGAAGCCACATGAAGGGGCTGGAAGTCAACAGCTGGGGGAGAGGAGAAGACAAAGAAACAACGCATTCTCAAGAACTCTGAAGGACAAAGAAAAATATATACACACATACTCACACCAGCAGAACACGGGCTTACCTGCAAGCCTACTATGTAGACCAGAGACTTGTTGGTGATGTGGATGTGGCCCAGGACCTGGGTGACTGGCATCCTGGGGATTGACAGGTAGAAAGGCACAAAAAGAGAGAAGACTGGAGCAAGCCTGTGAGAAGAGAAGTGTAAAAGTACAGAGGTTAGAAATGACATGCACGAATAGAGACACAGAGAGAAATAAAAATATGAACATTTCAAACTCGAACATCAAACTTGTCAGTGTAATTATCAGATTTTGTTTCACGCCGCTTAATACAAATCACTGAAAAGTTATTCACCACTCATTAATATAAAATACATTGATATTCAGCAGTAATAGTAATATTTCAGGCAATCTGGGGAAGGTCATGTTAGATTTGCCATTTTTACTTCCTTCCTTTTGTGGCAGTGGATAGTATGCTGCTGTCACAGTCCACCACCATTTAAATACCGTATCCTCAAATATAATATGGGGAGGGGATTAGGAAATGAAAAAACGGATACTGCCCAAGGCTTACATGGTGATATGTTGAGGTGAAAAAGACAGATTTTCCACTTAAGTGACACATGGCTTGAACATTGTCTTAACACTTCATAAACCTAACTGAATACAAGGCTATTTATCTTTTAATTGCAGGATCCTCAGAGGCCATAAGAGTGACAAAAGCTATTCCCTTTTCGAGATGCAGCACATTCATTTGTGAAACTTATCAAATGTTGTGGTTAATAAAATGACCGAGCTACTCACAGTCCTGCAGGCAGTTCCTCGACTTCATAGTCAAATAGGAACTGGAAAGCCTGGGCCAGCAGGAAGTCCATCAGCGCAGACAGACACCAAGTGCCCAACAGGAAGGACTGGAATTAGAATATGCACCACGTATGATGGTTAGACCAATACAAACTTAGAAAGTCTTCAAACTTTTCAATACATTTTCACAAACACAGTGACACTAAGTGTCAGATGTCTTTTATGCAACAAGCTAGTGAGAACTGCTTTGTGCCAGATGAGGAAATTACATAGCACCTTCCCCAAAAGAGGAAGTTGCTACAGAGGTGAACCTCATAGTGATTCATATTCAATCTTACAATCCTGTTAAAGAAGATCTTAACGTTTTGCTTTTGTCTATGAATGTAACTGGAGAGGAAATGACCCACAAAAAGATTTCGGGGCAATGTAGTTCAGCAAGGAATATGAGCAAGTTTATTAATTTGTACTGTGTATTTATGTTTGTATTATTCAAATGTCAGTGGATATGGTACTTACAGCAAACTTCCTGGTGCCAAACCTCCTTTCAAAGATTCGGAAGTTGTAAATGAGCAGGCTGCTACAAAAGGAGTCCTTCACATCTAGACACACCAACCTGCCACACAACAACCTCCACACCTACAGCACGAGGGACAGAAGAATTATACATTCAAATTAATAACTTGGTGTAATAATGCCTCTTCTGAATAACACAGTGTACATAACCTAAATGTTATGCCATGTTATGCCCTATCTCACATCTCAGACTCACCAAGAACTTCTAGACGTTAATGTTTTTAAAACAATTTGACAAAATAGTATAATGTCAAGGTCATTTTAATAGCTTTTTCAGAACTTTCAACTGCATCTCATGGCCTTCATCAGCGAATACAACTGGCTCAAGTGGCATCATGTAGCATAAGTAGGGAACTTTTGACTCCTTTCCCAGTTGATGCTGCCACTGGTTTTGATCTGGTAATCACAAACAGCTGCCCCAATCGGTTTCACTGATGTAGATCACACTGCATTACATTGTTTTTACCTGTTATCATGTAATCAAAGTTCCTTAGGTTATATTGGTCACATGATGATACAAGAGTCAGTATCGTAACAACTGTGATATCTTCATTCACTGATGAATGAGATGCAGCTGAAAGATCCACTAAAAGACCTGGACCTTGAGTTAAAATTATGTTGTCATTCCAATGGTCAAGAATGAACTATGATGTTCAGTTTTAAAACAATACATCATTCATCAACATGTTTTAAAAGTTTATATCTACTGGTGTCTAAACCAGGACAGTTTCACAAAAAGTAGAGGAACATGGCACCCAGGGACACATACACATTATTTAGAAATACTGGTTGTTGTTTCACATGCTAACACACAGACAGATGCTGAAGATGTACCTGGTGCTGGTGGGTGACAGCCTGTAGGTTGTATACAAACAGTTCTTGGTACTGTGGCAGCAGGGTGAGCATCACAGTCAGTCCATTGAGAACCAGGAGGAGGCCTTTAGACAGAGGAGCCTTATCTGTGCAGACCACCAGTGATGGAAAGTAGGTACATTTACTCAAGTGCTATGCAACAAAATGCTGCTTACAAATTAATGTATCAGTAATAATAACCTAATGATATGATGCCATAATGATATGACGTACTCTGAGTACTTTAATACTGTAAATACAATTTCCTGATTATACTTATATACTTTATTTTATATACAGGCCCCTTTTTTTGTAATTTTCGGTTACTTTTAACGATGGCACATTAGCTAAATAAACCGACTAAATGGAAAAGCA
Organism: Seriola aureovittata; assembly: GCF_021018895.1. Lineage (NCBI taxonomy): Eukaryota > Metazoa > Chordata > Actinopteri > Carangiformes > Carangidae > Seriola > Seriola aureovittata. Next base: position 17,547,770 of record NC_079377.1, read on the forward strand.
AAGCGTATGTTATTTATTAACTGAACGCAGCTGTAAGAGAGAGATATAGCCTAGAGTAAATGAATGACAGCGCAATGCTAACACCAGTTAGCTGAGCTAGCTGTTACCGTTGGTTTGACGGTGGATAACGGATACTTACAGAGGCCCCGAGAGCCGGTGGTGGTAAACATGGCGTCCAAATGAGTAACGGAGTCCAGGCGAAGACCGTTAATCCAAAGGCAAAGCAAAACTAAGGCTAAAACACCGAAATAAAGTTGGGGTGAGGATCCATGCTGTGATGAGAAGGAGACAGGGGGAAGGGGAATGTCCTATGGAAGCTCGACAAGCTCAAAAAGTGTTTTTTCGCAGGCAGCTGAAATTAGAGGAAACGTGACCTGTGGAGGGCGCTGTTGTTCTGTGGTGAGGACTTGATAAGGATCCCTGGATATTTTTACTGATAAATTTACACGATCGCTAATATTGACAAACCAACAAAAAATGCAGAGAATTGATAAGTTATGTATGCGATCCATTGCTGAAGGCAACTAAATAATAAAACCATCTCTATTTTCCGTTCACCATTTTCTGTTTATGAGAGTTTAATTCCATTAATATTATATGTATATAATGTTTTACAAATAAAAGTAGTGCAGGACAAAAACTAATGCGTATTATAACAATAACAAAATATAAAAATGAATCTGCAGCGACTACTTCTAATCAGTGGTGTGCAAGGGCCTACTCAGGTCTTTTATTTAGGCCTAAGTAAAAGTAGCAATAACACAGTGTAGCAATATTCAGTCAAAGGCAAATGTCATGCATTTAAAATTTAACTTCGTCTTTTCAATAGTCAGCACCAAAATATACTAATTTCGCAGAATGGCCCATTTCAGAACAATGTACTGTATATTATATTATTAGATTATAATTAGTGATGAATTAGTGTGAACATCACTTTAACTTGCAGCTGGTAAAGGTTGGGCTAATTTTAATTAGGCCTACTTTACATGCTGCAGAGTAGCCTATATAAAGAGAAAGGGAATGTCTGGAAATATCTGAATCTTAGGGAGTTGGTCTCTCTGGGTGCATCTGAAGCAATTTTAAATGACTTGAAGGCCGGTAGATGTTTTGACCGATTCATGTTGCCCCTTTTTGACCCTTGATATTGATGACTTGTGATGAACATTTGATGAATGTTATTTTATTATGATATTTAATGAGTCTTTATTTTCATTGTTAATTGTTATAAGTATGTCTGCAACCCTGTTAAGGTTGCTGCTGCCTGTTTTATCCAGGACATCCTTATTTAAGAGCTTTTGATCTCAATTACACTTTTCCTGGTTAAATTTCATAATGTATTTGTTGATTATATTTTCTATTATATTCTGTATTATTGATCTGAATCAAAGTAGAAGAAAATGGAAATTCTGAAGTTAAGTACAAGTACCTCAAAGCTGTACTTGAGTAAATGTTATGCTACTAATAATACATACATATGAGAAATATATTAAAAGAATGTATTATTACCATAAAAATAAACCATGAGAGAATTGAGGAGGGCAAATTGTTTCAAACAAACCTGTAAAAATGTTTCATGACAAATTGTTGTTCTTGTATGAGATCAGGGTCATCTCTGGTCCGTACTCCAGTGCGAACCACTGATTTAACGACTGCAGCACCCCTGCAGCTAGTGTCTTGCTCACAGGCATTTCGGCAGTGCAGCTGCTGTAGGCAGATGATCGTCCTGATGAAGGGCAGTCTCCTTATCCACGATACCACCCTGCCAGTATCTCATGCACCGCAAACAGGGCATTTCCAAGGGCCCTGAAGCACTGGTTTAATCATGTTTGATCTTTAGCCTTGTCATCTATGACCATTTGCTCAGTATGTAATATGTGTTTATGGGTTGGATATACATACGGACAAGCAGCGTGGGGAGTGTTTCATGTCTTGAAGCCATGTGGTCAGCTTTCTGACAGAGTGGTCACAGTGTTAATTATCCTTGGGGCCTTGAGCAGGATGTGACTGCACAAAGTCCAGTTTAATGACTTTTTCTTATGGTCCTCTGGCCTTATGCACACAGTGTCATATCTTGTCAAGGTCCAGACTTCCTTTGCAGAGCCCCTGCTTTGTCTTACAATACAGGCTGCCAGATTTATTCACATCAAACTGTGTATACCTTCATGCCTGGCTGTGATTGCTCCTGAGCCAATTGATCCAGTGCTTATGTTACTTCCAAATACATTTGAAAAGATATGGCGAACAGCTGTCTAATAGTGTTGCATTTCCCCATCATCCACAGATGCAGTAGCGTGTTAGTTCCCATTGGTTAGTTCCCACCCATTAGGTCTATTTGGCTGCCGGTGGTCAGATGTGACTGCAAAGCAGAGCTCAGGAACAGCTTGCTAATTGTGTTTCAGACCTTCTCTGTCACTGATGTAGGAGTGAGGTCTAAAAAGGTTGCTTTGCCCCTGTTCTCAATCAAAGATAATCAGATTAAACAGCGCAGAGATGTGTGTATGCGTATGTGTGTGTGTTTGTGTGTGCTTACCAATAAAGAGACTCCAGATTTGGAGACAGCCTTGACTCCTGCTGTTTGCTTTGTTCATTAAGAGGAGATGAGCAGATGGTTTGCTGGTCTGTTGTGCAGTACACACATACGGGCACACACTCATAGAAACACACACACACATGCAAATACACGCACACGCACGCGCACACACACACACACACACACACACACACACACACACACACACACACACACACACACACACACACACACACACACACACACACACACACATCGTGCTCCGTCCTGTCACCTTAGCTTTATCCTCCATTTATCTTTTCCATTACACATCTCTCAGCAGGACAATGCTACTCAGTGAATTGTGAGGGATATGTGTGTGTGTATGTGTGTGAGAGGGAGAGAGAGAGAGAGAGAGATACACGGGAGTGTGAAAGTAGAGTGTTGCTGAATGAAGTCACAAACCTTTTTAGTCAAGACAGCCTCTGAGGTGGTCATCTGAAAAGCTGATGACTCATTCACACATTCATTTACGTGAATCATTGCTATTCACTTGTCACCGACTCTGTATTCAGGAAGAATTGCTTATAACAGCGGTATTGTTTTAGTCCCGCATCACAGCTTATCTGCCTGTGTCCAGGAAATGGCACACTGCACATTTAGACAGGGTTGCATGAGCAAAATCTGGCCTACTGCAAAGATTTTTTTTGGCACAACAAACAGATTCAGAACAATGTGAAATATACATTGTTATTTAGGACTAAGGAAAACTTAATATTGCTTGCCAGTGAGCATCCTGGCCATCTACTGTCTCTCCTAGGGGAAATTATCTGCTTCAAATATGTTCAACAACATTTTGATCACTGACCCCTCACATAATTCATTACATATTCATCCTTTTTACCCTCTGCATTAGTTGAGGAACACTTGGTATGGTTTTACACGTCTACAGTCACACACTCTTTGCTTTTAATGGCCTAGAACAGTCCTGACTTCAGTTTCAATGCTTTCAGATATCTCTTGTATACAAGCACAGCTTTTCAAATTCAAGTTAAACTACAACTGGTTTATGTTACCAGATATTTACACTGCTTCAACCAGCGCCAAAAGATATTATTCATTAGTTTAATTAGATATTGTTCCATCTCCTGCAATACTAGGATTATAAAATAGCCACAAATGTTCATGTGACAAAAATGTTGTTTCTTTTTTTTCATCATTCTTTCTCTCTTTCTTATCTTGTCTCAACTATTTATTGACGCAAATTCTTCTTCTAAACTTTTCTCACCCTTCTCTATCCTGAGGGGAAAACATGATAAAAATGAGAGCAGCCACAGAGCGGCGGCGCCTCGTCAACATGTTTCACTAGAGGACAGTCTACATGTGACCCTGCTCAGCACCTTCCTGTCTGTCTGTCAATACTTACGTGCACGTTTTTGGAGATGGAGCACAAATCAATGTCACACCACTCCCTACACCCTCATATATGTATGGACATGCAAGCACATGGACCTCCCCCTCCTCCGAACACACAAAAACAAATCTCAAGGGTTCACTGTATCACAGAATGCAGAGCCATTTTGTTTGTCACAAAAAAGAACCAATAAAGTGTAATATAAATCCACATTTCAGAAGGGTGCACTGTATTTCAGAGAAATCAATTAAACTATTCACATGAAAAAAACAATTAAACAAATGATGCATTCAAAGACTTGTGGAAAAAAAAAGAAAGAAGCACTAACACAGTTTAATAAAAAGGATTTGTATTGTTTGTATTGTCAAACTGCACTACTGCATAACATACACAATACAAGTTGTTTACTGACTGTACAACATGCCATTATGTTTTTTTGATAATAATAATAACAAAAATGATGACTATATATATGTACACAACTCTGTTACAAGTAATATTCAGCATTTGTGTCCAGATAAACAGCACTGACAAAAAACAACTATGGTCATCTTCATCTAGGATCTAAAAACCTTGATTGAAAGAAACACAGTCAAACACATCATCAGAATAAAGTACTGTTCCCACTACGGCCAAGATTCGGTGATAAATGGAATAAATTAAAACAAGAGAACAATGGGAAAGTTCAAAGGTCACCCTTAAAATGTAGGGGAGTCCTCGTGAGGAGGTGGAGGTGTTTATCTCAGATGCCACTGTGCGACTGAGCAGGCCTGTCGATTGTATTTCTCATAAATGAGGAATCTTCGTCACTTCATTGATCCATCCATCCAGTCATCCTTCCATCCATTCATTCATCCATCCACCCACAAAGTCTTCAGTACATCCCAGTGGTCTGCAGGAACACTCTGCCCTCTGAAATCCACAAAGAAATCCAGATTAATAAAGCAGTAAAAAATCTAAACATTTAAACCACTGTTATTGAAGTTGTAAAATTAGATTAGATTTGATTCTCCAGTGACTGTAACTATAGGAGGAAAAATGCTGTATACAATACATCATTTATATAAATACTGAAGAAGGTCGTATACAACCAGATCGTTAATTCAAAAATTTAGTAAGTCTGAGTTGAAAATGTTTTTCGGCCTCTGATCCCTGTTTTTGGTGATAAAACTTCCTGGCACAAAGAAACCACATCCTGCCCTGCTGTCTGACAGACAATTCCCCTTTAAATGATTTATTACTGGGTGTTAATTATGCAAATGATGTCCAAACAAACTCGTCACGAGGACAATTAAGACAGCCGTTAATTAGTGGCCAGTTTTCTTCTTGCTTCACTGACATTCAATTAAAAATTGCCTTTGAACAAGCACGCTGTCTGGTACGGCGGTCCTGGCACGGCGTGGAGCAGAGGTGGGCTGGAACCATGCACTCTTTTGATGAGGCCGGGCTAGAGATCACGGCCATTTCTTTTTCTGTCTGTTTAAGATGTTACATGTGGGATTTTCTCATTAATCTATCCCTGCGAAGACAATAATGTTGGCAAAATAAATATATTAAACGCCTGTCTCCATTAAAACGGTAGCCCCAGCGAACTGCCTCATGCTTCATTTAATTTTGTTCAATTTCTCAGGAGTGGTCTCCCTGTGAAACCTTTGAAAACCCTTCCAGTAGACTGGTCAGTTAAGCATCAAAAGCAGTGAGTAGGTGAAATAATGAAATCTGTCGTCCGAGCTCAGTTGATAGGAGCTAAATAAATCCCCAGCAGCAGGTATATCACTGTTTATTTCACAATTCTTACATCGAAATGGCTTGTTTTAGTAAGCATGACAGTCAGGTTTCGACTACTAATGAGTAGTCGAATGTAATTCCCACACACTTGGTGCAGTGCCTTTACTAATACTGTTACACATGCCTTTGTTTTTTTGTTTGTTTTTTAAAAGATCACAGACTCAATCAGCTAACATCACTAGTTTCAGATTGAACAGCTTAAAAAAACCTTAATTTAGTGTCTTAAGGTAACAGCATGGCACGTAAATAAAAAAAAATGATCTGAATTTTCATAAGTCTGTAATAGGGTTGTTTGTCTTAATTTCCTTGAAGTTGTTGTTTGGTGACAGAATGTTTTAGCAGTGACAGCAGCTTTTCTACTTCAGTCCTTTCTCTCCATGACTACAACATTTCACTGATCAGAATATGAAGACGTATTTATTATCTCCACACCTGTACCTTGTACTGTTGCCTTGGTGTCCAGCCTGTTGTCATCGTGGTTGCTCCCATCCACGTCCTGGGTCAAAGATTCTGTGTGAGGAGGGGCTGCTGATGATTGATGGCCTGTAGTTCGGTCATTAATTAATAAGGACACTTAATTAGAGGCTAATGAACAGTCAAGGCTATGTTGCACTGACGACTTGGTGACATTTAATATGAAAATGAGGATTACGCTGGCTACAAAAACTTTAGGCCCAATTATGAATCGAAACAGAAATATGATATCTATAAGAAATCTCGGGTGCCTGTACCTGTGTGCGTGTTGGCAGTGTGCAGCAGGCTGTGCTCTGCCTGATCACGGAGTTTGACCTCCTCCTCCAAAGCCTCCTGTAGTCTCCTCTTACTTCTCTTTTCCTTCTTCAGGCGCTTCTGGATCAGAACTAAATAGAGGAGAAGAGGAAGAGGCAGAGGAACAGAAAGAGGAACAGGCAGAGGAAGAGGAAGAGGAAGAAGAAGAAGAAGAAGAAGAAGAAGAAGAAGAAGAAGAAGAAGAAGAAAAGAAGAAGAAGAAGAACAACAACAACAACAAATGACAACGGATGTCAGAAAAATACACATTTAAAAGTAAATATGCTTTGCAATTAAATGATTCAGATGTTTCAAATATTTATTTGCCTCTAATATTTCAATACATGACTTAATTTATATCTATTGTTGTATGAAGTTGTTTATCATATTTCTCCGTGGTCTTCTTCGGGAGGGACTTTTGACGGTATTGTGAACTTGCGAGTTGTTACTGTGGTGTGAATGAGATATTAATAGTCGGTAAATGAGGCCGATATGCAGTGAGATCAAATGTGTTTACAGAGGTTGTTTGACAGGTTTGTGACAAAACTCAGGCATCACTGCTGGTCTGACTGATCAAATGCCTATTTTACTTCGTCCCCATACATTGCCGTCTGCAACAGGTCAACAATATCGTGTGGCTGGCTGTTTTGGGTCAAATATTTAATTTCACCTCCCACCAAAACATCTCCATCTGGTGTGACCTTTTCAAGGAAAGTGTCCTTGACTGGCATTTGCTCTCACTGCGCTGTATATGACAGCTTTTGTGAACATGCCAAACTCGATTTGGTTTGTAGTATACTGCCAACCTCAGTCTAATTCACCTCTGCAGATGCTTTAAGTGGGTAATATACAGTAGGTGTCCTCACTTCCTGATCTGATTTTAAAGTTATCGGACATCCTGTCAGCTTAGAAGTGGATTAAACCAACGTGGTTTTGCTGCACAGCAGAATTGTCGGTGTTTGGATGTAAAAATCAACACCTTGCAAGTGTTTATAAATTCATGAGAGGGAAGTTAAAACTGACAGTTTTGAATGGAGTCTCAATAAGGTAGTAAAATATTTGCCAACTAGAAAAACTTCCACAGAAAAAATGTGTAGATACTGTATGTGTGTATGTGATACTTAATGTGATCTACCTCTGTTTTTCTGTTCGATGCTCAGCTGTCGCTCCAAGGTCTCTCTGAGCTCCCTCTCTCGTACCAGCTCCATCTTCAGCTCCGTCCTCTCCAGCTGGTCCTGCTTCTCCTGCGCCCGGGCGTTTTCTATGGCAACCCTCAGCAGACCCTGCTTGAAGACATACAGGCACACATCAACAGGTTACACACTGAACAAAAGCCAGGAGACATGTCTGTTTTCTCCAAGCATTTAAAAATGCACCAGAGAGAATCCTTACTTCACCTAATCACATAATCTTACGTAAATATCCCTCTTTTAAAGGCACTTCAACAAAGGCACTTTTCAAGATTAAGATCATTTAACATGAGCCGCAGTTAATTTAAAAAAAAAAAGAAAAAAAAAGCATGTAAAAGTAAAAAGATCGCAATGAATTAGGCTCTTCCTCAGGCAATTCCTGGGTTTACTCAGGTAAAGAAAAGAAAAAAATACAGAAAAAAAATTTTCCCTCATGAAATCATTGCTGATCTTTTAACTCCATGCTAAAAATGGAACAACCATCACATCGGGGTCAGATGAGATTAAAACCATGATTTTTTTGTCCTGTGAAAACCAAACCAGTGAGTGCTTTCACGGTGACTCTGTCATAACAAAGACATATAAAATCTGAGAAGCAGGTCAACACACGCCCATCCCAATTACTGCATATCTTAAATGTCTGCCTCGTCTGCTATTTACCATTTCAGGAAATCCCAAAGAGTGGCTCATCTCCCTTCCTATTCATCTCAGAGTATAATAATAATAATAATAATAAAGCCCCGGCAGAGCCTCACCTGGATGTTCGTGAGCAGTGTCTCTATGGAGGACAAGCCTTCGGGGAAGATGAAGGGAGTGTGGTGGAGACCTGCTGGGAGCTTCTGTCCCGCAGGATAAGATACCCTATCACAGCCCTCCCTGCCTGACGGGGGTTTCTGGTAGACTTGTCTATCACAGCTCTCCCTGGTTGTCTGAGTGGCCAAGGAGCTGTTATCTGGAAGGCAAAGAGACATTTTGATGCAGAGTCAGTAAGGCTAATACAATAATAAGTAACAATTTGTAATGCATAAACTACATATACCTACTAATACATTTACTTAATTTCTTGTCAAGCCCATCGGCAAATAGGTGTTTACACTAATTACTGTTTGTGCAAGTGCATGTACATAAACACAGAAGTCCTGGTTTGGGGTTTTGAAAATGTGGTTACCCTTTATTAGATGGCACTCTGCCTATTGATAATGCATCACAGCTTGACATCTCCCATAAAACAGCTAAGAAGCTGCATTATGGATGACCATCTGTTTGTAAAGCTGAGAACTGCGTGTTCCCGATTCGTGACACTGAGGGAGATGAAGATTAGCCATTTTCTGCATTTCTTCCCCCCCTTCACATCAGGCAGTTGCTCACTTTATACGTTTACTGTCATCTGAGCCAGTGAGGACGAAGACGTCCTGGGAGTCGGGCGGTTATTGGAGCAGAGACGAGTGTGAACGTGCGATGTGATATTTGGCACTTTTCTCTGTCTGTGACAAATGACAGTGTTTTCTTCACTTAGCTGACCACAGCATCTTCTGCTCCAAATCCACCCACCTCCCCTACTCCGCCTCGACCACACGTCTTGGCAACTGTCACATTCAAGGTGTTTCACAGATGAGAAGCAATACCCCCCCCTCCTCTTTCTCCCTCTTTCTTGCTAAAAGCATTGCTCTGTAGAGAAAGGTAATTAGCAGGTGCTGGCGAGCTCAGCGGAGGGCATCCAACTACACTCCTGTGGCTCACATACAGACACACACACACACACACACACACACACACACACACAGACACACACTCGTAGCCGGTGAAGTGCGCAGTCAGCAGCGTGGGCTCCCCAGGCTCCTTGGATGTGACTGATCCTTTATTGAGTTACTGTTTTACGCCTACTTTACCTCACACTCACACACACGTTTGGCATAAATACACACACACATACACACAGCTGCCAGCTCGTTTGATCATTTACCCATCTCCCTAACCAAGGTCACTGTCTGTTTTTCTCTTTTCTCCCAACTTCATCTCTCTTTTTCCCCCTCTCTTATTCCTCTCCCACCCGTCCCCAGGGCTAATGAACTTCACCACGTGAAGACTGCCAGTCAGCGGAAGAGAACGGGAGGGAGGGAGGGAGAGAAAGAGAGAGACAGAGAGAGAATAAAATCTGCTGATGTTTGGTTAATGGGAGTGAGGTGTCAGAGATGGCCTCTGATCTTTGCTGCATGGATACGTTGTTCAAAGACCACTGAAACAGCACACACAGCCAAAACTGACTCGCATACACACACACACTCAGAGATTATCATGCAGTGGATTGACAGAATGACAGCGCTGAAGTGCTCTTTGAAACTCTGTTCAATCCATGATAAACCTATCCTGTGATGTTGTAGGTCAAATACAAAAGCCTGCAATCCAGCAAATGTACATGTGTTTCATTTGCATGCAGAAAAATCAATTGAAAATCAATTGCATAAATGTGATGTGTGATGCATGGCATTCACGTTGTTGGTGCCATCACTGTTTTGTCAATATATTCACAGATACCTGACAGCATCTGAAACCTTACCTGGGAGGCCTTTGTGATTTTTAGATTCGATTACTGAATAATGTGATTCAGTATTAGAATACATTTACACAGGCGCGTGCACACCCATACAAACTCTCAGTTTCTGTCCCGCTCTCTCGCTCTCGCTGTAGATTTCTGCTGACTGTTTGTCCTTGAGCAGTCCTCATTAAGCTAATGCAAACCTCCCTGACAGAGAGAACCAAACAACTGACGTTGCAGCGCCGTGGCAACGCAGGCCCTAACGACAGGGAGGCAGTCGTTATGCAGATGAGGTCCAGCTGAGAGCACGGGAGGCCGCCTGGCTCGTTAGGCCGCGGCCCGGCAAATGGCTCGCTAATGTAACACCGCTTCCTGGTCTAATGGAGCCCTGTTTTGCAGAATTATTTGTCTTTGCTCTCTGCGGGAAGCCAGGGAGGCCACCAACAGCGAAGAGGAGAGGGGGAGGAGGAGAAGAGGAGGGAGGGAGGGGGGGTGAGACAGTGAATCCTCATCGACCTGTTACTGAGATATTTCTCTCTTGTCAAACTGTTAGAAACCCTTTCTCTTGTAAATAAACTGTGTTAAATAAACTATCGCACTGTTGCCATGTGCCAAATGTTTAAATCCACAGTGTAAATGATGACATAGATAGATGGATTGGATGGAAACTGTATTGACAGACTTTGTAGAAAGGCAATTGATTTGTCTGAGAAATTATCATTACTGATTAATAATCATTAAATGATTAATGACTGTTACAAGAAATTCTCAGAAAAAAAATTGACCTTTGAAGTCAAGTTGACACTGTCAGTCAATAAATTTGTGTAATAACTCATACTTTTAAAACAAGATGAAAATTATATTAAAAAATTAAAAAATTACATAAATTTTTTTTTTTTTTAAGAGAGCAAACAAGAACCAATACTGACCCAAGTTATACAAACATAATAGTGTATCTTACCTCTGTCAGTGTGGCTCCTCTTGCTCTCCTTGCTGTATTCCACTGGAGTCACATCTGCCTCTCTGGACCCCTGCACCATGCCAGGGGAATGTCCCAACACACTGTGACTTGATGACAGGCCGTCATGCAGCGGGTCTAGAGAGAAGATATCAGAAGTCAAAGAGACCATAAATTAATCACAGGCATTGCTATAACTGAAGCATCCTTAATTTTTAGCACTGCCTTGCCGAGGGTAGATGACTTAGGTAAGTACATACGTGTGGTTTCTGCAGTGCGTTCTGTGTGAGACGGTGAACTCGACACGCTGCTGCTGTGATTGGATGACATCTGACCTTCCTCCAATGAGGGAGAGGGTGATGGGCTATCACGCATTCGTTCCTATGAACAACAAAAATGATTAAAGAGAGCCAAAGTGGAACCATAACTTCCAGGTTCTGTTCCAGGAGTAGGAAAACCTCATTCAAAATCCCATTGACATTTGTAACTCTGCCTATACCCTCTCTACACAGTATGTCGTGTAGCTGGATTCATAGGTCTACACAGGAATAATAGTTTTTGAAAAAAAAAACAAACTAATAAATATAATAAAAGTAGCAGCCTTTCAGGAAAACCATTCCCCATAAGGCCTAGATGTTTGTGGGTTAAATGTCCCAACTCAACAGAAGAGGCAAGTCCATGAGCAGAGATGAGCGAATGCAATACACATTTTTAAACAATAGAGATTACAACTACAAAACCATAAAGATTTCACTTTATCACAGCAGTTGCTGTAGTGGATAGGCAGTTTTCTTGGAATATAGAAAATGAATCTTAATTTTTTCTTTAACCTTTTTTATTACAAAATCTGATGAAAGAAATGAAAGCAATGAAAGAAATGCGTTTCAGAAGCAGGTGGAACAGAGGCGGGATGTTACACTTATTACACTTGTTATTATTTTTGAGAATTAACCATTTAATACATTTAAATATGTAATTTAAAGGTTGTGATTTGAAAATTGTGTAAATTCCACTTTAAAGTCAAAAAGCAGTTACTGTTACTCTGCTAAGCTACGCTAGTTAGCTGAAATAAATTTCTTTGTTATCACAACTGAATTTAGCTGCTACTGTCTCATTTAGTTATGGTGGATAACAAACCAAATTACCAACATCACCATCACCATCAAAATGGACATTTTTCAACTACACAGAAAGAAGAGTAAAAAAAGAAGTACATTTAGCTAGTTCAAGCTAAGGCTAACCTGTGGCTATCTTGTCATCTAGCTTTAACTATAGGCCTAGCTCTTTTGCTTTACCTGTCTTGTTGTTTGTCTCTCTATAATTTTATGACATAATTTTTATATGGTAAAACAGATGTTGAATTTTGTTCTTGAGGACATCGAAAGGCCGGGAAATGTAATATGTATTCTTTGTTGCTTAAAGAAAAATGTGGTGCTCATTTCAATAAGCCTTGTAAACCACCTTTGGACTCAGCCCAATGTTTGAAAAACAATGGTCTCCATCGTTAAAATTATGACCGGAGACATTACTTCCTGTTACTGATGAGGACATGATGTGATATAGCACTTTGTGAGGAGTGACGTCTACAGCATGCATTTTTTGGAAATATATCATTCCAAAGCTCCTTTAATTATTCTTAAGAGTGAACCCACTGATAATGTTTTTAAACAAAGTGATCAAGGCTAAGAAGGTCACAGTTTCTGTCTGTAAGCAGGATATCTCAAAAATTATAAATAGATATGGGATTGGCCATAAACCAAGGAACAACTGATTACATTCTGGTTGTGATCCAGAACATGGATATCCACCAGCGGACAATTACCGGGCAATTTGTTTTAGTCATAACCATGGATGGAAATTCTGCATGTAAACGATTAAAAGATTAATTCATCTTGAATTGTAAGGGATAACAAATATGCCTTTGGATGTTAAAAGAAAGTTGTAGATTTGTTTTTCTGAATATCTAATTTTGAACAACGCTTCTGTGTGATTAAAACTCTGATTTAACTTAAAGGTCCCAAGTGTTGCATGGACTCAGACAATTACTGGCTGGTTGTCAGATCTACGGAGCTGATGGGCCACAGTGTTCACCTTAATGACGGAGGTGGGAGCCCTAGCAGGGGGGTTGGCGTGAAGTTGCGCCACGTTGGCCATGCTGGCTAGTGTGCTCAATCGGTTCATCTGGCCCATCGCCATGGAAACGGAGGCTGGCGCCAGGCTTGCAGGGATCAGAGGATGTGACATCATCATGAAGGGCAACTGATCCAGAACTGGGGGGAAGAATAGAACAAAATAGAATGAAATAGGTAAGTATTGAAGGAGAGTGAGAGAGAGAGAGCACAGTGAAGTACAGTAAGAGTCCGTTATTTTTATATGGTAAAGGTCAGACCAGCAGCTCTGTTTAAAGGCCATCAAAGCTGCTCTATACATGCACCCAACATGAAACAGGTTTCGTCTCTCTCTTTTTTCATTTTTGCTTCAGTTGCATTTATGCATCACAACTTAAAGGCCTCCCTCATCTCAGGCCTATGGTGTGTACTGAACTGAAAGCCCACAGCACCTCTGGTTCTGTGATGACAGGACTGAAACTGGACACCGATATCATTCCTCGGTGATATCAATATTACCTGGATGACTGCTCTGCTTCTACAGCATGACTCAAAAATACATGTACATGTGCGTGTCAAGGGTTTAGAGATGTAGAGTGTGGAAAAAGATGAGCGCACTAGGAGAATAGATAAAAAAGTGACTGAAGTAAAAGGAGACAGGACCGAGAGACACTTGTCCTGCTCATTATACAACACAAAGATGTATAGACAGTGATGGCTTCAAGATGTTGTTGTGAAGCTTTAAATCCTTTTCATGAGTGTCACCTGCAAACACACAAATCCAGCCTCTCTGGAGTTAAGAAAAACTGGCAAACTTTTCTTTAAATTCCCTGGCGTTCTTGACGATAATCCAACACGTTTTCAGACCAAACTCTTATTATCTTGGCCAATCGCACTCCTCTTTAAGACAAGCATCCACTATCTTTAAAGAAAATCCTTCCTCTCAACAGCACCCTAGTGGGTTGTTGCAGTCCCTCTATTCATGGGGGGGGAGAGAATGACATAAATATTTATCATTTAATAATAGGAAAAACAAAAACAAAAGAAACACAGGGAGGAAGTGGAACAAAAGAAGCTGATGGCAGTCCTGGTGCTGGGCCAGCAATGCACGCTGGGTAATTATAAACACAAAGGAAAAAATCTTGGACTCTATTCCGCACAATTGTCACAAATAATAGAACGAGTGCATGGAAACAAAAAAAGGCTATCCAAAGAGGAGAGATGAAATAGAACAAATAAAGGAGGGAAAGGAAAGAAAGAGGAAAAAGAAAGAAAAAGAGGAAGAAAGGAAAAGAAAAGAAAAGGCAAACTAAGAAATAAAGAGTGAGGCGTTGACTTTATGAGTCGGCCTCGCTGGACATATGTGCAGTGCTTTGTGCATTTGGCAGATTAGTCCCTCACTTGCCCAGAGCAGAAACCAATCCAAACAAAAGATCTGTCTGAATGGAGCTAAATAACCAGATGCTCCGACAATCAACTAGCAGCCAACTCCAAATATTAAGCCTTGGTTAGAGACACCCCCCCACCCCCCCACCCACCACCACCACCACCTACTAATTTTTTATTTTCACTCTTCTTCTTAACTCTGTTTTTTTTTTTCACTTTCTCTGCCCTCCCATCACTCTCTCTTATGTTTCATTAAAAAACATCAAAAGTCAAAGTGCCTCTCTTATGTTTATCCAAACAAACCATTACTGTAAACAAACAGTTACTGTAAATTTCCCAGAAGATCTTGTTAAATGCAGAAATGGCTGCTCCCCGCTCTTCCCCAGCCCATAAGGTGTCACACTCAGCATTTGTGAGTGTGTGCGTGTGTGTAATCTGAGATATCCTTTGTAGTGGTTTAAGATCTGGTAGGGGTCTATCCTTCCCATAAGGCCGTGGGTGGCGGTATGGAAAAAAACACATCGTGCTTATGTGTGTATATATGCCTGCGCTGTGTGTGTGTGTGTGTGTGTGTGTGTGTGTGTGTGTGTGTGCGTGTGTGTGTGTGTGTGTGTGTGTGTGTGTGTGTGTGTGTGTGTGTGTGTTTCCACTTGACTCTATCATTAACAGTGATTAAGCTTTACAGGTTTATAATGGCTGGTGGTAACCATGCCACCAAACTGCGCACAGATGCTTGCCGTCGTAACTGAGTGTATACAATGGTAAACAATGCCTAAGACTGGGAGTGTTTACAGACACGGGTACAGAAAAAGATTTACTACACACACACACAAAAAAAACAAAAAAAAAAAAACCAAAGCTAAAGAGGGGCCTAAAACAAGTGCTGATTTTACTTTAGTCTCCTTGTAATTCCTGAAAAACACAAGGACAGTTTCTTCTTTTTCATTTCTGTCCTAAAGCCTCGCAGTATGCTCCACATGTTAAGTGTATGTGTCCCAGGTTGATAGCGTATTCCACACAGACCTCCATAAGCCCTGTCATCTGTCTAAACACAATGATGTCGCTTTAACCTGTCGATAACAGAGGGGGCGGTGTGTCCGATTTGTTTGTGCGTATGTGTGTGTGTGTGCGCGCGCTGGTGTTTGCGTGAAAGCAACCGTGCGTGCGTGTGCGTGTGTCCGTTCTGCCATCGATTGTCCAGCGTTTGTCGTTTGCATTCAGGATAGTGAATTAGAGAGAAGACTATTGATTTGGTTTCAGCCTCTCATCTTATTCATCTCTCTATCATCCGGGTGCGCTTGCTCTCGTCCACTGGTGCTTCATTTTCACTGGCTGCTCTCCTTCACTACAAAGCCAGGGCTAAGGGTGCAGTAAAGGGAACAACATATAACTAAAAATTATACTTGAAGATGTAATGAGTAGCTGAAAGGTTTCAGCTCTAAAATGAGGTGAATCAGTGTTTTCCAGCTTCAAAATGAACAGTTAACTGTAAATGGGAACACAGTGCTTACTCAACTCTTTTTTCCTGTAAATCCTGATCTAATATTACTTGATCTGACAGACCAATGTCATGTTGAGCATGAGTAACAGAGCTGGTTTGGGTTTAAACTCCCTTGATGTGATGACTCATATGTACTAATGATTTGCCGGCAACATTTTGAGGCTACAGAATGGATGACCAACTGTGTTTTTCAGGATACGTTTCCTGAATCTCATTGAATCCCACAAGTGTGCAAACAAATCCAAGCTTAAAGGCATTTATCACAACCTGGAAATACTGGAAAAACCAAACAAAAATTGGTGATTAAAAAAAATAAAGATCTGCTCCTTATGTTTTGATGGTTTAGATTACTTGCCCCAGATGTTTATTTCTAATTTCCAATGAAGAACCGACTCATGGGTGCTGTAGTTTGTTTTTCATTCATTGTCTCTCAGAGGAAACGTACAGGCAGCACAGGTGATGTCATATCCTGGTTTTAATCAGCTTGGTTCAGCAGCCACACATAAACACAGCTGCTCAAGTTGTATTGACTTGGCATCACAGATGCGTACAGACAACAACCGTGCAACATGTTATACGACCGTAATTAAACATGAAATATGTGTGTGCGTGTGCATGTGTGTGTGTGGATGGACAAACAGATTCAGACTCACCCAGTCCGGGGTTGTGGTCACCGTTCTCTCCGTTTGGCCCGCCATGTTGCTGGTTGCTGTGGTAACCTGCCATCGCCTCCAGCTTGATCTTCTTGGCCAGGGCAGACAGATCTGAGAGAGAGAGAGAGACAGACATAGAGAGGAAAAGAAAAAGGAAAAGAAGGAAAGAAAGAAAGAGAGAGAATCAATAAGAGCCAGATCAATGGCCCCGGTGGAGGATTAGAGCGGTGGGTAGGCAGGAGGTTGTCATGGGAAGACAGAGGCCAGCCATTCATTCTGACTGCACCGCTGCACTGGCCGTTTAGTCTGCCAGGGAATCAGCAGTGATAGGAACAAGCCAAGACATTCATCTCTCCCACACAGGGACATCACATCCCACAGCACAGCACATAGGATGACACTCAGCGGCGGCGGCAGCTCCACCTTCTAGCCAGAAAGTACTTCTTTATCAGTACAAATTAGAAGCATTAGAAAAAAAAGCGTGGCTATTTTTTAATAGGGGTTGTGCACTTTTGGATAATGTGAAATGGAGAGTGACAAAATGTAGCAGCAGGGCAGAGCCGCATTATAATTTGTGTCTTGAACCTCAGAAGGTAGTTTGACCCACAGAGCGACCTTTAAAACTCTTTCTTATGCCACAGAAAATTAAATATCTCTTGCACTAATACAGACAAACACAGTGAATTATTAAAGTTGGACACAACGCGCAACTGTGCAAACAGCACTGAGGAAATGCAAACAAACCATAAGTCTTAATTTCCTGATCTTGGATACATCTAAACATTCGCAACAAACTGAAGCGCTGAGTGTTTTTTGTTCCTTACACAATGGGCGTCTGAGGTGAATAGTGTGTCTGTCCTGGACGTCGACAACCACAACAAATTGTTCCTTTTCTTCTCATCTTCTCTCCTTCTCTTTCCTGCCCTCTTCCCTGCTCTCCTCCCATCCCCTCTCCTTACTTTACCTTTTCAAATGTCAGCATCACAGCAGGACATAAGCCACCGTGTTGCCTGTGTGTATGTGTGAGTGCACGAGGGCGAGAAAAAGAGACTAAGGAGGATCACATCAAAGATTTTTCCTGCCTTTTACGCTCAAATGTCCTCCCTCTCTCTGTCTCTTTCTCCCCTCTCATGTGGCCAGTTCTAATCAGTAGCGCTGACATTGCCGCCGTGCCCTCTCCTTTGGTGGAAAAAGACTCTTTTCCCACTGAGAAAGATGCTCTTGAACGCTCACACATACAGAACGCACACACAAACACACACACTCAAACACCTTTGAACAGTGAGAGGAAGTGGAGGCTAATAGAAAATGGCTTCTTTTGAGGCGGGGAATGAAAAGATCAGGTTGCAGTGAAGAGCACAAAGCCAAGGGCAACTTTGAGAGCGGTGAGGTGCCAACAATTACTTTTCTTCCTTTTCTCTGTGCTGTACTCACAAACACAAGCACACAGACACACACACACACACACACACACACACACACACACAAACACACCACAATAGGGACTCGAACACGCAAGGGTTTGTGACAAGAACAAGCAGCTCTATGGCCTTTAGCAGGCAGTTGACTGACAATTCTCACAAGGCCGAAATGTAAAACTAAAACATAAAACACACAGACCTACAGATCCTGACATTACAAATAACAGACATTTTTGTTTATTTTCAATAACAAATCTAAATTTTAATTTCATAATTGAAGAGACAATGAATGGGTTACATTGTCATCTACAAAAGAAGGAGTGGAAATTATACATCGGTTTTAAAAGTGGTTTCACAGGTCTTGCTCACCTTAACAGAGGACTTTGTGTTCTGACAACTCAAGAAAAAATACCAAGCTTGCAAGTTATGAGTTGTTTCTCATGTGTCAGCAGGGTGTATGCTAATTTTATTAATCAACACACAGGTTGCCTCCCAGAACCCCACCTCTTCAGACTATTGACGATGGGTAAAATGTGTCATTATGTTGGTCTGCAGGAAAAGTGGTGAAGGAAAAAAAGGAAAAAAAGGAAAAAAAAAAAAAAAAAAGGAAAAAACGCCCCATCCTCTTTCTATTCTGCATAAGCAACTTGGTCTTTCTTCAAGACAGGTGGGACGACTTGCTGTCCCCTTTCAAACGACTGAACAAAATTTGAACTTTGCCCGCAATTCCTCAGAGGACTGAAGCAAGTGTCTCTGATTCACTCTTTAAAGATTTCTACTGTCACTTCTATTCAGTTCTGAAGAATTACAAACATTTATATTATAAAACATGTGTATAAAAAAGAGAGATTTAGAGACTCTTCTTTTAAGGGATCTTTGATACACATTATTCTGGCAGGGTATTTCCATTTTTTAAACTTAAGATTTAACTATAATTTTTGGTTGAAACATGATTCTATCATATTGTATTTCTTGTGTTTAACTGGGCTACACTTGAATGAAATGAAAGTAATTTTAGTTTTACAATTAGTTGTAGAAGCATCAGTATTAACAGCATAAACAATAATTACTGTTAAAGACAAAATATTGACAGTTACTGACAAAAAGCTTTTGAACATGACCAGAACAAATGACAATGTTATCAATTGTCAAGTTTCTCAGATCGTTTTTTTAATTTTAATTTTCTAATTAATTCTGAAATTAATTAAAATATTTTTACCCTCCACATTGAAATACTGTACATAACTCAACGTGTCAGTAACTGCAAGTTTTTTCCGAAACTTGGAAAATTTTTATTCATATACCTACTTTACAATTCCTCATTACAACTTTATGTTCCCAAAATGTCATGCAGCTGAACCACAGGCTCTGATGTGTCACAGGCTGATCATCATCACTGTTGAGCATTAGAGTACACACGTTTGTTGATTCTTTGATCCTTAGACATGTGACAAGGGAAAAGAATTGTTTTCAACCAGGCTGCTGTAACTTCAGTTGAGCAGACAAACTTCTGTGTGATTCAGATTCAGGCTGTATTCCTGCTGCATAGATCTCCTCCCTGACAGTTTTTTATTAATATGCAGAGTGAGGGCACAAGTTACTAAATGGACTGTAGACTAAGAGATCCCGATCAGCACTTTTTTTGGTGGCTCTGTGATTCTTGTGGAGCAAAAAAAGCCGTGGAAAAAATACAAAATACGAGAAGCAGAAAACAGTGAACATGAATGCGTCTAAACTGAAGGAAAAGTAAATAAAAAATGAAATGTGATTCTTCCCTGATTTTAATCTTTCCTGTTGGATACTGATTGTAAAGTACGCTTATGCAGATGTGTACATATGTACTGTATGTGCGTGGTGAGGCCTGGGTGGTCACCTGCAGGAGGCATGATCCCAGCGTGCATCAGACCACTGTGGGACAGCATGTGGTGAGTCCCGCCCTCGGTCACACTTTGCAGCCTCTTGGGCGGTCGTCCAGGCCTCGAACTGCAGGCAGAAAACAGGCTAACGTTAGTCATTAGGCAGTTTAATACTTCACTCTCTTCAGTCAGTCAGTTCTTCATGCTGAGACTGAGATGGGTGGCCTGGTTAGAGAAACTGTCCTTCAGTCTGAAAACCTCTGATCCTGCTGAAATGTCAACAAGCAAAACACTGAAACCTGACCGCTTCTAGGAAGACTGCCATACAGCAAATCTGTCCTCCCTGTGGATACAAGCAAGCAAAAAAGGAGTTTCCCTATGGCATCAATAAAGCACCTCATTACTGTTCAGCTTACTCATTCATTTGTTTGCTTATTAAATGTGTTTGCTCGCCTCCTACTCTCTCCATCCATTCCTCATTTGGCCATTCATTTCCCTTTTTCCCACCATGTCACACATTTTCTCAATAAAGGCTGTGACTACAAGCAGATTCACATGGTTTGATTGAGCCAGGCATGCTCAATCAATCCTGGAGGAAGTATGTGAAAAACTGTCAGGCATCACTTTGGCTCTGACTAAACGGTGTGAATGTCCTGACAGGGGAAATGACACGGGCCACATCAGGCTTAATGACAACCAGCGCAGCTCATCTCCTTTCATACCAGCCTGACACTGGATAACATGAGTCTGTGGGCAAGTGTGCGCATGTGACTGTGAAGCGTGCATCTGTATTTGTGTGTGTGTGTGTGTTTGATATTAAAAGACAGAGTGAGTGAAGGAGGGAAAATGACAGGGGAAAGTGGAGACGAAGAAGGTGTCACAGAGAGTGAAAGAAACAGAAAGAACAATAAAGATGAAGAGGGAGACGGAGGGAAAGATGAGGAGGTGTAAAGTGAGAGGAAGAGATGAGATGAGAGGAAACATACAGAGGGAGAGTCCGAGAGAGTGAGAAAAGGTGGGAAAGAGTAAAAAAAAGTAAAAAAAGAGGGGGAGATAGACTAGCAGCAGCAGCAGCTTCCTAGCGTGGGGTGTCTTTGAGCAGATTTTAATTAGAATCTAATCCAGCCGTCATTAAAGCCCCATAAACGAAGCTGTCAGTCAGGAGATTAATGGCGCCTCATTTGCATATTGCATATAATTCATCAATTACCCAGCAGAAAGGACCAATCCCCTGTTGACACACCCACTGGCTGAGAGGGGGGGAAGATGGAGAGAGACAAAAAGACAGAGAGAAAGATTGTGTAGTCACTAACTGTGGGAGAAAAACAGGTAGCTTGTGTGTGTGTGTGTGAGTGCAAACCAGTATGTGTGTGTGTGTGTGTGTGGTTGTGTCTGGCTTGTGTGTGTATGAAGTGTTCAAAGGTTAATTTGATGAGCCGATGAGCTCCACAGTTCCTGCCCTCGGTTTTAATGAGTTGTTATTATTGTCTCTTATTATGGGCCCAGACCGACTGGGATGTGACAGCTGACATCAGATATCACACACACTCACACCCACCCACACACACACACACACACATGCACGTAGACAGTAAGAGAGACACACTCAGGTAGACATACACATATTCACACACACAACATGACATAAAGTCAAGCAGGAATGTGCAAGAGTTGGGAATGTGCGTGTGTGTGTGTGTGTGTGTGTGTGTGTGTGTGTATATGTTGTTCTTTTGGAGGCCGGGGTGCTTTCACATCACACGCAATATTTTTTGCAGTGCATATAGTGCAGCATACTGTGCTTAACAAAAGCAGGAAATTTATTTTTAGGTCTTGAGTTTGAAGGTAAAGCAACACAGTTCAACTGAAACTGATGTTGAAACATCTCAAATGAATACACACACAAACACACACACACACACACACACACACACAAATGCAGAAGCAAACACCAGTGGGGGGAAATAAAATACACAAAGACCAAAGTCTGCGGTTGGTTTTTACTGCAGCCGCTTCCCTTTCCCTTACTACTGTTTATTTGCACACACTAATTAATGGCCTGTGTGTGATGATGTGTGTGTGTGTGTGTGTGTGTGTGTTCAGTGTTGTGTGTGTGTGCCTTTGTATATGTTGCATTTTAGCAGGCATAAAGAACTCAAACCTAATTTTGTGTTTAGTCTGCAAGTGCGTTGATACATCAAAGTGACCCGTAGAGGGAGGTCTATGTGTCTCTGTGTGTCTGTGTGTGCATGCGAGTGTGTTTTGTGTGTGTGTGTGTGTGAGGTTGGAGAGCACCGGTTCCCTGAGGTAGGATTAATGAAAAAGCCTTTCATGGAAAAGTCATCAAGCTGAGGGGATGGAATGAGAGAGAGGAGGGGGAAGAGAGAAAACAGTGCATTGTGTGTGTGTGTGTGTGTGTGTGTGTGTGTGTGTGTATAAATCATGTGTGCATGTGTGTGTGTGTGTGTGTGTGTGAGGAGGAGGGGGTGTATGGGTTATGACCTCTTTGTCTCAAACTTTAATTAAAATCTCACCCAGACGTCCTCCCTCATGCCAACGCTCTGGCCACACACACACACACACGCACACACACACACACACACAAACACACACTTTTAAAAAAAAAAAAAAGGTACCCTGTACATTGAGTTCTGCCCTCCAAACTTAGCGTGTTTGTGTGTGTGTGTGTGTGTGTGTGTGTGTGTGTGTGTGTGTGTGTGTGTGTGTGTGTGTGTTACCTGAAACATGAAACGCCATACATGGCAGCTGGAGCTTAGCACAGGTGGAACAGAAACAAAACATAACAAAGATGACAGATCTCTCTCTTCCACGCTAACACACACACACACACACACACACACACACACACACACACACACACACTGAGGGGAAAGAGAAAAGTAATGAAAGAGGAGGAAGTGTTACAGTCAAAACAGTGGAACAGCTACTGGCTTGGAGGAACTGAGGTGCTGATAGGTAGCAGCTGTGTGTGTGTGTGTGTGTGTGTGTGTGTGTGTGTGTGTTTATGTGAGTCTGTGTAGGAGAGGGAGAGAGGGAAAAAAACACAACTAGCTCAAACAAGATTTTGTTTGGAATATATTAGCAGCGGTTTACAGCTCCCATGCTCCCATCCTTTCAATCTGTGTTTATCACGCGGGTTTGTATTCACCGTCACGGTCCGGTTTGATAAATCATATCGTCGTTGCCATACGCAGGAAATCTTGTGCTGCTGGTTAGAGGAGGCAGGGAAAGATTGATGTTGTGATCTTCCTCTCAAATCGAGGGCTGAAAAAGCTTTATGTGGCATTGTTATTAGGAAAGCCTATGTGATGATGTCATGAAAAAAGCAGGCAGGACGACACACTTGCACAGTGTCACACACACACACACACACACACACACACACACACACACACACACACACACATACACACACATACACACACACAGGACGTTTGATCATAGCAAGAATCTGATCTCCTAAACTGATACCGTCTTGCATTCCTCTCCCACATTCCAGGGTCAGGACGATGTCAAGACTGTGTGTGTGTGCGTGTGTGCGCGTGTGCATGTGTGTGTGTGTGCGTGCGTGCGTGTGTGTGTGTCGGTGTGTGTGTGTGTGCGCGTACATGTGTGTGTCGGTTAAAATGTGTGTACTCCATTAAGACCTGTCACAGTGGAAGACATGGAGGCCCTCTCTATCTCATCACGCTCTTCTCTATAAAACATCAAAAGAGTGAGGAGGTTAAAGTTGAGCTAACCATCCCACCCTAGCGCACACACACACATACACATACACACACATACACACACACACACACACACACACACACACACACACACACACACACACACACACACACACAGCCCTCCTCCTCTTCATCCCACCGCTGCTCACTTTGACAGTGAGTTATGGCATGGCAGTGGGGCTCAGCTTTGTGGAGTCCACCTTCCCATGCGCACACACAACCCCGGCTCGCCGCTGCCAACTTGCGAGGCCGTGGATTGCCACAGAGAAATACAAAGAGTGGGCTTTTGTTGCACCCCAAAGGCAGCTTTGTCTCATTTATCATTTATCGTTTGATTTAGCTAAGTTTGATTTATTTTTTTTGTTTTGCCTGATTTTTATTCGACACCTGCTTCATATGAGTGCCCCTGGTTGAATGATTTATGAACTCAGGTCTTTGTTAAAGTTACAATTTTGTTTTTTCATCATTTTCCAATGTATCACTTGAAGGGTCAGTTAACCTAAATTACAAAATACACCCAACATATCTTCCCCTTTTAAGTTCAGTGATATGTAGCCACGCTTGTTTTGAGGTTTTCTCCTTCCACCCCAATGAAACACTAAAGTAGAAGTAGGTTGTGTGAAAACTGTGATATATCTGCTGTTTATCTGTTCTCCAGAGTAACATGGACACTGTTTCTGGAAATGCACATTGTGTCATTTCAAGTGTCGTTTTCAATGCTTTGAACACCACAAACAAAACTCCATTCACCTCTATTGTATTGGGCTGGAGGCAGGGATCTTGGAGACGGATATCTCAACATGAGAGCAAACAAAAACAAGAATATCTGCATGGTAGATATCAAACAGCAATTGAGAAATTTTTCTTTTTTTGGAATTTAAAAGAACTAAGGACTGCTTGCGAAACACATCCTCTGCTACTCTTTAGGTCCTTGTGCATAAAAGATGTTTACACACACAAATGCAGAAACAATGTGTCGTTATTAACACATGCTTCATTAAAAGGTAACATGAGATCTTGTACCTCGCCACATCGCACTGCTTTCATGTAACATGAGGGGCTGGCATTTCCATACTCTGCACAAAGTAATCATACATATGTACAATATATGCACACACACATACACACAGGTTGACCTGAGCGAGCTGTTTGATGTGTGTTACTAACTGAGAATGAAACTGTTCCTTTGTGAGGGAGAAAGAAAAGGACGAGGGATCAGGTTGCCTCCTACACACCATGTTCTCTCTGTGGAACTAATGTCATTTAGCAGAAAAGCCAGCAAACACACAGGCGTGACCATGTGAGTTTATGTGTGTGTGTGTGTGTGTGTGTTTGCGTGTGTGTGTGTGTGTTTGCGTGTGTGTGTGTGTGTGTGTATGTGTGTGTCTTCGGAGACGACAGAGAGAGCAGACAAGAGTGTGTGTTTTTTTGCCACCTATGCATGAATTATAAGTAGGCTTTGACTGAGGGAGAAGTCGGCCCCTCTTCATGGTTTGATGAGTCAGTGGTCAGGGTGTGTGTGTGTCCGTGTGCATGTGTGCGTGTGTGCATGTTTGTGCACAGCAGGAGTAAAAGAGTGAGACAAAGAGGAGAAGGAAAGACAATGATAAACAGAGGACATTTTCGTAACCTCTGCTTCAGAATGTTTAATTTTAATCTTAAAAGAGAACCAATGAATGAACAAAGAGCCAAAAGAATGAACAGAATCCATGTAAAGTGTTCTGTTAGTCATGTTAAACTGTCCGACAAGGCTGTTATTTTCTCCTCCAGCCTGCCTGACTGTACTGGACTGGAAAATAATAAGTGATGGCTGTCTTAATCAGTAACAAAAACCTCACTGAGCCCTGACGCTGTCAGAGAGAAGTAACATCATATTGTTGGAGATGGTCTTGGAACTTTTAGGTTTAGTCAGCCAACCTTCCTGCTTTAATGATAACCATCTCCAGTCCCACTTTTGTACCTGCCTCCGTATGATGCTCCATCCACACAAGGGATTACTTAAAAACTTCTAATGTAGGGGGGTGATACTAATGGCTACCACAGCACATTTGAATCCTTCAGACAAAGAATCACGGAAGTCGTTTGAAGATTTCAGACGAGTGATGTTTTCAGATCTCATTAACTGAAGGCTGTTTGAGTGTTGTATGGATAATTAGAGATGGCGGAGGCAGTGTGTATTCAAGTTGTATAACAACGTTCCCATTAACACCTGACATAGAAGAAATCCCCAAGCAGCCGGAAGATGCGTCTGGATTTTGTCTTGGTTGGAGGGCCTCAGATGCTTAAGCACAGGTGTTAATCCATGCACGTGCAGTTGGAAGCTGATTATTACAATAGTTTGTTTCATTCTTGAGTGTTTGTGATTTTGCTCAACAAGTCAAAGCTTGTCTCAGAAGTTAACGCCGGATATTAAAATCAAAATGCAGCTCAAAGATAAAAATAGCATCACATTAAAGCACCTGAATGATTTGACCTACACCCAAGACAGATTAAAAAAAAATAGGGGAAAAAATGGTTCATACATTCCTAAATCAGTTTGTTGGTGTCTATCTCTTCATATCTTGATGCGTCCTCAATCTGCATTTAATGGCAGGTGTAAATTGGATCATTCATGCTCCAAGGAGCAGGGATTAACTATCAAACAATATAAATTCCCCAAACTGAGGCTAATCCACACTCCTCTGGATTCAAACTCATGCTGTTACGAGCATGTGGTCTGCACAACAGCAGACTGAGGCACCAGGAAACCACAAATCCCATCCAATTTAGCCCCTTTATCCAAACATCTCTGTGGCGTATAGGATTGATGACCCATGTAGTTGGTCACCATCGGAGTTCTGCAAAACAGCTAATTTACATAATCGCATCATAAACACCGAGAATTCATTTAATCATCTTCTCTGTTCTGATGCTCAGGGCTAAAGAGTGTTGATATGATAAGACAGCGAGTTATTAAGGAAGGAGAGAGAGGGAGAGAGAGAGAGGGAGGCAGAGAGGAGAGAGAGAGCAAAGGGATCAGTGAGTGAGTGAGTGAGCTTGTCCTGATTTAAGCTGCCGCTTGGGGCCAAATGAAAATTAATTAATTTCTGTGAAGAATCAATTTCTCAGAATGACAGTGTCAGATTCAATGCGTGCATGTGTGTGTGTCAGAGAGACAGAGAGAGACTCTGTGCATGTGTGTGTGCATGTCAGAGAGCCAGAGATCATAGCCTATGATAACATGACAAACTTTTGAGAGTGTTTTTTTTTTTTTTTTATTAGGATTACTAAAATTCATTATCGTCAACACCATCATCATCACAACGTTCATCATCCGTTAAAATGGTAATTAGTAACAGGCCTAGCAGCAGTTATGTGGTAAATAATAAGGGGTTAAGTGGACTCCCAGTCAGTCATCATCAAATGGTTTACAACCTCCAATACAAACAAACAAATCATATTTTCAGAACAAATAATTAATGGAATAGTTCCTTTCCCCCATATATTTTACATGTGGCTTCTGGAAGCCTTTAATTTAGGTTTAGGTGAATCTCATGCAGATAGAGTAAAGCTATAGCCAAGTCCTGAAATATTGCATTAATATTATGTATTAGTTGTATTATATAGTACTCTAATACATAAAACATAACATCAACCTGGGACTTGACCTGCAGACTGACATCACAAAGAAAGTCCCTAAAATCCTGTTTATTCACTGTCTGTACCTCTGAATCGCATATACCTGCTTTATAACCACACCTGCTGCACCAGCAGGCCCCCCCCCACCACCACCATCACCCCCCTCAAACATAAGATGGGTAACCCTAAATCAACTGCATGACGACCGGGTGACACTGTCACCTCCGCCTCCCCTCTCCTATCTCCCACACCCGACTCACCTTGCGTTGGTACAGTCGTTGTAGAGCGTCTCGAAGTCCTGCCTGGAGATGAGTTTGCACCGGTTCACCCCGGGCTGGATGGCCCCAAGCCCCCGCAGCACCCGGACCTGCTCCACGTTGCACACCACCGGGGTAATGTCCAGCCGTTTCAGCTTGGTGTAGACGGTGTGGAGCCCCCCGACTAGGTGCTTGAGAAACACGTCGAAAGCCTGGGGGAGGCAGATGAGCTCCGTGTCTTTCACCGTGAACGAGGCCAGCTTGGCACCTTTCACCTCCACCAGTTTGCACTCGTTGTTCTGCGGCGTGCTCTCCACGGGCGACGGGGTGGCGTACACGGGCTTAGCGCTGCTGGACACGGGAGCACCACCGGTTTTCAACGGGGTCCCGTTTGGTAGTAAGAGGTCCGCCCTGAACTGGTGAAGCAGCGCTGGGTGCGCCACCGGAGGAGCCGGGGAAGAAGAGGCGGAGGTGGCCGCAGGTGGCGGAGAGTTGGTGGCCGGAGACACGGAACTCGGCGCCGGGTGGTGCCCGAGTGGAGCGGCGGGGAGCAGAGCCGGAGCAGCCGGAGTTGCCATGGTGGTCATGTCCGAGAATAATTTTCTTTAAAAAAAAAAAAGGAAAAAAAAAAAAAGTAAACTTCAAAGTCAACTATTTAAGAAAGTAACTTCGCCGAACAAAAGCAGCTGCTTAGCGAAGGGAACTGCGCATTGAGTGTGCCGAGGAGGAGAGGGGGATAAAAGAAGAGGAGAGGAGTGGAGACAGGGTCCGTGTGTGGAAAAACAGATCACATAGTTGAATCAGAATGAGAGGAGGCTTGTCTCCGAGCTGGAGATGCTACTGTCACATTATCATAAAGAGGAGGAGCTTGGGCATATTCTTAGAGAGTGAGAGACGCATTCACAGAGAGGGAGAGAGAGGAGAGGGTGAGAGCAAAGATTAGCCTACATAAACTTTCGATAAGCCTATTTATGAACGCCTAACGAAAGACATTTTAATGCTTCTGATGAGACTTAATGCATCTGTGGCACTTAATCAGTCTTCTTTATAGCATTTAAGAAAGAAACCCTTCATGATATCACTGTAATCTGTCCTTAACATCGTTTGGGACTAATAGTTAGAATTGTATATAATCCTTGAAAAAATATGATTTTACTGCAGGTATTTTTCTTGAGAGCAAATATTCATTATATCCATATGGATATAAGACTTTGTTTGATCTGATGATAACCAGCTTTAGAATAAAATACAAAAACAGAGACTTGTTCATTACAGGAAAACCTTGTGTATGCTAAACATTTCAATGTTTTATTTCTGGCTCCCAAATATAAATTAAGGTCAGTTTGTAAAGAAGTGGCACATAAAACTTGATATTTATGTGCAATTTAAATAGAAGTTTAAAACTAAAACCAATTGGATAGAAAAAAGGTCCAGGGGGTCTGTATTGACAACCAGTATTTTTTTCATTTAAAGGTAAGAATGCCAGCATAAATACAGGAAAGTGCCTGTGAAATTACTAGAACATTTATGTTTAATTTAATTTTGTCACTACAGCTGGATAAGCCAAAAATTACATGTAAAACAGGTGCCGTTTTAGAGGATGTTGTACATTTGTCCAAGTAATTTATGTTGCACATCATTCCTGCTTTGTGCCATTGTTTTGTCATTAATTTCACGTTGTTTGCTTTCCATACCTTCATGGTCTCGAATCAGCAAAAATCTGAACCTGAATTTGAATGTGAAGGATCCAGAAAGACTGTAACCTGTGCAAAAGCTCAAGGGGGGGGGGGCAATAACCTTGGTTTGACAAATTGACCCCTTTACCTGTTCCCCGTATGACTACCTCACCCAGTCCACACACACACACATACACACACACGCACGAACTCAGACACACACTCCCATCATTTACATATGGTGCTCGCAGTCCTTTCAAAGTGGCTTTCACGGAACATTGTGCTGATAATGATCTTAGTCGTGAGGGAGAGAGAGAGACACAGATCTCCAGAGACCATCTCACCATAAGACAAGGGGGAAGAGGATAAAACTCCGACTGTACTCCAACTCAAAGGACTTTAACACTCTTTTCCTCCCAACCCCCCCCCCCTCTCCAATAAGCCCTCTTGTGTTTTTTAATTGGCAGAAATTAATCTTTAGGATGTAGATGGTAGATTTACATTCATTAAAAGTCAAGAGAGGAAGCCAGGCTTGATGCTAATCAAATCTGCTTAATTATGCTTAACATGAGTATCTCCAGGGGAAGAGAGAGAGAGAGGGAGAGAGAGAGAGAGATAGCTAACTCGAACTTTTTACTTTTTGCCTTTGATAACTCCTGCTGAGTATGGCCTTTTCCTTGCCAAAAAGAAATGTCACGACTCTCTTTCTCCATCTGTAGAAAATACACCAATAAAGCCATCAGTGTTAAGCAGAGCTGATTCATATTGTAAATTCCCACCTTAAACTGTTTAATAAGCAGTGAAATGTTCGGCTTTAACCTCCCAGGCCATAGCTTTGCAACCTTTAAAGGTTATGGCACCATCTGACAATAGATTTGCCGATATTAGTACTATGAACTATGAATATACGTAAACAAGGACCTGATGAACAATATGCCGAAAAAATAATTTGTGATTACAACCTTTTTTTCCCATTTTATTTCATCTATCCGAGATGAAAGCAACTGCAGTGTTAAAGATAACCCAGTTATTGTAGGTTGCAGGATGCCCTGGTGGGAAGTGACTTTGTCTCACAACAGGAAGGTCATAGGTTTAATTCATACAGCAGCTATTGTGCTTGAAGTCTGCTCAAATGAAACAATGACCTGATACTTGATGTAAAATCTCTCCAGTGACTGAAATGTAACAACATAATATGTGATACAGAGGTGAAGAAAGAAACAAATCCCTACTTAAACCGGGTAATACTAAAGATGACCTCTGTGAAGTCACTACAGGCAGCGATGGTTGGATCTGAAAACTACAAGTTTGAAAATGAAAAAATGTGGGGTTTGTGGAGCTAGAAAGAGGTCAGCTCACCTGATCTTTGTTGCCCGCTCCTCATCTCTGCTCCAGGATAGCAGCTCCAGGCTACATTAGCTGCTAGCTACTAGCAGAAAACACCTGAATCTCTGACCAAGCTTAGAGGTTTGCATTGTGGGTAACATAGGCCCCCAGATTTTGACAAGGATGTACAAATCATGGAATTAAAAAAAGATATCTCTGATTGTACAGCATCAGTTTTGATCCTTTTTTTAAACCGTCCATCATAAGTCTGACAATGTTATCGGAGTCGAATGTTAAATCAGTGGAGTAGGATCTTTTTGTGCTTTAATGCCCTTTTCCTTAGACTTTGCAAACCATCTATCTTGACCACCTGGGATGATTCTCCCTTCGCTACATATTACTGAGCTAATTAATATTTTATAACTTCTTTGATTCCTCTAATTGCTTCAGTACAGTGTGATTCTGTGTTTTAATCTCCAACATTTGCCTCAAGTCATGTTATTGTATCATATAGCCTACATTAGCTAATATATTCTTGGAGGAAATAGATGACCTGTGTTTGTCTTTTTTTATTTTAGGCAGACTGACTGAATAAATTAAAGATTCACTGGGAACCAACAGTCACATCCCAAATGGGTCGCTCTCTATGCCAGAGATTTGAATCTAGTTTCAGACACCTTTCTTTATCATTTTTACTGTTTGAGACAAATACACACAACGTCCTTAAAGAGATTAAATCTGGCTGCAGTTTTCTGTTCTGTTTTAACAGTTCATATTTATCTTGCCATAGAAGCATCATGAGCCAAAGAAACAAAGATAATGTTCATGTTGTGTTGCTGTTTGAAAGCCAAGCTCTGGTCCTTTCCACATGTCTGTTTTGGCCAGTGAGCAGCAGAAGCATGAGGGAAATGTGTAGGTGGTTAGATCAGCCGATGAAGTGTAAATACCACTCAATCTGTTCTCATTAGAGGAGTAAAAACATACGAATCACTTCGCCTCTATTAAAAATGCCCCAGGGTACTGGTTAAGTGTGTGTGTGCGTGTGTGTGTGTGTGCATGAGGTCGTATATGTGGTTGTGTGAGAGAGAGGGGAGGGGGGGTGGGGTGGGGGTCACAGAATGATGTTTTGGCATTTGTGCCTGCAGAGGGGATCTGAAATGCCACCACCATCAACGCTGCTTAATTCTCAGAAACACACTCTTAATCTGAACAGACAATCCGTTCCGACAGCCACTGTTATGATTCAAATCAACTTGGAGTGAAGGGTGTGTGTGTGCTCTTGTGAGTGAGAGAGTATGTCATTGTGTTTTGGTATGTGATTAGGTGTCTCTTTGTGTGTGCTCATCTCTGTATGGGTGTGTGTGTGTATGACCAAGATATCACACATCCATTCCACATTCCCCTATGATAATGTGGATTGATTATGGATATGATAATGAGAGGCCGGCGCGGCGTCGCGACCTTCACAAGGTCTAATTGAAACAAGCGTTGGTCCTCCGAAGCACTTATCAAGTCACACAGCACATCATTAATCATGGAGAATACAAGCTGTCACTGTAACACACATGCACACACACACACACACACTATATTTTTTTCTGTTTTTCTTACATACACACACTCATACTCTCTCTCCTGTCCTTTCTTTCCCTCTCTCTCTCTTTCACTCTCTCTCTCTCTCTCACACACACACACACACACACACACACACACACACACACACACACACACACACACACACACACACACACACACACACACACACACACACACAATGCAAGCTGTCACTACAATATGCCTGGTATTGTCTTCTTTTAAGGAGAGTGGACAGCTAGTCCACCCTCCATCTCTATTTTCTACAAGAAAAGTTGAGGAACAAACAGGCTGTTGAAGTTAAACCTAAAAAAAAAAGAAAAGAAAAACAAAACAAGAGAGGGAACGCTAAAACAATTCAACAAATATGAACAGCTGTTCACTGCACCCAAACTCGCCTGAAATTGAATTAGCTCAAGTTGTTTTACTACCTGCTTTTATTAGAAGACAATTTAACAACCAAATGTGATTCCAATGTCTGATTAAGGCAGCATATGGTGCCTACCTGTTAAACACAACATGTTCAATACCAGCTTAACGCCTCAGTGAGCCACTCGAATAAACTAATAAGCCCAATATCATATTAGTCATTACATAGTCCAACACACAAAATTCCAATCTGATAAAAAGGTGGTTTCATTATCATCATAGGGAAAACACAAGGGAGTTTGCACGCACTGTGTTGATGCCATCACCAACTTGTTAATTGTTATTCAATTAACTGCTTTTGTTAATGAAACCAATTAATGCCTTAAAACAAGCAGGGAAATATATGATTATTATGCATCTATGCAGAAGACAGCTAATTACAACTGTAAATCAATCAATTCTAGATTAATCTGCTTGGAAAATGTCCAAAAACAACAAAGTCACCAAAAGACTTTGGAAGTTTTTTTTAACATATTTTGATTGCCATGCCATTATCCTGTCTAATGATTGTTAACGATCCTGTAAAGAGTTTATGATCCAATTTCCTTCCTATGAATTTAATTGGGACCTAAATAGTATAATCTTACAGTGTAAAAGTGTGGCCTGTATTTAATCAAGGGTAGTGTATTGGAGTGAGCTCTAACAAGGTCACAGAACTCCTCTTAGGGCAAATACAGCCAGTGAAGCTTCACATTACCGAGGGATGAGGTCCAGACAGGCTCAATCAGTTACAGAAATATTAATAAATTTTTCAGTTCAGTGTCAGAATACAGATCTATCAGTATGATCTCTTCAGAATGTACACTGTTTTATGGTGTCAATAAATGGGTTAAAGGGTATTGGAGTTAGATATGGTAGTCAGTTATGCCATTTCAGTCAGTGGTAGAAGTATTCAAATTCTTTACTTAAATAAAAGTAGAAATACCACAATGTAAAAATAGCCCACTACAAGCAAAAGTTCTGCCATCAAAATATTATTTCAAGTGGTACTAGGTACTAACTTTAAAAGAAGAAATGACAAGACCTTCCTTTTGGAATCAAAACAAATGAAAGCTGAAGGGTCTGTTTAATAGTTTCGGTGTTTTGCTGTGCCTTCACCGGTCTGGAATGACCAATAGCTGATGGCAGCTAATGTTAGCAGACTTAAGAAAGACATTGTCATGAAACTGGCATTATCCCTTTAAGTTAAAGTATGTATATATTACCAACTTCAGTATTCAGATTAAAGGGCTTCTGGCATTGTTAAATTATTAACTAATAATCAATATTATTGGTGCTGATGCAGTAATATGTAAGCAGCATTTTTAAATGTATTTTATGTTCTGTTTAGTGGTTAAATCTAGTGTATAATCAATGCATTGAATTTATACACATATTAATGTTTTTTAAACTCTTAATCAGCAAAATAACTATAGCTGTGAGATGAATGTAGTAAATAGTGCAATATTCCCCTGTGAAAAACAGTGGAGTAGAAATATGAAGTAGCATACAATTAAATAAGTGGAAGTACCTTTGAACCGAACTTGGTACCTGAGTAGATATTCTGAGTTACTTTCCACCACTGTGTAGTTTGTCTAGTGGCGAGCCCACATGGACGTATAAGAGATGGGGAAAACTTTTATCAGACAAGAACATAACTTCTTAGGTATAATGTTGATTATAAACAAAGAACTTTGACTCCTGTTCCAAACTATATAAGTAAGATCTGCTACAAAAAAGTTCCCTTCTTAAAACACAACTCGATAATTATCCAACCAGAATAACTTATCAGAAAAAAATCTAGCCCTGAAATACTCTTATAAGCAACAATAAAACATGAAATAGACATAACAAACAAACAAAGCCTTGTCTCTGCAGAGAGACCATTAAACCTACGTGTTGGCTAATGGTAATTAGTGACCTAAACATAACTGCACATAGAGATGTTTGACTTTTAGTTAAACTTGGCTTCACATAAGGCTCTCAATGTTTTCAGGAGACAATATGTGTGTAATTTAGGTTTGTACAAACATCAACAGACCATCCTTCCTTATACATAAAGAACTTCTAATCAGTCCAGTCTAATTATTTTCATAATATCCACTGTACACAACTGAACCATAATTGCAACACATAGATCTTTCACTTTTAAATGAGACTGCCCTCATTTATCAGAAAAATAATCCTCGGCCTGGATAATTATCAGACATACAAACATAAACACCTTCAGAAGTTCTGATGTGAAGACCTGCTTGCCTCTTAAGTTTATACAGTCATGTGACCTGACCAGTGCCCTAGTTGAACACCTCTTAGATGTTTATGCATATATGGACGCTAATCTCTCAGTCAGGACTATGGGATTTGGGAATATTTTGTTTTACAGAGATCAAAGTAGCCGGTTTGGATCAGGAGAAACCCTTCAAACACATCAAACAGAGAGCAATGCATCCTGAATCTCACGCCCACAGTAGCCAATCAAGCCATGCATAACTCTTTTCCTTTGTAAAAGAAAAGGATTCTCAATGTGGGTCTCCCCCATCAACATCTCATGCAACTCACCCCCCACGGAGGCCAGAGGTTGTTTAAGCTTATGGGCTATCAAGGAGAGCCACTGCACCGTATCTGTATGCCTCTCATACTTGGCTAACACGATGCTGGTATTGAGGAACA
Organism: Seriola aureovittata; assembly: GCF_021018895.1. NCBI lineage: Eukaryota > Metazoa > Chordata > Actinopteri > Carangiformes > Carangidae > Seriola > Seriola aureovittata. Next base: position 17,583,152 of record NC_079377.1, read on the forward strand.
GAGAGACACTGTGTTAAGAGATCAAAGCAGCAGTACAGAGATTTAGACTCACAGCCTGTCAGTCAAGATGGCGAGACAAAGCAGAGGAAGACAGAAGTGCTTACGCACACACACTCTCCTGCTCACTCGCCGGCTTTCTCTGTGGTGTTCCTGTGAGGGGTGAGGCGTTACTGTCAGATGGCTTAGGGGCTACTCATTTGTAGACATCTACAGCGCTGCATGAACACCTAAACTCACACACATTGAGGGACACACACACACAGACATAATACAAGCCTGTGTGGATGAGAGGTCGCTTCTAGCCTTTATATTGGCCTGTGGAGGAATGTTCTGTGCTCTCAGCATTTTCCCTCGTCTAGAAGATGAATAGAGCTATTTTACAGACAGTGGAGAAACAAAACAATGCTCTGTGTGGTTAGATACATGATATAGGGCCTTAATTTCTGGTTGCTCAAAGACATGTTTTTTTTGTCAAGTTTGCAATATATATATCAAATACTTTTTTGTGGTTAGAGTACAGTCATATGGGGGCCAAGATTTCAGGACACCCTGCTGTAATGAATGACCCTTGGTCATGCCTTTTGTAAAGTATGTCGACTGAATGTGATCACTCCTGCAGGGTCAGTTTTTGTATTGTATTGTGCAACGATCAACCAATATATTTGCCCCTTTCACCTAGTGTGAGAGGAAATAACATTTCCTTTGTAAAATGCTTCAGAAAGTTCAGCTTTTAATAACAAGAGGCCTGTAAGAATATCATTAGGAAAAAATGCTGTGCTGCGTTCTGTTCTAAATGGGACCAAGACAAGAAAAAAAGCACAAATTAATAAGGAAAATGTGAATTTAAAAAATATCTGATAAAATCACAGTATTTAATTGATCTTAAACACCAGTATCAGGTAAACTCATGAGAAAGGAAACTTGCACATTTAGAATCGAAGACCCAATGAAGACCTACACCCTCAATTGGAATAAGGATGACACAACACCACCTGGTGGCCACTGACTGCAACATTTTAATTTAGACGTCATTCCATCATTGATGGTTACATGGACAACGGAAATGGCAAAAGGATTAAGTTGGAAAATGCTTTATGCTTACACAAAATTTAAAAAAAATCTTAACAAATGACAGACATTTAAAAAAAATCTTAAATTAAGGCAGGATGAGAAGCACTCTGAACTTAGACTTCACAAATGGTGGTAGGAGAAACTTGGAGCAACCCTAAATTTGAGGCAGAAAGGCTGAGTGTGCCCTCATGTCTGGAGAAGACTTGTGTTTAGAAAGAGGACTGAGCTTATACTGCTACACAAAACCCAGACACAAGTCAAAGCACAGAGTGGAGCATGTTTGTCACCGAGGAAGGTGCAGATGACAGACCGCCAACACAAACACAAATCTGATTGGCTGATGAGCCCACACCAAGTACAGACCCCGGAACAGGGCATGATTCCATTAAATGTCCCAAACTGAGGTGATCGGTTTTCATCTTCAGTTTGCACAGTTTTCAGAAGCCTGAAAGAGAAAATATAGTGGTATTCTGTGGTGATGCAACAAAGTGATTCATAATTGGATCATTGTTGTGTTTTATAATCAAATTACACCTGTTTTATGGGTGAGCTTCAACAATTAACAGGACAAAACAAAATTCTGAAATATGTGTAAAATTGAGGTAAAAATAGTGGGAGGCAAAGCATACCCGGGAGTATGATAAGTGTGAAAAACGCAAATGCTTCACTGAAACAAATATTAGGGACTCACGGTGTGCATGTTTTACTTTTTGCACGCTCTCTGTGATGACAACCTTTTCTCTTGTCTGGACAAGAGGGAACAAGATACTCCCTTACGAGCAGATGTCTCTTGATAATGATTGAAATGTTCCCTTCGTGGTTCAGTCCCTCAGACGATGTAAGCCCCATGTCACAAATATTATCTTCTCATTTTGTCAAGCACAAAACAGATATTATGTTTCAGGAGTGCATATGCTCTTACATATACCACACTTTGCTTCTACTAAACACATCACTATGACACTACTGCACTATTAGTTTACAAAAGTGGTTATGTTAACCATTCATTGTTTACCTTGTCATTCAATTGCTATATAATTGCTAAATAGTTTCTATTCTTATTTTCATTTTAGATACTTCTCATTAACTATTTTTACTTTCTCTATTTTTCTGTACCTACGGCTGCCTTTGTGTTGCAGGAACACTCTTATTTCCCCTCTGGTGATTAATAAATCTTATCCTATAAGAGATAGCAAGCAACAGCTGCTCAAGGGGTGCTATGGGGTGCTGCTAAGACAAAATAAAAGACAATTTAAGACACTAGTTTGAACTGACATTTTTTCTCCGCAGATCTCAACTGAATGGTGGAAAATTGACTCCACACAGGATTTTAAATGACCTCAGTGCCCACCTCCAAATCATTCTCTCTAATAATATGAAATATTTGGGAGCGTGTTTCTGTACCTTGAGGGACTCAGAAGCTTTACGCAGTTCCTTGATGACAGCAGACAGGGCTTCTGGATTGATGCCCTGCTCGCAAAGTCTCACACATATGGACAGAGACTCCATGTCCAAACCAGTATTCAGCAACCTGGAGATCTCAAGCAGCACTGTTGGAGGAAAAAGGGATATGTTGAAGCTATTTAGATTTTCTCGTTTAAAAACTTGACTGCTGCACCTCCTACAGAATTTGTTAGCAAACAATAGGTTAGATGTTTAGAAAAGCCATTTAATTTGCAACAGAATTACAAATTATTTTTTACAGATATATCAAACAAAAATGTATATTTACCATCCATTGTCTCCCGGACGGCGTTTAGGTTTGTATTTGCTGCACTTGCCATGGTGTTGTATGAATATAGTTAGCCAATGCTTGCTAGCAGGTGGCTAACAAATAATACTTGAAGAGGTCTCTGGCTCGATACAAGACTGGTGAGTTACTACAATGGGTTCAGCCAGACCTTAAACGTTTCGTATTCATTTTACAAAAGATCTCCAAATATCAGAAATCATAAATGGACATTAGCGGCTAGTTAGCTACCTAGCCTGTTAAGCTCAGTAGCGAATGTGACAGAGGAAGTGACGACATGGATTTTTGTTCCGATTGGTTCCCAAGAACTTCCTGTGGCATTTCTATTGGCTAGCGGGTCCTGTGGGCGAAATTGAAATAAACGTTTGAAACTCTCTATCGCAGCTGGTTGTTTGATGACTCCTCTATGAAGGTTGATTTTTAGTTGTGTGCCCACAGTCCTGGATCATTAACAGTTGTAAGTACCAAGAATGAAATGTGTATGTAGTTAATATTTAAATGTGCGTTTCATTTTTAAGCAAAGTGTTGTGTAACGTAACACTGTTAGCACCTTCCTTCTACAATAGCCAGCAAGCTCGTTAACGCTATAGAAACAGGGGAAGCAATGCAGCTAACACGCCAAACTAACAAAGTACAGGCTGCCGTTTGAGTTATGATATTATGTTTGACAAATTTTATCCCTGAAATTTGCTATATCTTGTTGTCAGCTAAGATGGGGGACCATGTTGAGCTACAGATCACCCCAGAGACTCCAGGCAGGCCTTCCATAAGAAATCCCTTTGAAAGTCCTAATGACTACCACCACCTCCGTGAACCCCTGGTGCCAAGCCCATCTGTCTTTAAGTCCAAGTCTTGTAAAGCTGTAAGTCTGAACATACAACTCGCACTTATCACCTCAAATCTTTTAGACCTACTTCTTTGTGACACAGACACACACCTGTTACTGCCTGCCTAAACGTTGTTTTATGCCCACAAGCTTTGCTCTGTTGAATTCTGTATATAGTCTTTTATTCACTTCCTCATCTGTCTGTCCCCCAGACTCCACCCAAGTTTAACTGGTCAATTGATGAAATGGCCAGTCTTCTTCCAGTACACATAGACCCAGAGGAAATCCAGCGACAGTCTTTTTACCTAAGCCAGACAAGGTATGTACTGAAACGCAAAAGCCATGGTAGATACAGTTGTATGCAAAAGTTTGGTCACCCCTAGGCAAATTACATATTTTGATGATTTTTTGAAGAGAAAGTCAAGTCAAATTTTATTCATGTTAAATTGAATTAAAGATAGCAGGGAAATTAAGTGACTAAACATTTTATCTTTCTTTGAAACATCTAGGACAGATTCTGACATTGAGGAAAAGCGTCAGAATGCTATTGAGCAGGTACTGGATTCAAATTCAATCTAATTATATGGTGTAATGATAGGAAAGTTAACTTTTTAATGATTTATTGATTCATTTTGTATCTGTGTCATTTATGTGTCTCCCAATAAAGTTTTTCACCAAAGGAGCCATCGTGCCGTCCCCCTGGGCAGCACCAAACTCTCGTAAAGCCCCTCAGATGTGTAAGAAAAGTAAGTATCTTACTGTTTATATTACTTTTTAACCCCTGAAAGTCTTTTATAATCACATTTGCCTCCTGATATTTGCCTTTAAGTTTCATATTGTGTTCTGCTTTTGTACATTTTAAAATTTTTTATGTTTGCACTTTGTAGGTTATATGTCTGCAATGATTGCGGAAGAGCCAGAAAAAATCTCAGGTTGGTGTGTTCTTTGAAAGGGTTCCACATTATTTTCTGCAAACAGTGCCCCATCTCTTCTTCGTTCCTGAACTGCTCTCTAACTTATTTGTAATCTCTCTTTATTATGTTTGTTGTACAGTTGCTTGTCAGACAACTCTTTCATTGCCTTTGGCTTTTGATTTGGAGAAAGTACTAGGTAAGCCTCTAATAAATGCCAGCACAACCAAATCAGAATATGACAGAGTAATCTACCATTAAATCATGATGTTTGTCTGTTTCTTCCCTCTCCTCAGGCGAATATTACCGCTGCGAGGAAGCGTGCGATGCTATGCAGGAGAGTCTCAGTTCCTCCTCCTTAAGACGTAAACTCTTCCTCGATGGCCAGGGCAGTTACAGTGGCTCTGACAGCTCCAGCCCACCAAGCCCAGAGAGAAGCCATGTCAGGCAGGAGAGGTCTTCTCTAACCCAAGGAGAGGAAGCCGTAGGACGGGTTGAAGGTTCTGAGGGAGAAGCTATATCATCTATCTTTTCCTCCCCTTTATCCTGTGGTGTGTTGGCTCCAACTCCTCCACGGTGAGTGGACAAGTGTGATTCAAATGATGATTATTTTTTGCCATACCCTTGGTGTGTGAATTTTAAAGCACAATGTCTGTGTTGATAAACAGTGGGGTCTGAGACCACTTTTTTGGACACTGTATCTTTAATTTCAATATTGTGAATTTGCATATGTGTCATGATGCATCTTTTTAAATTTCAGGTTTTTTTCCTATTTTGATACAACTGTTAATTTAAGTTACATTAATGGATACACTGTTAAACTAAAATGTATTTGCATTGTCTTAACTATAGGGTCAGTTCTCGTCCAGCCCCATCCAGCATGGCTGCTTCCGGGACTGCAGCCTTGGCAGCATCAGTAGCCCTATGTTCCCTGATAAGTCGTCTCCTGCAGGCCTCATCTCCCCCACAATTTCACCTATTGTTGCACATACAGCACGCACACCCATAGGCTCAGGTAGGCTATTTGTTTCGTAACTCGCACCAAAATTGGTAATATCCAAAATAAAAGCAGAAATTAAAGAGTTTTTATAAGACACTGTGGTGATATTAACTAATTTCAACTTCAAACTGAATCTGTGTTCTTTAGCTGAGAGGAAGCAGCCGAGCAGTTTGACTCCACGTGGTGCCCCCCTGGACATAGATGTCACTTCCTTCAATGAGAGTCCATTTGTCGAGGGTTGCTCTCCCATTCGAAACTGCTCCCCACACCAGCTCCATTGTTACAGTGAGCCCCAGCACAATGCCAGACCCAAGCCCAGGCCCAGAGTCCGCTACTGGGCCTCCCCTCCGCTCATCTCCCCCATCCTCAACCCTAAGCTCCAAGACCATCAGGAGGCTGAGAACCCACTCCCCTCCTACTCCTCTTCTCTCCCTTCTATGGAGCTAGATCCATCGTCACCCCCGGCCCAGGACGCTCACCCCACTAACACTGAGAGAAATAGCCTGGATCCTATGGAACCGGTGAAAATGGAGGAGGGCAAGGAGATATTTGTAGAAGTGAGGTTGGAGGATGAAGAGGAGGAAGCGGGAGGGCTTTCAGAACAGCTTACCAGCTCTCGCATGGTCAATGTGTCAGTAATAGAAAGCTCTCAGATGTTTGTATCTATTCTGGCAGAGGGAAGCAGCATACGCTACGATTCAAGCATGCAGGTCCGTGTGAGCAGTGTCCTACTTCACTGTATATTTAACTCACTCATATAAATGGATTCAAGTTTGTCTTGTTAATTTCACATTGTCCAGTTGAATATCTCTAATGGACTGCTTTTTGCGTTTGTTCAGGTGGACAGTGGGTACAACACTACATCAGCAGGTACCGCGAGTCTTATTGATGGCCTCAGCTCAGATTGTCACAGCAAAGAAATCCTTCAGTTCAAACCTGGCAGAGGAAGCCTTTCAACTCACTAGACACAGCAAAATGAAGGTACTGTTCCTGAGACACCACCTAAGATGTTTCGTTGGTTTTTCCTTTAATTTGTAACCTGTCTGTTTAAAATGCATTACCATCTTTAGGTATCATGCAGACTTAGCTAACAGTATAGTGCATGCTGAGAAAACGATATCAGTTTTCAAAGTCTTTATTTTCATCTGACTAAAACTACACGTCTTATTTTTCAGGTATTTTATCCTCACCACTGAGCCGCCTGATGTATTTAAAGGGACGCCTCTTCCAGTGGAAGCTTACCGTGATAATTTTGCAATGAAATGTAACAAAGTTTACACTATGTTTGAAGCTTTTATGTCAAATGAATTTGGTTAGGGTGAAAGGGGTCAACTGTTAATGAACTATGGACAGAAGTGAAGTGGTTATTAGTTCTGTTTAGGTTCAAGTTGCCTGACTGAAGGCAAATGCTTTACCACAGTATGTTTTATCGCAGGTTGGAAGGGAGAAGACTAACCTGTAGCACATCTTAGTCCTATTGTAATACACTTAAAAATCTACAATTCTAAAAAGCAAGTATATTGGTGTGGTAAGGGGGAAGAAAAAAAGTAATTTCTGTATTGAACTTGCACAACAGTAACCTCCTGGAATGCTGTATTGATACTAATGCCATAATTTCAATTTATCTTGGTGCTGACATGATCGACCTGATAGATCCTGACTTTCAGGTGACATCGGATTTGTACTGTATCTGTTTTTATAAAACTGTTTATCATGATGTTTTTATATGACAAGAGCTTTTTTTTCTTTTATTGAATGAATAAGAATTGTTATAATTCTGGTTATTTGTGCGTCTTACTTGGACTGTTAGAATATTTATTCCAAAGTAAGACTCACTGAATAATGCCACTTGTAAATTAAAAGCTGATTGAGCCATTTTTTTTTTAAAAACAATTTTTCTATACTTAAAGCATGGACTGGATCGTTGTCACATTAAATTAACTTGAATTCTATGTTTGACTTGAGAACACTGTTTATTTTTGACATGGGTGTTTCTACAATGTTTATTTTTGTTGTGACAATTCTCAATATTGTGATTCACAATTCTGTTCAAATGACATTTCACCAAAATGTCAGTGAGATTTTAAATAGTAGTATTTATACAGTATACGATTTTTCAGAATTCTATGATTTTTATTTAATAGGACTAAATCATTTGAGTGGAGGTGATGAACCTGAGTTTCAACTTTGAATTGATAGCAAGAAAACTGTGATACTCATTTTGTACATAATTTTTAACTCTGGGTAGCAAACAAGGCTGTGAACAGCTGACTCAGTTCTTATAAAACATTTTCAGTCAAGATTCATGCTGGGCTGACAAACCACACAGAACCATATAAGTTAAAAAAAAACACTTTAATGATTGAGTTGCCTACTTCACTGTTGTTGGACAAGTTATACTGCATTTCTAACTTGCACCTTGTGTCGGCAAGTGTTTTAAATCATATAAAATGACAAGTATAAGAGCAGAGTGGTCTAACTGTGGTAGATGTATTAAAATGGGCATACTTGCTCTAAGAGTAAATTGTGTCTGTTCATTAAAGAGTCCAAACTGTCTCTTTTATAGACTTGTAAGATTTCTTCATCTGGAAGATCAGCTGATGGTTTGGGTGAATTACTCTGCTGCTTCTTGCGTCAGCGGTCCAGTTTTGGTTTCTTGGCCTGTGGTTCAACATCTGGGGCTGGAACACTCACACCAGGGATCTAAAATAAAGACAATTAACTTCTACAATATGCTGAAGAAGATGAATTTTCTTATAAGGACAAACCTTCCATTCAAAATCATTGTAAATACTGCAATTGATCCGCACAACAGGAGTTGTGAGAAATAAAAGGCAGCTATAACCGTACCAGTGGTAAAGTAGTAAAACAGTCAGTCCTTACCACAGGGTCTATCAGAGCCATGCGGATCTTCTGGTGCTGAATATTGGAGTCGTCCAGGCTGATTGTGACCTTCACCTTGTCAAATATGTGGAAGGTGTGCTGCTCTATGTTCAGAGTGGGGCCCTAAACACATGCAGAAGAGAGATTTTAAACACTGTTCTCCGTAACATGAAATGAATTGTGTTTAAGTGTTTATACCTCTTCGTCAAAAACAAGGTTTGGGACGGTTTTGTCTTTGGTGTCAAAGAACACTGTTCCCTCCAGGCCAAACTTTGGGATGAGCACAATGATGGCGTTCTTCCTCACAAACAGAACGAATCCCTCTTCGTTAAGTATGCCTCGGCTCTTGAAGAACAGCTGCAAAGAGATGATTTGTATTGACGGTGTGAATTTGCAGTAAATGATGTAGTACTGTGTTGGGTGTGTGTATTTGCAAGTCTATCTTTACTCAAACCAGAGTGGACATTTAGTTGATTCTCAGTTGAGGTCAGTCTAAATTATATCACAATGGTTCAGTGTGTTTTGCTGTAAAAGCCCAAAACAAACTTAAATCAAACCAGTGAGTCCATATGTGTTTACCTGTGTGTGGAAGGCCACAGATGCCCTCTGTGCGTACTGAGCCATTTTATGTCTGTAGTTGAGGTTGTTGCAGAGGGCTGACTGCTTTTGTTTGTCCATCAAATCTGGGTAAGTGCTGTCTGCTCCTATGGCCACTGCCAGCAGGCGGTGTACTATAATATCTGCGTACCTGTGTAGGGGAGCAGATGAACATGGTTGAGAGGGAGGGTGGAGGGAGATGTTTAGACAAGGTAAAAAAAAAAAGGAGGAATATTACGACATAAGGAGGTTAGACAGAGTGTGCACATTTCTATTGTTATAAAAGGCCTGACGCAACATATTCAGTAAAGATCTGTTTTCATACCTCCTGATAGGTGACGTGAAGTGTGTATAAATGGGTGAAGCAAGGCCATAGTGGTGGAAGTCGCTGTCCATGCCAGAACAAAAATAGACAGCCTGCATCATGCAGCGAGTGGCCAAGATGCGCAGCAGCGTGTTAAAGTACGGGAAACCATCCACTTTGGCCCCGTCAAGAGAGTCAGCCAGTGCCTTGGCTGAATCTGTGTGGATCTCCACATCCTGGGAACACACAGAAACAAACGTTTGGACACCTTAAACATACTTAGACTAGAAAGCAAGAGTATTATTCTGTAGTTATATTGAGGAATTGTATTTATATTTGCATATAAATAAATATATGTAGCTCTCTATACATATTTATTTATATTTGGAGCTGTTATGCAGGACTTTTTTATGGTCTGTTGCAGTGGTTCTCGACCATTTTTCTGGCGACCCCTTAAAACAAATTGATGTCTATTTGCTTTAGAGGCCTCAGGAGTAAAAGGCTCAAATTAGATCACATAAACATGAGTTATACATATACTTTCTTCTCCCTTTCATCACATTGTGACCACTCAGAAATGTCTTGGGACTTCCTTCAGGGCCCCAACCCCCAGGTTAAGAACCCCTGATTTACTGGGGTGTTTGATCAGTGCCTATAAATTGTTTTGTACAGTCCGGCTGTAGAGCATCTCGTTTCTTTGCGACCACTAAAACTATGAAATAAAAGTATATGCTGCCTTAAATGTTTATTCAGCTAAAATTTCATGTGTCAGAAGTTACTGCCAATTAATGGACAACATCCTCTTTTCATAACAGAGAAAATTAATTAAATTAGCTTAACAAATAAGCATATCCCTTGAAAACCAAAGCATTTTTTCCACAGGACCATCTGTCTTCACTCACCTTGGACTTTGCAGCCTTAAGCAGGATGTCGTAGTTAGATGGCGGCGGTGCTGGATGTTTCCTCAGCAGAGCACACTCTGAAAATTCATCATAAATCTTCTGGGCAACTGAAATATTGGCCAGCAACATGAACTCCTCCACCATGGAGTTCGTCTCCCTAATAATCAAGAGATGCGTTTATTTACATATGACCACAACGATGCACTACAGAAATGTGATTTTATGGAGAAAAGCGTTTCGAAAATGATTCTGCTCCTTTCTGAAGTTACGTACATGAGTTCTTTGGTCTGGAGGTCAATGGGGTCGTGGGTTTCACTGTCCATGTGGAAACGGACCTCTAAAGATGACAGCGTCAATGCCCTGAAGGACACCGAATGCAACACAGAATGTAATTCATGTTAAATGGTTACAGGAGTTGGGATCAGCTAAACTTGTTCTTTGCTTCTTTCCTTATATCTCCTATCTGCTTTTCCAAATGCTTTTGATTTGCATTTGAAGTTGTCAGTGAATGCATGTTTTTAATATTGACAGTAACTGAGCTATGTACAGACATGTACAGTAAAAACACGAAGTGAATAGCGTTTTCTGCCCATAACATTAGAATGTGGCATCAACTACTCCCAACTCCCCATCCCTACCCTTTCTCTATCCTCTGCCTCTTGAGGATTTTGGCTAGTTTGTTGAGACCCCGCAGGCTCTTGATGATATCATCATTCTTGGTGGTGTCATCGATTCTCATCTGGGCCTCAGCATAGGTCAGAGACGCCTGGATCAGGTCGCACGATAGAGGGGAAAATAGAGAGGAAATAAAGATGATATAACAATATAACCTGGACAGTAAATCATGCCTGAAAACAGTCTGATAATAATGTGCCATCTGTGGTTGTATATCTGCATGTTGGTGCTGTACCTTGGAGTTAATGACACTTTTTGTGAACCGTGTCTTTAGGATTTCAGCCTTGTGGTTCATCTCCCAGATACATGAGAAAGCCAGCCTTGAGAGAGAAAAGAAACCAGAATCAAACAAAGATCTAAAAACATTTAGAATGACAAAAACAGCTGTTTGACTATAGAAATCTTTTAGGTTGATGATGATAATTAAAGTTTGTAACTAAAGCACGCTGAACTCATCCATTTTTAGAACTAGAACATTTTGGAAAGAACTGGAGCACTAATGACACTGGTTATTGTGCAACTGTGTGTGTGTATGTGTGTGTGTGTGTGTGTGTGTGTGTGTGTGTGTGTTCATATGTAGTTCAGTCCTCACCTCTCCACGTTGGAGCGTAGAGAACAAAGATTGGAGCTGAGCAGCTCGGGAACCATGTCTATCCTCTGTTGGACACAACATCAAACACATGCAATTTGCTTTATCTTGGCTTTTTGGAGCCAAAATAGCTTTTCATGAATTGATGAAATTCTCAAGTCAACAATTGACGACTAAAATCGAGCACATTCACTGTCACAATATCCCAAATTTTGATACAACCCAAACATCTTTTCCAAAATTCTTGTAACTCTGGTGCAATGTGGCTCATGATGGTAGAACTGTGTCAATTACTGAACATATGGAAAAGTGCCAAACAGTCTCCCACATCCTAAAAAGCTTATCTGTTCACCTTAACTGAGACAACTTTTGACAAATATATAAATTATAAAGCTTATGGAGCTAAGCGCAACACAACTCTTTTTGTTTTTGCAGCTATGCTCTGTTGTCACACTTTTTGACGGCGAATTTAATTCTAGCAGTGAAGTCAAAATTCCGATGTTGTGATAACATTAGGATTCAACCGGGTGTGTCTGTGTCTCCTCACTTTGCCACACAAGTAGACAGTGGTTCCACGACTGGCAGCCTCTTTGTCAAGAGCGTTGCCAGGTCTGATGAAGTGACTGACGTCGGCGATGTGGACCCCCACCTACAGCAAACAAATAGCAGGCAGAGAAACTCACGTAAAATATAAAGACTAATAACATACTACTGTTACTGAATCGTGTTTGTGTAGAATATGTGTACCTCAAGGTTTCCATTTCCCAGCTCTCTGCAGTGCAGGGCGTCGTCTATGTCTGTACATCCCGGAGGATCCACACTGCACACTGTCAGATGCCTCAGGTCCTCTCTCTTCACCATGTCCTGTACCACACACCCAGATTAACATACTGTACACACTGACCTATTCATGCAGTATGTGCATTCAAATTATAGACTGATAGTCTCACTGATAAATGCTTGACAAAACTGGGATAGAATACTACTCTGTGAATCCCGTTACCTCTGGTGTGATGGCCCACGGCATCTTAGGAAGGAAACTGAGCACAGCCTGAGAGAAGGCTTGGTGGGGGACGTCATGCTCCAGTAGCAGCACCTCTTCCTCTGTGCCCTTCTCTCCTGCACTGCCCAGACTGCGCACAAAGTGACCCTAACAAAGAGGAAAAAAATTACTTCTGTCTGTGGACAAAATTTTTTTTGTGCTTATCATTATGTTACCTGCCAGTGAAATGTGGCATCATATAAATATAGAGAACACCAGCAATTCAATTTCCTGTCAAACTTTGGCAGGTGGATAAGCAACCACTCACAGGAGGATATGTAAGTTCCAAAGATTTGACAGTCTGAAGAGGTTCAAACTCACATTTGGATATCTGGAGTCTTTGGGCCAGCCGTCGATGGCCACCATGATCCTCTGGCCCGCCAGTGTGGCAGCCTGGCGTGTTTCAATGCGAATGCGTGGGATACGGCGGTCTGCTGGGGTGAAAAGGTGCCGAGTTGACTGAATGAGGAAAAAAAAAGAAAAAGAAAAAGAAAAAGGATGATCAGTGCTGAGAGTAAGAAACAAGGACTTGCTGAACAGTCTGTGCAGTATACAGAGATTTATAGATAGTCTTTATAATCCCAGAGGGATGCACTAGCACAGATATGTACACATCCATATAACAGCGTCAACAAGGTAGTTTATTATGGGCTGCTATGGCAGAAGGGACGAAACGCAATTTCACAGTCCTGTATCTCTGACCCAACGTCAGCAATGTGGAGTGTGGATTGAGTAAAACAAGTAAACCAATTTCGAGGACAGCTTCACATCTTTACACCAAGCAAAAATAAACTGAATATGACAAATGGGATTATAGAGTTGTCTCGACTCACCTCTTTAATCTGGGAGACATTGAGCATGCCACAGAAAGGCCTCCAGTTCCTTTTGATGATTCCCACTACTTTACCTGTGGGTTTCCTGGCTGCCTCAGCTGCCGATACCTTCAGCTGCTCAAACACACAGGAACATGAAGGACAATAAGAGAGCTAGTGCTCATCGGGGTTTCACAGTAAAAAGATAACACACACAAAAAAAAAAATCATGTTTTTTTAGTAGCACAACACATACAGTACATCTCCAGTGTTTATAAATTTTGACCGTGAGCAGTGACAAAACCAGTCTAATTGTCCTTAAAGTTAAACCCCAACTCACTGCTTTCTCCTCCTCCTCTTCTTCAGCATTATCGTCCTTTGCTTTGCCTTCATCCTGCAGAACAACTGAGGAGGGCGCCACCCACTGATCCCGCGGCAGCAGCTGCACAGCGACCACATCCTGGTACACTGCTCTATTGAGGTTCTGAAGACCCTGAATGAGAACCTGGTAGCGAGCAGAAGGGACAACACAGTGCTTTACATATGCATGCACTTTGCTATCTTTGACAGTCAATTAATTTGTACTGAAGCCTCACAGTCTACCACAATAGCATGACAAATTCTCACCCAAACCCTGATGAGGTCTGGGAGATCCTTTTTTCCAGATTTTGGATAATTGTTCATATGATAATTGTAATTGTGCACGCACCCACGTGCGCGCACGCACGCACACACACACACACGCACACACACACACACACCTCTGTGCTCTCTTCCCCCTCTCCCTGGACAAAGACTGTGGCTTCCAGATAGTTGTCCCTGCTGGCTCTAAAGGTTCCCTGGAGGAAGGAGCCACTCTTAATTCCTGCTTGGATCCTGGACAGAGGGAGGTGCTCTGGGAATAACACCTTACTGGTAGTGATCTCATTCTGTGGGAGGAAAGAAAAAGGAATCAGTGGAAAGAGGAAAGAGAGAGAATGATGTTCCCTAGAGTGTGGGAAGAAGGAAAAGGTAGGGGTGGAAAAAGGAGATACAGAAACAAATTCTTCATACAGTCGCGCTTTACCTTAATCCAGAAATAGCTTTTATCTCTATAATTTAATAAATTAAATATGTTTGTGTTTACCTTATCATCATCGGACAATGCTAGACGATCCACAAGCTCAGGGTTCGCAATCAGACTCTTGATGTACTCTTCACCTAGAGTTTAAATGAACAAATGCGTGTTACAAAGTGGTAAATATAAGTGATGCAGTTTGAGAATGCTTGAATCCAACAGAATAGGTAGTGGTTGTATCAGGACATGAATGGTAACCCTGTGTCTGCAAGGTGCGTTTCAATGTTGGTTAGTTTCAAAAATGTTTTGTGTATTCTTGATGCAGGGAGGTTTGAACTCCTCTGGAACAAATTACATTTGTACACCAGCAGTCCGCTGTCCTGTGCCTTCTGCTTGTTCCCTTGGTCATTGGTGAGGAGGACCACCTTGAGCCCATCTGTGTTCGACTCAAATGTCTTCAAGTGCTGGCTGTACCACTTTGCTGCCATGCGGATTGCACGGTCATTACGGTCATTGGCGGTCTCCCCCGGTTCACGTTCAATAAATGTTTCTCTGGAGGAACAGAAACATTATAAGGATAAATGTGAGGGTGACAAGCACAAAACAAATGTATAGAGTTGAGGTCTAATAAGAAGATCTTTATGTGAAGGAGAATGTGAGTCGTATCTCCATGTGAAACTGGCCAACGTATTTTGACACTGATTACTTCTATATGCCTTTACTTTTTACATATTACCATCATGCAATTACATTGTTGTGATGCAGTAAAAGAAAGTCAGGGGTGTCTTTTTACCTGTGGTGTTCGTTAGTAAAGGTGTAGAAGTGTTTCTCTTTCTCATGTATGATGTCCTTTAGGCGTTTATAGACTGGTGCACTACGGTGGCGAACCTCCTGCAGCACAGTCTGAAGGATGATCACATTACGGATCACAGGATCTTCCAAAATGTCAATCTGCAGGAGACAGAAAATGTAAACATAAGGTGGAAGAGAATCATACCTGTTCAGATGTAAAATAATGAAAATAATGAATGGTATATTATTATTGCCTTAAGTCAATAACATACCTTCACCTAAATTTATGTTAGACCAATGCAATCGGTTAACATAATGATATTATAGTTACAAAAAGACACATAAAAAGACACATGAAATATATAGGTGTGTGAGAATGAAAATATTAACATTATATTAATAAGAATAAGTGCTACTCATTCATCGACAAATATCATGATGTCTGTTAAGCCCACTTTGTAGCTCGCGTGTATTATCATAATACAAGACGTATAATGTTGTTTTATCAAAATAAATGAAAGGAAAAAACTGGCCCCACAAAGTGTGTTTGGAAATTCATATGCCAAGATGTCTAAACCGTCACATCAGATTGTTGACCCACTTGTTTAAGCACATGTATGAAATTTCATATCCAGGGGAAGTAAAGCTTTTTTTTTTTTTACCTGATGTAGCACCACGTTCGTGTCAGGTATCAAATAGTGAGGATAAGAGCAGAGATTGCTCTCAATACACGCGTCTTTCTGCAGCACCGTGGACTCCTGTTTGCATACAGTGCAAACTTCGCTTCCGCACCAAATATCATCTCTCAGATAATGTTCACGCACTATCTTCATCACCCCCCCAGACCGCGTCTTCTTAACGAAGGTTTTAGACTTCAGCATTTTGCCGATAAGATTCTCCAAAGGTTAAATCCCGATATTTTTCGCCCCAACATCTGATAGCAAGCAAGCACTTAGCTGCCCATGTGTAAGGTGTAAACTAACTCAGTGGGTCGACAAAAGCTTCCCAGGGTTGAGAGAATCGTGAATTAAGAATGCAGGTGTTTGCTTATAATCGTGTATGTTATTCTCTATTTCGAAATCATGTTCAATAATAAATTGTAATAATAATTAGTTGCGAAAAAACATTTAACGGTATTTATGTAAAATAAGTTTAAAATCTATGTTTAGTTTTGGTTGGCCATCTAATACTTGTTCGATGAAAACAAAGCAGAAGAAGCAGAAGAAGGGCTGGTTAGCCGCTTCCAAAGGAAGTACTTAATTTTTTATAGCGCCACTATACGTGAGGAGGTGGAACTGCATGACTGTACATTGTAAAAGACAGCGGACGGGTGGACGTTGATGGTACTGCACGTTAATTACCACAGAGGACGCTGTAGTCAAAGCCACCACACTCGAACCGTTGGCGGTTAGCAGGCGGCTCGGGGCGGGACCCTTGAAAATAAAAACAATTCACTCCGTATGGTTGTCAGCACCAGGTTGTGGCGTTAATGCTGTATTAGCTTCCATAACTTGTTTTCTTTAAGTAAGAGTAAGTTGGCTGTCTGAAAAGAGTTAGTCATTGTGGTGCTAGGTCGAAATTTATTTTCCGTTTCTCCTTGCTGCAAACCTACGTTTAAGTATCACATATCGCGATGTCTTTGAATTAACTTTCTAATCTCATGTAATCTCTGCTACAGTAACTAGGTCACTTGCCTCGGTAGTTAACGTTAGCTACAGAAGAAGAGGACACAAAGTCAGGACCAAAAAAAATACAAAATGCCTCCCAAGAAGCAGCAGCTGAAGCCGACAGCAGCCAACGTCTCAAGCTCCCTGGATCTCGAGTCTGAGGACATCAGCCTGGAGACAACGGTGCCCACCACCGAGGATGTCTCCTCGTCGGACGAGCAGCGGGGCGGCTCCCAGAAGGTGACCCGTCAGCTGATCGAGAGGAAAGAGCTCCTTCACAACGTCCAGCTGCTGAAAATCGAGCTTTCTCAGAAGAATCTCATCATAGACAACATGAAGGCCGACCATATGTCTAAGGTAGAAGTGGAGAGATGCTGCACAGTTTGAGCCTCAGGACAGATGGACACTGTTTATGTGCATAAACTTATCCCCAGGTTGTGCCTCTCATATAGTAACATAAACATTAAGAGAAGCACGGTCTATAGCTGCAGTGGCTAACACTTCCAAAATTATCTGCCCTGCAAGAATAATCCTGTGATTGCTTCCTTGCATATATTTTTTCAGATTGAGGAGTTGGAGGAGAGACTGAATGATGCTATACATCAGAAACAAGTGTTCGCTCTGAGACTGGACAGCCAGCTGAAACTTGCTCAGGAGGAGAACAGGTGAGAAAGGTGGAGGGAAAATGGGATGCAATTGTTACTGTTGATTAATAGCTTTTTTTTTAAGATCTAGTATAACCTATGAAATATGAGTTTTTTGGTATGGTTTTTATTTTGTCATCATCATTTCAGGGTTTCTGCACAGCTGTGTTAATATATAATAAATGGTAGAAAGGAATTTCCTCATCTGCAGGTCTTGAAAAGAATGAAATTGCACATGAATTTGTGAAAAATATGCAAATAGTTTGAACTTGAAGACTGCGCTGGCTAAAATCCAATCTGCAATTAAATGTTTTAAAATGTACGTAACCTTAAAATGGCAAACCTGTAGGAATCACAAAGAAAGTTTACACAAAAACAACCCCTTCTCTTGTTTCTACCCCATTAGTACCCCCAGCACAAATATGAGCTGCGCTAACAAAGACTGTCCTCACTAGGAAGCAGCAGGTTCTGCGTAAGCAGGAGATGGAGGCCATCCAGCTCAGGCAGCAGCAGCTAGAGGAGACCAACCGACAGCTGTGTGAAAAGGCTGGAGAGCTGCGGAGGTCTCTCAGGGATCTGGACATCTCCCAGGACAGGTACCAGGAGCTGCGTGACCTCCCTGAGGACAAAATCTCTATACAGGAATATGTAGCTGTAAGTATGGGGTTGCTCTCACTGATCTGTACACCACCATATTCAACCACACTGATGGTATCCAGAGAGACAAGATCTGATACAGTTGAATCTGTCAGGAAATATGGTGACTTTACTTTGTGTTGTGTGTGTTTAGATGCGTTTCTATGAGGTGGTGACTCCTCTGCGGACTCAGCTGGCTGAGCTCACTGTTAAGAGAGGCAATATGACTGAAGAGCTGGATGTACACAGAAGCCAGATGAAGGCTTTGATGGAGGTACCTCACACACACTCAAACTTGTGCTACACTTCTGTGTTTCATTCTCACATTTTTCAGTATGAATTACCATGTTTTGAGGTTACAGACCATTTCTTTCCCAGTTTATTTCACATGTGCATTATTGTTTCCATTTTTGTCTACTCTTGTGTTCACTTTAAAGTTCAAATGAACGTAACTGTTGAACTTTTTTTGTGTAGCATATCAACATAGCACTCCTTTCTGTAACCTTTTGTCATGTGTTTGTGAGCATACTGACAGAATTCCAGTCATTTGCATTGTTGCGTTTTTTTAAACACTTCAAACAGACACACTTCAAACAAACACTCACTTCTGCCGGGTTTGAGTGGCATGTTCTGAAAGCATACACATGAAGAATGCTGAAAGGGTCAAGAGGCTTTAAACTAAATGTGAAAATGGGAAATACCCACGTGATTTAAATCACCTTAAAACATGTTCTGGTTACGCTAGACATATCAGTTACAGCATCCTCACAGTGGAACTTTCACAGCCTGTGGTGTTTAGAATACATTAAAAAAAAAAAGCCATGCAGTCAATCTGGTCAGCAGTCGCCCTGTAGGCACAAATGACACACTGATGAGATAATGATGCAACAAGCTGAAGGCAAGGTCAGAAAAAAAGAACCTGGCTGCTGGTGGTGTAATGGCATAGAGAGTGTTTTCCGGGCAAACACAAGTCTAAATGAGTATTGTGACATAGTTACTCAAAAGATTTTGTCTTTGTTGTTTCTTTTTTTCACTTGGATACATTCAGATGGTTCCTGGACAAGGGTGTGATTTTCACTGCATGAATTTGCTATTAGAGAATCTGCAGAACTGTATGACACTATCAAGACAGCATGCAGCAAGATACTCATGGAAGTTTTCTCAACAGGGATTCTTACTGAATTCCTGTCTGTAAGATGTTGGGGAGATAAATTCCTGCCTGTCTGCAGAGTATACCCAATAATATGAATCCTATGTGCAATGTAAATGTTGTGTATGTGTATCCGCAGAGCTATGACACAGAACGGCGGCTACGTTCAGAGCTGGAGTTGAGGAGCCAGAGACTGACCCTAGAGCTGGCCGACACCAAACAACAAATCCAAGAGGGGGACTACCGGCTAGACAACTACCCAAACATTAAACGGTGTGTGTGTCTGTGTGTGTCTGTGTGTGTCTGTGTGTGTCTGTGTGTGTCTGTGTGTGTGTGTGACAGAACAAGAGAGGTGACTTCTCTGTAGCCTCACTCATTTGATTGGGAGAGGTCAGGATGCTAACTAGTCCTTGCAGGCTGCAGTTCAGGTTTTAGGTTTTGTTTCTTTGAAAGGAGACAGAAATGCTAAAAACTCCAGACCCCAGAGCATAAAAAAATGTAATCACACCACAGGTTTCTTCTATAGATCGAAGAGCAACATGCTGCCCATTACACATTAGTGATGAAAAAAAAAAATACTCCTGTAACCCTTTGGTTATATATAATATAAAAGATTTGGGAACCAGTTGGCAGCCAAAAGCTGTATTAGTGATATTGGTTAGGACACTGCATGGAAATATGTATTCTTTCTTTGTCAGGAAAACAAAACTCCAGAACACTTAGGTTTGTTTTTTTTTTTTATGTGTACTATATCAGAGAAATGTTTTACTTTAATCAATTGTTTGTGAACTTAACAAATGGAATGTAATGAATTCTAGTTTTCCCCTACATTTAAACTCCGGATATTTAAGCTGCAAGTTCAAATGTATGTTAACCCTTTACACTGTGGTTTCCAGGGACCGTGACAACTTTGAAGCAGAACTGAAGGAGTTAAAGAGGAGATTTGAGACTCTAGACTTGAGTCACACTGCACTCTCCAGGGAAAGGGACACACTCAGCAAAGAGGTGCTTCACACATACCTACACACACTCACCGTATATTTTGTCTTCATGATACTCATTGTTGTATCTTTAGTTGTACTGTGTGTTTTATCAGTTTTTCATTTTCCTCATCTTGCCCTCCAGGTGGCAACATTGCAGCAGTCAGAGACTCTCCTACAGAAAGACAAGGAGTACCTCCACAGGCAGAACATGGAGCTCAGTGTCCGGTGTGCACATGAAGAAGACCGCCTGGAGAGGCTGCAGGTCCATACTCTTGAATAGCTGGGTGTCCTGTCTAATACCAAAGGCATTCGGCAGTAACATCTAACATGCTCTCACTTCTTGTCTCTGTGATCCAGGTACAATTAGAAGACACTAAGAAAGCCAGGGAGGACGCCTATGAAAAATATGTAGCATCCAGGTTAGGCTCTGCAGTTTCACACCAGTCACTATCATCCAGTGCTCTAATTTTTTAAATATGGATGACCTAAGCTGCGCCTAAATTATTAGTCTCACCAAATTTTAAGATTGATGGTTTCATCTGCCAGCAACATTATGATGCAAGTCTCACCTCTGGTCTGACCAGTAAGAGAAAATGTTGTTTCCATAACTTCTTTCATCCTCTTTCCACTACAGAGACTACTACAAGTCAGAGTACGAGACCAAGTTAAGAGAGGAGTTGGAGAACATCAGGCTGAAAACCAGCCAGGAGATAGACAACCTGCAGAGAACCTCCAGGGAGATGTATGAGAGGGAGAACAGGTATCAGTCTTTTTTTTCTTCTAACTCTTAAGAAACTGTATGTTGGTAAAAAAAAAAATATGAATAAATGTAAGGGTGCTATTTAAACCAGAGGGACTCTTACATTTTGTTAACATGCCATATTAAATGTTATTTAGCCAAGAAATTTTCAGATTTATCATTTATCATGTGCAGCTTGTCATGTTGTTCCTACTTTATATGGTCACTGTACTGCTGTCCTGCTCCTATCAGGGAACCGTGCAGAGATTTTTATGAAGAGCTCTTCATTCATATTTACAAATTGGAGCAATGTTTTAGGGAAGCGATGACTTGTCTGCACACCGCGATCATTATTAACAGTTATTACAGCATAAATCAACAGCTGAAATATTTAATGTATATGCAAATATTCAAGAGAAGGAAGAGCTCTCCCCACCGATACTTCACAGTAGCATCAAAAGAAACGGAAATACCAACATAACCTCAATAAAATGATCAACATAAAAGGACATGCTGGTTTGTTTTCTGGTGTTGAGGACATCTTTTAACTGTCTATGTCTGTGTGTGTGTGTGTGTCTGTGACTGTGTCTGTGTGTGTCGTGTCTGTGTGTGTCTGTATCTGTATCTCTGTGTGTCTGTGTTTGACCAGGAACTTGCGTGAGGCCAGAGACAATGCAGTTCTGGAGAAAGACAGAGCGGTGGCATCTGAGAGAGACACTCAGTCCAGATATGATCAGCTGCTGGAACAGTGAGTTTTACCGTCCGTCACACACATAAAGATTTGATATAGATGTCCACGCAGTCCATACAGTACATACATTGTTGATGCTTCACTGAACACTCACAGACTGCTAAACTCAGTTTTGTTTTTCTTCTCTCTCTTTTTGCCTTTTTCTTCTATGACTTCAAGTCAAAAAGTAACGTTAGTAGTGTCAGTGAAAGGGTCAGTTTATCCAACTTACATAAACAAAGAAAAAAAAAACATCTTCTTGTTGCAGATAGTTTGGATTTAGTTTGTTTATTATAAAAAATTATATAGGGACAGAGGCCGAAAACAAAGAGACAGAAACCTGAAAGCATGGACAAATAAAACCAAACCTTTCTTCTACCATTGTGCATGACTAGATTTACACCACTGAAAGCCACTGTTTTGACTAACATGCACTTTTATTCTATAAAATAAAACAAGTAACACAGGCCACTTTTAGATACTATGGTGAATAAATAATCAAGAAGGATTACATCATCACTGATCCCTGACATGATGTAGCATTTAGGCATACAGCATGTTCAACAGCTCCAGACCAGGGGTGCTTTGGGAGTCAAATGATCTTAAGTACAACTGCTGCACTTAAATGCAGGTTGCTTCCTGGGTGCACTTTTAATAGGCTATATATCAGGGAAAGTTAAGGAACTTCGCCCCAGGGCAACGGTTAAACTGTCAAGAAAACCTGGCCCAGTTGGTACAGTTCTTTTGTTGTCACAGCACAGCACATCATATTTTGAATTAATTCCTTGTCTTTGTTGGCCAGCCATCAAAATGTTTGCGTGTTGTGTGTGTGTGTGTGTGTGTTGGGGAGCTGGCCAAAGCAAGAATAGTTTCTGTGGTTATTAGTGATTAAGTTCTACTTTGCGTATTATTAATTTAAGCTTATGATCAGTTTGAACTCCTTAGTATTCCTTGTTGTCGTTCTGATGCTGATGTGTGAGCCTGCAGCAGTCTGCTATTAGCGCTTGTTGTGGGTGTGGCAGGACTTTGGTGGCTGTGGCTTCCCATCTCTTACTAAAGATCACATGAACATTTTTTGCTTTAAGGGAGGGGTCAGAGGGTTACATGGAAGTCAGAGTTCACTGGAGGTCAGTTTAGTACCAGCTGGTGTCTCTGACCTGTTTTCCTGCTTCTCTGGACTGTCAGCACAGGCTGAATGCAAAGTGACAGCCAGGATACAGTGTAGTAACTGAAGACAACCTGTATGTTGAAGAAAACTGTGGCTGATGATTTTGAATAGATTCTTTAAACCTTTTCTTGCTACTGACAAAGCTTATGCATTGACAAAGTGAACTCAACTGTGATTCTTTTGTGGTATCTAAAATTTGGCCTTTTTGCTTTTTCCTCATTTTGTCTAACTTTTATAGCTTTTTAGTCATTTCCCACTTCCACACTTGCTCTTAGTGTTTTGTGTTCAAGCTGCCAGTCCCTGTCTCTGCTCCAGGCAACAATGCCTTTGTCAGTATAGCCTGGAAAGGTGCCTCTGGGTCATGGCCTTGTAGGGAGTTTCAAATCTTGCATGGAAATTGCAACAGATATATTGTGAGTCCTGATACACGCACGCACGCACGCACGCATGCTTAAAGCCTGCATTTTTCTTATTGGGGGAGATATTTCGGTCACCCTCCTATCTTAGCCAGTTCTGCTGTATACATACATGTCTGTCTTATATGAACACATGATGTGCATTTGCACCTGAACTTTCTAGTCACACACACATAGGTTAAGTATTGAGAGGAATCATATAGAGAAATATGTTTCCACCATGTCTTAATTTTTGTTCATGTATCACTTGGGACGTTTTTTTTTTTTTTTTTTTTTTTAAACTTTGTGTTACAATGTTGTGTCTGCAGCTGGCAGACGGGGGATGCACACACAGTGGCGAGAAAAAGTATTTGGACATAAAATGTGATCTGATCAACATGTACGTCTCAATTGTAGACAGACACAATGTGCTTAAGCCGATATCACAGAAACAATTATAATCTTTTTTGCATTTATTGAACACAACCATTAAACATTCACAGTGCTGGTGGCAAAAGTAAGTGATGACCTAATGACCTCAAACAAGCTCTTCCAGTAGCTGCTGATCAGACCTTCACAACATTAAGGAGGAAATTTGAACTATTCTTCTTACAGAACAGCTTCAGGTCAGACATATTCTCAGGATGTCTGGTGTCCGGCTCTCTTCAGGTCATGCCGAAGGGTTCACACATTTTTTCCAACCTACACTGTGAATAATTTAAAGAAGTATACAGTGAGTACAAGAACAACACAATGATTTGTGTGTTATTAGTTAAAATAGATTGTGTTTGTTCATTATCGTAACTTGGATGAAGATCTGACTATATCTGAAGAATATTTTGTACATAAATGAAGATGATGATGATGATTCAAAAGGGTTCCCTTACTCTTTCTTGCTACTGTACACAGGCACACACACACACACACACACACACACACACACACACACACACACACACACACACACACACACACACACACAGCAGCAGCACCAGTAGTAGTAGTGCCCCTGTCCTGGGTTACTACTACATGCCAGTCATTTCTCTAGATCCAAACCACCAGCTGTTGGTCTTTTCATACACACTCACGCACACACTTCACTCTCCCTTCCACTCTTTCTCTGCTGCGATCACATTCCCTCTGAGCATCGCATCGCAAGCCAGCAACGACAGATGCGAGCTGCAAGCCCTTAACACCTAACCCCACGCATGCCCCTATTTTGGGGCAAAGAATGAGGCGGACAAGCCTGAAATGGCGTCAGATGATCGTAGCATAGAGAGCCAGCTTGAATCTCAGCACTCTATTTCAGAATATCAGTTACGGTGATCAACTTGCCCAAAACAAAGTATTAAGTACGGTTTTCCATGTTCACCCCTTCTAGCAAACATCAAATTGTTGTAACAAAATTGCCACGGGGAACCCCTGATTCGGGCACTCTAGCGTACTGTAGCTGTAAATATTTCCAGTGAAATTGGCATTTGAAATGACAGAGAAAGAACATGGCTGACTACTCTCCTGGAAGTTATGCTTTTTTTAGGAACATTTTGCTTCTTTGCATCTCGATTGCAGTCGCAATTAATAAAAGGAGGCATAAAATGTCGGCCATGTGTACATGTCTGTCACTGTGAGCACACAGCTCAGGCCTGTGCTCTATGGATGATGAAATCCCATCAGGTCAGCTGTAATCGAGAGTTATTAATATTATCCAACCAACCTCTGTGGCTTGATGGAGTGTGTGTGTGCATGCTTGAAAGCTGCCTGAGGAAGAGCACTCGGCTCGAAAATATGTTTCCAGTTCTTGTTTTACTTTGAGAGCCGCAGTAAATGATTCTTTTCATATTTGTTGAGCTGTTTTATTTAATTGATCAATTAATTGTTTAATCTATAAAATATCTGAAAACAAAGAAAAACACCCTTCATAATAAGGCTCATTGTAATGTCTTCAAATTGCTTTTTTCTTTATCCAACCCACAGTCCAAAAGCCAGTGATACTCAATTTGAGACATAAAACAGAGCAAAGCAGAAAATTCTCATATTAATGAATTAATTCTTCAGAATTAACAAATGTTTGAGATGTTTCTGTCTGATAAATGACTTTAAACTATTATCAAAGTTATCAACTACCTCACTGTTTGCAGTTTTGTTAATTTGTGCACATTAGGAGGTTTGGTATTGGTATATTGATAATCAATCATAATTTTCTTTTTTTTGAGGGCAAGGTGCTTCTAACTGTCTGTGTTGTGTGCGAGCGTGCCCATACACTCCCATTCATTTATGTGACAAGGCTTTGACTTCATGTATGAGTTATATCATCTGAAAACAGAAACTATAGGTGCATTCTGTCTCTGTCGTTCTTTTGTAATTACCAAACATTTAAGTCGAAACACCTTTCTCTTGCTGCCAACTAGAATCATGGAAGATCAAATAAGACCTAACATCGCTGCGAGCATCATTGAGAAATACTCTTATATCAAGAGATGATTGATGACTTGGCTTTCCTGCTGGGTGACTGTAATACTGTAGTTGCCAAGCTATTAGGTGCCACTAAACACTTAGAACAGAAAAAACTCAAAAGTTGTTCACTGCACAGGACACAATCACTTCATTGCCTAATTCGAAATAAACATGCACATTTTCACTAAATGTAATTGCATCTTTTGGAAGGAAGACATTGCAACATTGCATGTCTGAGTTCAACCAGGAGCCCAGAGCTGAGCTTATTGTCTGTGTGAAATGCAGCTGCTTTGTGAACTCGACTCGTCCACATCTCCACATCTCTGTCTGCACCAAAACACATGATCTCACTTTTTTTTTTTTTTTTAAACACACCTCCTCACATTCATATTTATTCCCATGCGTGTCCATCTGTGTGTCTCCGTGCAGGTTTCGTCAGCTCCAGCTGGGTACTGACAGCCGGGTAGCCGAACTGTCCAACCAGGCCAAGCTGCACTCTTTCGAAGCTGAGCGCGCTCAGATGGTCAAGGAAGAGACGGCCAAGGCCCTCGCCCAGTGCCAGGTGGAGTGTGAGAAACAGCAGAAGAAACTGGAGGTACTTCAGTCTCATTAACATTAGTCCTGGGCTTGTAGTTCAGAAGGACTGGAAATCATTTTAGATCGTTTAATAGATATTAAATGATAAACTTGTGAAAGAATCACACTTGTGATTCATAAATCCCCTTTTACCCCGTTATTAACATTTTCAACAGGAAGCAATCATCATTATAAATGGAGAAAAAATAGAAAATCATGTTGAACATTTGTATGTGATGTAGGTCTTCAGTCATTTTCTGCTTACATGTTTTTGATGGCACATTCATTTTTAGAGACAGTGACAAGATATTGTGAAAAGCAGTGTGACAGTGTTCCTGATGTTCCTCTGTTGTCCAGGTGCAGTTATTGGTTCTGTACCTGGAGCAAATTTTGCTGCAAATGACACGCTCAATGTTTTACTTAAATTGTGAAGGATGACATGAATGATTACAGTCACTTATTCTACCCAGCAGTTTTTAATCAGGCTCAGTGGAGCTCTGTGGAGGCCCAGGGTACGTTCATCACAGAGAATAATAGAGTCAACCTAAGTGAAACTATTCCTTTTTCTTTGTGCTCAGATTTACAGATTGTCACCTTAAGTGTTTCTTAAATCAAAGTCCCTACACCTAGGCTAGGAAAGACAGTAAAGTGCTTGCTGCAAACATCACATGAATTAATACAACCAAAACTGCACTACAGATCTTTAAATTCATAGCTCTTAAAGATTAATGTTCCACTCTCAGGAATATGTCTTCCCAGTCTTTGTATGTTTGTCCAGTGGCGCCAATATTATCTCACTCGACTGTGGCACACCCATTTATACAAGAAGTTAATTGAGTGCGGATTGTTGTTGATGTCTTGATGCACCTAGTGTAGTTCCACCTCTTCACCTGGATTTAACCCTATCCTGCTTGCCAGAGGGACATACATGCTATAATGATGCATTGCGTATGATCGTGGAAGAAAAGGGATATTTTGTCTTTTTAAGAACAGGTTCTGATGTTGGAGTTTTTAGTGTTGTGTTTTAGTGTAAAGAACATGAAAAGCATTTTAATTATTCAAATTGCCACCGAAATTAAGAACACTAGCTTAGCTGATAAATAGAACTTCAAAACTGTTTCATCTGTGTTTTGTTCTTTTAGTTTAACCAACATTAGAACACAGTAAAACAGAATTTGAAGCTTGCAACATCTGCATTAGTTTTGTTGTCATTGGAAAATAAGTTACAGCCCTAATACTGCAAAAATTAATAGTAAATGATATAATAATTGAATAATCAGCAAAAAAAAATACACCATCACACATCATTTTGTACAAGGTTTAAAAAAAAATTTCAGCTGACTACCACAGAAAACAATGCTACTTCTCTCTCTCTTCTGCTGTTCTCTCTCTCCTTTCCTCGTGTCCCTCAGCTCCTCACTCAGGAGTTTTACAGGCTGCAGACGTCATCAGAGAAGCGGGTGACGGAGCTGCAGGCTCAGAATGCCGAGCAGGCTTCTCGGCTGGAGACGTACGAAAAGCTGGAGCAAGAGTTGGACCAAGTCACCATGCAGGTGGCTGAAAGTAAGAACGCAGCACTAGCTTTGTGGTGCCCATTACATTACACACATTACTGTAAAGTCAGAAAGATAAAAGCACAAACAAACAGACACTGATACTTTTCGGGTAAATTGAACAGGAGTCTGGCATCAGAGAATGTGTGTAATAAAATTTACAAATAGCATCATATTTGATTATGATGTAGGGAAAATCAGTAATTGCTATTAGGGAGGTGTATTGTGAGAATGGATATTTACTACAGTTTTCCAACAGATTTACAAAAGCCCAGACAAATAAAAACACAGGGTATCTGCAGGTCTTGAAAAGTTGTAAAAAGCGTTGAATCTAGTGCCCTCAAAAAAAGCTGTAGATGGTATTAAACAGTCTTGAATTTCATCTACAGAAATCTTAAATATGTATAATATTAGGCAGGCCAGTTATAAGGTGTAAAGCTGGTACAGGGTGTTTTGTCTTTAGCTTAACTAGCTAGAAACTAGTTGATAGTTATTTTAAATGGATAATCCATCCCTTTATTGATGCATTTTTGGCTGCTTACCAAGGTCATCTTTAATGATGAATTAATTATATTATTAGGAAATATACTTATATACAGCTGGGAGGTACTACCGAAATGTGTACTACCAAATGTGTGTGAAGTGTCAATAAAATCATGCAGTTCAATAATTTTAGGTCTTGTCCACACTGATTTTTATTTATGTCTTTTATATCTTCATGACTGTGAAAAATGTATTGCATTGCAGACTATGTGGTGTTAAAAGTCTCAAAAAGTCTTAACTTTAACTTGATGAACCCTGCAGAAGCCCTGAAGCAGCCTCACAGTGCCACAAGGTTATAATGGCCTTGGAGATGTATTGACAGTATACATATGTGTCTGTTGCCAGTTGAGAATGAAGAGGAGGCAGAGAGAGTTTTGTTCTCATACGGCTATGGAGCTAATGTTCCCACAACGGCCAAAAGACGACTAAAGCAGAGGTATAGTACATGAGACACACAGTGGTTTCTTTCACACATATTGTGAGAGAAACCACTTCATAAAAACTAAGTGTCGAGTTTCCTTCCAGACCATACAGCAATTTTGATTTTATTGTATATTTTCATGTTTTATATTCAGCTCTCAACAAAATGCATTGTGTAACATCCTTAATGTCTAGCAAACCGAACATTTTGAATATCTTTTCTACCTCATAATACATTTGAACATTTAAATGTCCCGAAACCAATTATATCAGTTCACAATCTTCTGCCTGTTGTCCTTAACTGGTGAATTTCTACCATTTACATTGAATTGTGGTGATTAACTGTGACTATGCATCACAGTCCTCTGCATTTGGCTAAAATTGTGTCCAGTGTATCGTGTGTGTGGTGCTTCGTACTTTTTAAGACAACTTTGAAATCAGTGTGCAACTGCTGTCACCCACATTGTTTTGTGTGATACCTCCTACCATGCTGGAGAATTTTCAAATTGTTCACATAGAGGCTTTAAAATTTATGTTCAGTCTAGATTTGCCTCAGAAATTTAAACAATTATTTGCTTGTAGTCCTTCAATGTGTTTTCTGAAAACAATACTCTAAAACACTTGCACCTTGCATCTTGTCTTTGGCTACATAAACTGTAGGTGACATAACGTGGAAACACACACTAGTGTAAAGTTGTTGGCGTTGTCATGTTTTGGAATTTTCATTAATTGTGTTTGTGGTGGTTATCGCGCAGCGTTCACCTGGCCCGCAGGGTGCTGCAGCTCGAGAGGCAAAACACGTCACTGAGGAGAGAGCTGGAGAGACACAAGTCACAGACCGGACAGATATCTGAAGAGGTAAACACATACAAACATAGACACACATGCTACACCCAGGTGCTTGTTTGCCTGTGTGCCATCATCAATTGGATTAAGTTTATTTTAAGGTCAAAGCACTAAAAACGCGCTTGTTTTCTCACAGTCACAAATCTCCCAACTCAGATTATGGTTATTTCTATGAAAGTCATAATGATTTATTTCACCTGGCTTTTACCTCTCTCTGATGACATAATAGAGTCATTATCACAGAGTCAAGATCTGTGGCTCCTCTCTCATCATCCGCCGTTTACCGCCTCACACCATCACACGGCTCTCTGCTGTTCAAGTCAATGGCGAGAGAACGTCTAATTGCTCTCTTAAAGGCAGATTCAGCCGTGGCATGAAACCACACTTGGGGTGCCTTTATCCTAGGAAAAAATGACCCAAAAAATTTGAATGGAGCAGCTTGTGCGGTTGGTCACCACATATATCATTAAACACACTTCAGGACTCATTGATGAGAGTGTACCGTACCTTTTTGTCCAAGTTTAACAATGGTCCTGTCAAATTTCTAGCTTTTTAAACTTGTGTCAGGAAAATGACAGGTTGTATGAGAGCAGACAGCAGACATGGCAGACCTTGCATGAAAAGAGCAAAAAGTTGCAGTCTTAGTACCTGTCACATCTGTTGACAGAGTGGGAAACAGGGCCAAAAACCGTGACGGCCATGCTCTCCACTCTCCCAACAACTCACTGCAGCAATCATTGGGGCTTTTGTTGTGTTTGGCACACCATGTGCATGTGTGTTCAACGGTAAGACTTGAATTTAGGGTGTGTGTATTTTGTCATGTGTGTGACTGTGTGTGAAGTCACACGTCTACTATTCGTGCTCTGATGCTAGAAATCAACCAGTTAGGTTTGAAGTGATGAGAAGGACAGTTTCAGCAGCCAGTGTGCTTGCGTGTTCCCTGTTCCTAATTATAATCTCAGTGAGAGGAGAGATTTTGCAAGACAGAATAGAGAGGCTGGGCAGATTTGAGACTAAATAAACCAGGCATTCACCTGTCAGCTGTGACTTACTGGCACTTGTATGGAATACCTCATGATTCATCGAGTATGAAAGGAAAGGGTGAAAAATTATACTTCTTATTCATAGAAAAGGCAAGGGTGTTAACCACTTAACCACCCACACAGATGCCCTGACTAACTAACTATTGTCCTGACCCTCCCACCCAGTTCTGCTCACTACTGGCTGGCTATAAAAGTGGTTTAATGTGTAACAACCCACCAAACTTTATCTATTGTTTCACAGATTTTAAACATGATACTGGGTGAGCAATACTGCATTAGGTGCAGATTAGAACATGCAACCTTGTATGAGGGATCATTAAAACTGTACTAAGGTGCTTTTCAGTCAGTATTTGCAAGAACGAGATTGTTAGGATTTCCATTTTATATCTTAATCTCTAATTTGAGTGCAGTACTGCTTTTAATAAAAAAAAATTTTATGGACACTGAAGCCACAAGGACGTCAGAGATGAGGAAATCTTAGCTTTGGTTGTCACCTCACAAATACTGACAGAATTTCACTATTTTATGCGGTCATGGCCACACACTATATAGATTTCTTGTTATTTTCTGTTGCAGAATCTAAAATAACTTACTGGATTGTCTCCCAACATGTTAATGCACACCTGCGTTATTATACATTCTCTTTTTGGAATGTAAAATAGTTATGGGATATTCTATTGGATACATATTGTCTATAAAAAGGAAAAAAAGAAGGATACTGAGAAGGGAAGGGGTTTAGGCCATGTTGTTCATTTGCTGCAGACTTCTAATACTTTGTAGCTTCAAAGCTATTTCTCTGCAATTGGTGAAATGCTCTCAGTTATCCTCTAAATAAAGAATTGCAAAAAGGTTAAAATATTGTGATATTAACTGCATGTAAAGTCAGTTTTAAAGTGAAATATTCCTTAACTACTAACATCAAACAGGTGAATGTTAAAATCACGTTCAGTATAGTACGTCATGACTCCACAGTTCATAGAGTGGCACAGCACATGAAAAAATGTAGATCTGAGTTTTAGGTGCATCATTAACTGAAAAAAAGTTGAAGTAAGTAAGTTGAAGTAATTGCTCCAGTTATTGCTCAGTTCTTCACATATATGCGGTGTTTCTCAGTTGTTGGCAGCCAACCAGCTGTTACAGCAGACGCAGCAGCCCTATAGCTACCTGATTGAGACGGTGAGACAAAGGGACGCACAGATCAGCATGCTGAAGGAACGTATCACCTTGCTGGAGGATGATGTCAGGTACATGTACAGAAACACGCATCTGCAGATAAGAAAATGAATTGAAAAGATCAACACACATGCCATTTTAAATTAAAGACCACTGCCTTGCTTGCCAAACTCTTTGTCAGTTTAATTTTTAAAATTTTATTCCTTGTAGTTTACTCATCATGGCAACAGGCCATACCTCCCCACCCCTGGGCGTCTTCTGCTTTATTGTCTTCTGTCGACTTCTGTCGTCTTCTGTCCTACCTAGCTCATTCTGACTTTGTGCAAACCTGCGCGTGTTTGTCTATGCCCAATAAATGAGTATTTCAGCTCACTTAAAGCTACCTGGCACTGACCTAAATCCCCTCAGTACCCCTCTGTATTTTCACCTGAGAAATATGCAAACTGACAGACTGCAGGTTTTCTCTTGCTGCTCACTACCACTGAGCGCTCACCTGAGGCAAGCAGGAGAGTGAAAAAAATCCTTTTAGAACCCTCTCCAGCTTCTCAAGCCTCCCCATCTGACAAAGGTGTTGAAGTTTTCCTGTGGCTGTGCAGTGCTATCTGTTAAGCAGTAGAAACACAGCTCACAGGAGATTCTCACTTTATGTACTGCAAGCTCTTTGTCTTAAATATTAATTGTATTCACAGTTGTTTGGTGATCAAAATCCCCTCAGCTCAAATTGGCTCAGATTAATGTGTCAGCAGAGGCAGATCTCAGGCTTTTTTTCCCCCAAGGTTCTCAGTAAAAGGTGATCAGGCTACCGAGCAGTTAAGATTTGCGAAATGGTTTGCTCCCCTATTACAAGCTCCTGCTTGTACGTTTCACAGCCCTAGGAAAGAACACTTGGACAGTACTGTTGAGAACTTTAGTTTTGCTCTCAACATATAAGAGTCACAAACCTGAAAAAAGCTTAAAAGATGCTTATTTAGTATATTTTAGAGATTTATGGCTCATGTTCAATGTATTATTTGGCTATTGATGGTTTTTTCTCATTCCACTTAAACCATACTTGGTGCACATTCACACAAATGAAGCAGCATTCAAATTACAATGTACACCACACCTACACACCTGATCCGAGTTGACCAAAGCCTCACCCCATGGTAAAGCAAAGTAAACTAACGTGGACATCGATTGTATACAATGTATTGCACTATTTCTGCAACCTTGAAATATCCTGCCTTAATGAATCACATAAACCGTCAGGGATTCATGGGCTTAACCTGTACTACAAGTTTCACATGACCCTATAAGTAACCAGAATATAGTGATGTAATATTAATAACGGTAAGTATAGTAATAATTGTCTATTATTTGTCTCATCTCTGCCTGTTTTTGGGTGTAACCCCAGTTTTCTGAGGAAAGAACGGACTGCTCTGCAACGGGTGAAAAACAACATGGCCGCCGATCTGGAGAGACTCCTTAACCATCGAGAGGTATACATTAAAATGATATTTGCTGTTGGATGTTAGCTGTTTGTTATGTGTACCTGTTAGATATTTTCCAGTTGGATGTTATGTAACTGCAACGATCAAACTGTAGCAATGAAATTATATGAAAACCTTTTCCATTATGGCTGCAACTAAAGATTATTTTCCAGCTAACTGTTTGGTGTATAAAACATCATTGTTTAAAAACGTCCACCACAATTTCCTAGAGCCAAAAGAGACGTCATTAAATGTCTTCTTTTGTCCAACTAAAACCTAAAAATATTTTGATATAATTTAAGCTAATTCTCACATTTGAGAACCTGGAACAATTAAATTTGTTATTTTTGCTTGTAAAATGACAAACAATCAATAATCGAAGCAGTTGCTGATTTTCTGTTGATCAACTTATCAATTAATTGACAAATCACTGCAACTCCGCTTTTGACACTTAAAATGAACAGGCTTTTGATACTCACACCAGACAAATTATTGCACTGTGTTGCAGTGTTTCCTTCAAGATTGCGTGTGCTCGTATGAGTGTGCGCGTGGGAGTGCCCCCCCCCCAAAGCCAGCCGTTTGCTGTACGAAGTATGTGCCCTGTCATAGACAGCTGTTCCTCAGCTTGGCTGCTTGGGATGCCACTAGGGTGCGTGTGTGTTCGGGTGTGCATTTTTGTGTATGTGTGTGTGCTCGTGCGTGTGTGTGACATGCCAGGGCTCATGTCCTCAGGGGTGATAAATAGAACCGTGACATGGCCCAGAGTTCTCCCCTCTGCCCTGCTGCCACCCCTGCAGACCCTTGGGCTTGTTGAACTTATTGCAAGTTGTCCCATAGTTTGTCCTTAAGAGTTCAGCTGCGTCGGCCTGTGATGACAAAATGCTGAAAAAGTATCATCTTAAAATATTATGTTATAATGTTTGCTTGAATGTATTCAAATCATACAAAATATTTGTAGATATGAATTTTAGTTCACCCCTATTTGAATTCTAGTGACAGAATTTCTGTGAAAACACGACCTGATGATGTTGTTGAGATTTCTGGCCTTTTACACACAACACTCCCAGTTATTTCTCATAAAGATTCCTGTTTATTGTTTTACCCTTGTTTTCACATCCTTATTTTGATGAACCATGTGATTCTCCAGGAGTTGGCGGTGATGAAGCAGGTCCTGATCAGCATGCGGCCCAGACAGGGAGACGCTCTAGACCTGTTGGAAACAGATAAAACCGGTATCAGGACCTCTGGTGTAGGAAAACAGCAGTCCAAACGCACTAACAGGACCACAGAAGAAGAGTCACCAAACAAACCAAAACCCACTGTATTTGTAAGTGTCTAACTTGGCAACACCCTTGTATGAGTCAAACCACTTTAACCTGCCTGGACAGAAGTTCAGACAAAGGAGCACTAAAGGTTGTCAGGACATGATAAATTACTTTTCTGACATTTGGTTTCATTTGAGCTTTATAGTGCAATCAGCTGAGAAAAGATATGCTATAGTATATGTTTTAGGATCATGAAAAAGCCAAACAGGTGAATCCTGTTGTCGTGCCTCACTTCAGACTTCTAACCATCCTTTTCCCTCTCTGTCGCTTTCATTTCCAGACCAAGAAAGAAGTTCCTGACTGGTACCAAAAGCTGAAGCAGAAACCCAAATGAATAGTCAGTTGTGTTACTCCTACTGCTATTAATTGTCACTCAGGGTTTTAACAATCTTATGTTTTACCAAGTACGACGTATGTATTTTAAACTTGTAAATTACATTTCAAATTTCGGCTTTTGAAATATAAAAGTAGAAACTGTTGCTGGTGTCAAAGTGTTTTTTTTTTGTTGGTTTTTTTTTGTCTTTTGTTTGTTCTCATCCTTGGTTACGTATTGTTCCGAGAGGATAAATTCTCTGGTCCAAAACCAGAAGTATTACCTTCCACAGGGTACACATTCCTAACTAACTGACTGCCCAAAAATTCCTCTTTCTTGGCAGTGGTCTGTTTTATTAGGTCTGTCTATCATTATTTCCTCATCTTTTCCAGGTTTGCAGATACTGGTGGCCACAGACAAACAGCATTGCAGGAACTTTAGCCTTTGATTTGCACTAGCTGAGGCTCCTTTGGCTTTAAATATAGACATAGCAGGCATAGCTTTATCATTTCAGACCATGTTCTTATCGGTGTCATATTAAACTTGGCTAGAGGACTGCTGTAAAGTTGTTTTGTAATTTTTCATCAGTTTTTTTTTTCCCTTTTTACTCAAATGCTTTTTCTAAGTGGGCCTACAATACATCACAATACACCATCTTATTTTCTTGTTATGTTGAATAACTAGAACAAACAATAAATGCAGCCCCTTTTATTTCTTAGTTGTCAATGCTGAAGTATTTCTCATAAACTGCAAGTTAAAAATTGATTTTATCGTTTGTAAATAATGTTGAAAGCAAAATAACACCATGCTTCACTATACAACGTTGTCCTGTTAAAAAATGTAAGATCCACCACTCCACCAATGTTGTAGAAGAAGTTCATTTTACTTGTCAATAGAAATAGTAATGTCATCTGTGGCTCAGGAAATATGAATGATCTCAGCCTTTAGGAGGCATAGGGAGTCTAATAAAAGACATTTGGCCATTCTTGTTTTAATGTGTCACAAATCCTTTACTTTATGTAAATGACACAGTAAATCCAGAATAAACCTTAAAGGTTTACAGCAGACAAGGAAGCACAGTATATAACTCATTTAACTCAGTTGGAGACAAGTACTGTACTTTCTCCTTCACTTTATTTGACAGCTTCAGTTTGTAGTTACTAGATTTGAATGATTGATATATAATGTAATCAACTAATAAATTGTGATGCAATATTATAGATTAGGATAAATGAATTAGCCTCATGTTTACCAGCTGCAGCATTAAAATAATTAAATACACTTGAATGCAATATTTGTGATGAAAAATATGTTTTATCCTAAAATGAAAATTTGGGACGTTTGTACTTTTACCTGTAAGAATATTTACTACAACCATGGCACTACTACTTTTATTTAAGTAAAAGATCATAGTAGGGCACTGCACATTCCAGATTTAAAGATATTGTTTCATAAAAGCTTAAGACGGTCACAGAAATGTGTTGTTTAACAAATAAAAAGGCTGGTACGTGAGTTTAACCTTCACTGCCTTTATGGATGTGTATGGGGTCTGGCCGATCCTGTGTACACTTTACGACAGTGTTGATAATGTATTGAGATGGAGCGTAGGGCGGTGGCCGGTGAATGAATGATCAAAGCCTTTTTAAAGGTTCTGTGGGCGGCGCGTGTGCTGTATTTACACTGGGCAGCTCCGCCCTGGAGATAGAAAACTCTGTGGGCCGGTGGAGGGATGAAACAAGTGGAAGGAGATGTAGCAGACAGGCACACCGTAATAACTCCACCACTCCTGCTCGTCGGCTTCATTCCTCTCCCTGGTACGCTGTAGCATCCTCCTTTTTGCATAACAGGACGAACGAGCATTTGCGGTGCTGCGTCGGAGCTTTCATGGCCGCGACACTCACGATGAGCGGCGGCGGGCAGGAGGATCCCTTCTATCCGCTGCAGAAGGCGACTCTCTCCGCTGGATTCTCTCTGGAGGACTCGGCGTTGTTCGGCTTGGACTGCAAGATCACAGACACAGACAAGGCTGGACAAAACGACTACACACAGGTAAACCGGACAGAAATCAGACCGACTTTACACATTAGTGATGTATTTCATTGAATGGGCGTGGCAGACTGATTGTAGAGCCAGGTTGTTTTTTTTGTTGTTTTTTTGCTGGCCTCCAAATTTCAGTCGACCTAGCTGCGTGATGTTAATCGTCACTTTGTTGTGCACCATTTGCGGTCATAAGCGAGCAGGCTGCGACCAGCTGGACGTGAAGCCGAGCTGCTCCGCCTGCAAACGCATTCACCGCATGTTTTCTATGCCAGCCAGTTGGTCACCAGTTGTTGGTCTCTTCTTGGCGTCCCCTCTCACCATCATACCACCCTGACAACAACTGACTCCGGCTTCGGACAGAAAGGTCCCAGCAACTCTGTCCCCAGTTAGCAGGAAACTTGTGCGGCAGAGGAGAGGGGTCTATGTAACAGCTGGTAGGATCAGGAGCC
The DNA here is from genome assembly GCF_021018895.1 of Seriola aureovittata. Lineage (NCBI taxonomy): Eukaryota > Metazoa > Chordata > Actinopteri > Carangiformes > Carangidae > Seriola > Seriola aureovittata. Next base: position 17,620,679 of record NC_079377.1, read on the forward strand.
TAGAAATAGCAGCCCATCCCCAGGCTACTGCTACTACTGCTGCTGCTGCTGCTGCAGCAGCGGACAGGGAGGCATGGGTGTTTCCCCATTCCCTTTCATGTTGCTGTTTCATCCTCTGCTGCAGGGCTTCTCTAACTTTTATACCAGTTAGATCCCTCAGATTCACAGGAATTAGCACAATATGAAAAAGGCATTGTTTGACACAAAGTTGTTCACCTGTTTGATCAGTGACAGGCTGCTTCTCTAGTCTGCTCTCATAACTGTAGTTTTTGCAATTTCCTAATGTTTTATGTGAAAGGTATTAGATCTGAATCTTTATTTCCACTGGAACGTGGCCTGATCGTCAACTGTTGCCCCCACAGCGGATAGGTTTTTGAGTTCAGCCTTGCAGGCATAGAGGGAATGTTGCAACCGCCTATTGATGACTACTTGATAAATGCTTCAGCGGTGACTGTCCTATCAAACCTTTGTCTTCTCAAAATAGTGCCTCAGAATAGCTTCATGGTGGCTCATGGGGAAGTACTTGCTGAAGCCGTAGCTGGGTGCATTTCATTCAACCAAAGTCAAACTTTAAAACCAGAAAAATGATCTGTTTCTTTTTGTGTGTTTTTCTTTTCTATCAACAGGCAAAATGTGAAATGGACAGGTATCTCTCCCCTCAGCCTCTTTCCCTTCCACCTCCTGCCGACAGCCAGCAGAAGTCACACAGAGACAGCGCATCTGCGGTGGATCAGTTCTTCACTGACGATCACACTGGGGCTCCCTACACACTCAACATGAATCTTTACCTCCCTGACGTCGCCTACCTGAGGATGGGCTTGTGTCAGCAGGTGCGGCCCCCACAGCACCAGAACCACACAGGTCTCACCCAAATCAAAACAGAATCTGCCTCCCCGTGTTTCTCCCCCAACCTACAGCCGCACTGCCCTAACACTACGCCCACAAGTAGCTGCAGCACATCTGGGCATGGGCCCGGCGGTATTGCTATGGAAACCTCAGCCATAAACATGTCGTTAACAGGGTTACCGGACTTCACCAGTGTTTTCAACCAGTCGGGAGGCAGCCAAGGTGGCGATTCAGTGCCAGAGGTGTTTGTCAAACAGGAAATGCCGTCACAGTTTGAACAGCATGCTCTCCACCACCATGACAGCAGCGGCTCGCTGTTTCAGCTCCTAAACTCTGGCTTGGACCATCACCATGGTAATGGTATGGAGGCTCAGCATCAGCGTCATCATCATCATCATCAGCATCAGCAGCAGATACAACACACTTCCACTTCCACAATCCACACGGCTTTCCATGATTTGCCGGTAGCTTCTTCTGCATCTCAACAGGAGCAGACAGCTAAGCCTGCTTACTGTGGCCTGGGTGGGGGGGCGTACACACATCCTCATGCTCAGGCACACGCCCATTTCCTCCAGCAGCAGGTGCCGTACCTGCCGCCCTCACCGCCGAGCTCGGAGCCCGGGAGCCCTGACAGGCAGAAGGAGCTGCTCCACACCATGTCCCCTCCTCCCTCATATGCAGCCACCATCGCCTCCAAGTTGGCAGGTAGCACCCCTGGACACAGACCTGGCCCAGGACCAGGCAGCTTAGCCCTGCCCCTCAATACAGGTCCCACGGCGGTCCCAGGCCAAGCCGGAGTCCTTCCCCAAGCCCCTGCAACGAGCCCAGCCCCAACCCCAGCTCAGACCACTGTGCCTGTCCGCTACAGCCGGAGGAACAACCCAGACTTGGAGAAACGACGGATCCACCACTGTGATTACCCAGGTTAGAACAGTAACACAGGTCTGCCAGTGCATGTGCATGCTGATTCTTGTCACTGTTGTGTGAGTGTGTTTATTTTTACACTGCGCTGCGGTCAGGTGAATCTCTGGTCACTCACAAAGGTCAGCTTCAAGAAAACCAGCTTTATTTTAAGACACCCCTGCATTTTTTTCAAATTACATGTTGTGCTTTGAATGACTTTCCCAGGCATGTGAGGCACGATATGTTCTGCAGCCACAGCAGAGAACACGCTGCTCTAGAATTAGAATATTTTAGCAATGGAGACCATCCGTCACTGTCTGTCAATTAACTGCCTGCTTCAAAAACTACTTTGTGCATTTATTATTACACCTCAAATAGCTTTGGCACTCTCAGCCGTGAGCTCTCACACATTGTTGTGGCTTTAAAGTCATCACTGGTATGATTGTGTAATGAAGTGTGTGTGTGTGTGTGTGTGTGTGTGTGTGTGGGTGTGTTAATTACATAGTTGTTCTCCTTAAGTCATTTGATTTGTTATTCCACACACACATAGTCACACTTGAGATAACATGGACAGATTTTCTTTATTTTTTAACTGCATTACACAAACACATAGGCGCACGCACGCACACACGCACACTGTAGCTGTGCGATGTGCAGCTACATGTAAGATATTTAATGTCAACTAGCCTGTGGCAGTGCGTAAAATAGGCTTAAGCGGAGCCTCCTGCAGCATGTTAGCACACGTCTAATTTTTTTGAAGTCAAGTGAAGCAGAACTGTCGTATCCACACAAGGACAGATCCACACTTTAACCCGAAACACGTTAGTCACACTGCTCACTATTTAGTCTTTACAATACATGAAGTTCTGATCTATTAAAGTCATAATAAAACAGAAGCAAGTCTTTCTAAATCATTCAAAATCCTAATGACCTCTCTGACATTGTAATCTACATACTATGTATAAGATAATGTGCCAAAGGTTTAGTAATCCTGAACTTAAAATACCTCGAGTTTGATGTCAATCTAACAGGTGCAGTCAACAGAAGGTTTCTCTGTGTGGCATGTGGTTGAATGAATACTTTTGTAAATACACCGAATTTAAACAGTTTAACCACAAAATAAAACGGTGTGAGCCACTTTTTACCACCGTCACATGAAGTTTTTGAAAATCAGAAAAATCAGTGTCAGAGCAGTTTTTCTTTTTCCACAAAAACAAACATTTACTATATGTCTTTCCAAACAGCTTCTGTTCTTCGTTAGTGCAAATTTCTAGCATACCACCACGGCTCAGTTTATTGGGTAAATACATATCTGGCACATGTGAATTATTTGGATTTGGATTCAGCCTTCTGTTTGTGTTTATCTCCCTGTCTGTCGTCAGGCTGCAAGAAGGTCTACACCAAGTCGTCCCATCTGAAAGCCCATCTCAGGACTCACACGGGTAAGACATTCCTCTAATTAATGCCACTTTTTTAAACAGGACCTGTCAAAAAATGACGCTGCCCACGCGACTCGTATTTCGGTATCTGCACTGGCACCATGTTGCTAGGCAGAGTGTTGTGTTCTTGGCATGTGTGTGTAAATGTATCCTACCCCATTCCCATCCACTGCCCAATATACTATTCCATCAAAACAGGTGGAAGTGACACACTTCTGCCAGGGGATGACTCTCCCACTATGTGGTCGGTGCTAAACGTGTGGTGCCATCTCTCTCAGGATCCCATGGCCTGTTGAGACATCGATGTTTAAATGCTTTGAGACACATTTCGGAGACTGGTCGGGCTTGTTTGACACTATAAATATATCCTAGATCTGTCTGTGCAGATACACAATTATCTTAGATCATCTTGTCCGTCATATCTCCTCTTCAATCATCACTGGGCCGCCTTTATGTTCCACTTTCCTTTGTCTGGTTTTCCCTTTCTTCTCCTCTTTCCCTCAGTCACCTTCCTTGTTTCACATTTACAGTACATTTGAACTATTAGTTTTGGAGAAGCAAAGTCAACAAACAAGCGCTTAGGTGTCGGCGGCCCCACCTCACCCCAGCTAACAAAACAAAGCTTCTGTTGATATCTACGCATTCCTCGCTCATCTGGATACACACACAAAACTCACTCTTGCCACTTTGCGATCCGGAATCTGTTCAACTTATGAATCTGAACCACTCGCTCGGAACATTGTTGTGGGTGTGCTTGCCTTGCATTTCAGTACTTGGGGAACATGACACGACAATTAGATCTGGCGTCATTCATGCTGCAGGCTGATTGTGGTTATTGCAGTTATTACAGGACCACGAGATGAGACCGCGACACGTAAAGAGGGATGCAGCAGCAGCAGCAGCAGCAGCTTCCATCTCCTCCTGCTTTTGTCAGTCTCGCTTAGTTATTTTCTTCCCTTTTTTTTCTCTATCGCTTTCATTCATCTAATCATCTTCTCCTCTGCTTTTGTGCCACCCTCCCACCTTCAACCCTTCCTGCCCCCACCTCCCTCCACTCATTTCTATCTTTGTCTGTTACTCATTCTACTTCTCTTATTCAGCTGCTTGAATGCACACTTACGCACTCAAACACACACACACACACACACACACACACACACACAATACACAGGCATACACACACGCAGACACGTCCACACACACCTGTCAGTAATCTGTATGAGATGATTCCTAATGCGTTTGGGTCCCAGTGGGAGTTCCCACTCTAATCTCCATCAACATCCATTACCCTGATTGTTTGTGTGTCTGTCTGCGTACGTGTGTGCGTACGTGGGCGCATGTGTTTGCGAGTGTATTGTGAGAACTGAACACTCCTCTCAGTTCACTCTTACTGTTTTTTTTTGCTCAGTGTCTTTTCATTGTCTGTCTATCCTCATTGTGTTCAGTTTCAGGTGTGTGTTTCTAACTTTGGCAACGCTGTGGTTTATTTTTTGACAGGTTTACTGCGCTTGTTTCAGTGAGGCTGTGCACCTTGCTGTTCTTGTTTAGAGGGTCAGTTCATGCAAATGAAGAAAAGCGCATATTTTCTTACTTTTTTCTTACAAGTGGTATCCAGCATACAGCATACTTTTGTTTTATGTTTTCAGAGTTCTGCTTCAAATCCAATTTAATTGAGGTGTATAGCATTATGTTTATGGAGCACAGAGCTTCTAAATATGACATTTGAAAAGTGTAACAGTTGTCTTATTAGTCTGAATGACCAACCGAATACGCTCTCAACAATTTTCATTATTTCTTTAACAGCAGTTCTAAAGGAAACTGTTCATAGTGAAGTCTCCAGACTGCCCAGAGTAATAAGGAGGAGAAGAACAAAAGTATCCACCTAGACAACACAGTTTCCATTAGATTCCTTTATATAATGCTCTTAAATCGGGCACATTAAGACACTGTAAACAGAGAAGCAAAAGAAATTTACTTAAATAGAGGGCTGTCGCACCTAATCTTTAAAATGCAGATAAAAAGGGACAAAATTGGACAGACCAGAGAAAGAAGAACAAAAGGGGGATGCTTATATCTTAAGCTTCCATTGTTACAAACTGAATACATAGAACCTGTAGAAATTCCTTTAAAGTATGTTATATACTCATGTTGTTGTAAATTTTGATGTAAATAAATTCAAATATCTCAAAACCTGGACCAATAAAACCAAAAGGCTCTGCACAAATAGATAAATCACTAGAGGTAAGTGCAAGGATAGTTTTTGTTTTGTAATTCAGGTGTGCAAACTGTTTAACCCCACATCTGGGCCAGTGGACCTGGACTGGTGGTTATGTATCGCAGGGCGGGCGGCTGAGTTGTGGGGCAAAGACAGAGGTGTGGCTGAGTGAGACAGGTTGCACTAGTCCTCATTAAGTGCCTGTGGCTGCAGCTGTTGGCTGACGGAATGACGGAGTGACAAAGAACCATACTTCATCCGTCAAAGAGAGGCGCTCAGAAGCAAAGGCAGACAATACAAACCAGTCGTCCGTGGGAAACTTGTGCAGTGCTAGTGTTTGACTGCTTGATGAATGCCTGTGACAGTGGTATGACTGTATATGCTGTTAGACAACTGGACTTTTCTGTAAAGCCTGTTTTCCCAGTTCCTCCACCCAACTGTCTGAATCACATTACTCAGAGAATTCAGTCTGTTTTAATGAGAGTGTGATCAGTTCTGTCAGTACCTATAATCACACATTAACAGTCTCTGCTCTGTCATAGAGTGCAGGAGATCAAGTGATTGAGCAAGAAATTCAGCTCAGTGCTACTGGTTGCTCAGTTTTTCCGAGAGTAGCAGCACTCCACTCATCCCTAATTTCTCTTGTGTCCCGCCCTCTGCAGGTGAGAAGCCGTACAGGTGTACGTGGGACAGCTGCGACTGGCGTTTCGCTCGTTCGGATGAGCTGACGCGTCATTATCGGAAGCACACCGGCGCCAAGCCCTTCCAGTGCGCCGTCTGCTCACGCGCCTTTTCCCGATCTGACCATCTCGCCCTGCACATGAAGAGACACCAGAACTAGCAGCATTTGCACACATCCACACACACACACACACACACACACACACACACACACACACACACACACACACACACACACACACACACACACACTACAAATACACAAGCACTATCTTGACAGACATAAAGCACTCACTCCATCTCCCCCAACTACAATCTGCCTGATGCAGAGCAGCTTTCACTGACACCACAGCTCCTCCTGGTGCTGCTATCATGTGCTGAAACAGTACGATAGCCTAACAAACATGTTGCTCCTAACCCAGAGTGGGACAGTTTGGAGGTTGTAAAGTAGAACGATGACAGCCAGATGAAGTTCCTGGTCCTTTAACCTCCAGATATACTTGGTAAAGATTTCTTTGGACAAATAATAACAAAGAAGAAAAGTAGTAACAAAAAAAATGGTAGCTCCAAAATGTGTCTCCAGTCCATTTGGACTCTTTTGTGTGACTGGGATGAAAGCACTTACCACTCAAAACTTGTACATCTTTTTTCTCTGTTCTAACATAGAACTGGCTTCATTTGTTTTTTTTTATAAAGGAGAAGCTTTTGTTTGCAAAACTAGTCAAACCAAATCTTTGTTTACTCCGTGGTTTGTTAGTTTGTTTATATAATTGGAATATCCAGATTTTATTTTTTACCAAATCATTTGGTTTGCACTAGAACTGGTAATCCAAGTCTGAGCCTTTTTGGCACATGCATCTCATTCACCACTGGAACGATTATTATCACTACTGGACTGAATCTCACAAATCATTGCTGTTCAGATATTAAAAATTGAAGGCATTTATACTCTGGAGAGAGGGAAGATAGTGCAGGGAGGGAAAAAAAAGAAACGAAGGAGGGGTGCAGATGGAGAGACAGAATTTTAGATTTTAGAGAGTGGAGAACTGAGGACGACTGAGGAACGGAGGGAGGTGGATGGTTGCTAAAGAGCAGCAATTAGGTGATGAATTATTCAGATTGTCTTTCAATGGATTCCCAGCCGGAGAAATGTAAGCAGAACCCATAGACATGTCTTAGAATTCATTCAGTTTAACAGAATTGACTGTATTTGATGCACAAGCTTGAATTAAGCATCTTCAAAACACGACTACTGTACATCTATTCTTTCGACTGTTTTAACCAAAGTATCATCTTCATCATCAAAACCTTATTAAGTGCCTCCTCCTCTGGTTTATGTGTTTTTCTTCAGTGGTAGCCGAGCTGTGATTAATGTAGACAGTCCTTTAAATACGCATGGTGCTGTTTTTATTTCTTAATCTATTCAATCTCTAGACCCGGCTTTGGGTAAAAAGGAAATGTGTTTTTCAAATTACAAGGTTAGCCATCATTCATTGTAATTTAACAGCTCAGCTCAGGCCACTTCACCAACATCCTGACATTATGTGGATTTTTTTTTTTTTTTTTTTTTTTTATTAAAGTGACAGTCAGTCCTTTCTCTGAGGGTTTTTTCTCTCTGACTCTGTACACAACTAACTTGCAATGCAGCTCTATCAGTCAATCGAACTTGGACATGTGTTTTGTTAAAGGACAGGTTCATACTTTTCTTTAAGACGTTGTTAAAACAACACTCACATGCCCGTACGCACATTGCAAGTCACTGGTCGCTGCAGGTGTTTGTCTTGTCCACACTGGCCACAAAGAGATCCCTGCCCAAAACATGGAAGTAATGGGAGATGAAATCAACAGTCTTTATGCTGTGTAGAAATGCGTTGTGAAGATCAGCCAGAGATAATAAAAGGCTTTAGACAAATCAAACGGGTGTCTTTCAGGCTTCTTATCAGTGTGAAATCCCCTCTTTGTGCTGTGGAATAACACAGATGGGATTTCTTTCTGAAAAAACAGCAACTTTGGAAAATACCCAATTGATTTAGCATTGAAATCAGCCTTTTAATTGACATGAGAACACTGTCTTGAGACAGACTTGATTGAAAAAAAATGTGAACCTCTCCTTTAATATACACTTCAGTGTCCATTTTGGTGGTGTGGTGTAGCCTGAACTTACAACTGTATTTGTTCATTCACTGCAGGTAGCGTTAAGATAATATAGCACTGTAATGTATCTTGGTAAATCTATTTATTTGATTGTGTAGAAGTGGGGGTTGTATCAGATCAACCGTCTTTCTCCCCAGCAAAAATGCCTTAATGTAAATATATGCACTGTAAATAACTTGATTTGTTTTTGTTTATTTTTCTCCTCTTTTGTTATTATTTTGTAAACAAATGGGCAAAAAGAGGAAAAAGCCCCGCATCCAAAAATATTTGAGCCTTTTTTTTTCCTTTTTGGATTTGTTTTCTTGTCAAAGATATTTTGATGCCATTGTTTTATATAATATTGTCCTTCCAACAACTTATTTTATAAATCCTTTTGTTTTTTCTTCCGTGGTAAACGTTCCAAAGACAAAAGTTGTTTTTCTTCAACTGAGTGAAGCCGATCCTAATAAAGTCAACTGACACTTTTACACATGTGCGTTTGTGCTGAAATCAATGGTGACAATGACTGAATTTCATTGCATGAGAAAGTATGTGGTACATTTAGCGTTTTTCTGTCCATGAGTTTTATATTAAAGTGTTTTGGAAGAGTGAGCCGTGCTGTGCTGATAGAGAGTGTGGTATCTGTGGGGCCTCGTCAAGGCCCAAATGAAACAAATGAGACATAACCACACTTAATCTTTTAAAATCTAAACAGGGCTTTTGTGGAAGTACTGATCCTCTGTGTCTGGGATATTCTGCGGTAGATCCAACATACTTAAAAGTTCAGTTGCGGGCAAAAGCAGATAAGAAGGGAAGATGTGGAGGAGAGGTGAAGCGCTCTTGTCCGGGACCTGCAAGTAACCTGCAGCACCCTCGCTGATGAACAAACAATAGTCCTTTGATATCCCAGCAAGAGACAATGGACAAGAAAATAAATTTGACCACCACTCGGGGACAGGAGGGGAATCCCACTGCATCGAAAATGGACGTACAAACATGCACACACCATATGTTCTTGGTTTAAGTCATAAATGTGACCCAGGGTCTCTGTTGTAATCTACCTCAGATGTCAGAAAAGAGGGAGGTGGAGGGGAGAGAGTGAAAGAAGTGAAATGCAGAACAATCTAAACATAAAAATCTCTAGGGGGACCCAATCAACCACTTCCGTCCTCCTACATCTCCTCTCGCTCTCCTCCTCCTCCAGTCTTCTTATTTAATTTCATTTTTTTTCTCTCTTTGTCTTTCCATGCACCGTATCTCCCCCCCCCCCCCCCCCCCTTCCCGGTGGAAAGTATTGTATGAAAGTCCAGGGGCGCTGCTCTGTGGGTCAGAGTGGAGACTGTTCTCATAACCTGCTCCGCTCCTCATCTTTTCCCCTTCTTTAATCATGCACCTCGTCTCCCTGTAGCCCTCTCTGCTCCATCTTTTCCTCCTTCTGAAGCTCAGGAGGAGAGATTTTTATTTCAGTCGCTCTCATCTTCCTTTTCTTATCTTTATTGTCTCTCTCTCTCTCTCTCTCTCTCTCTCTCTCACCAGGTCTTCCAAACTACACAGAACAAGTGAAATATGTTGAATTGCAGAGTGTGAAAATTAAAAAGTTAGGAGGCATGTTTCACACACACACACACACACACACACACACACACACACACACAGTGATGAGTGAGTGGGAGCTACCGGTTCATGTTTGGGATCAACTAAATTAATGTCACACATCTGGAAGAAGGCTCCTGCCTGCTCCACCCTCTGCTGTGCTGCGTTGGTGTGATTCCCAGTTTCCTTTTGTGTGTGTGTGTGTGTGTGTGTGTGTAAGTATGTGTGTGTGTGCGTGTGTGTGTGTGTATGTAGGTGTAATGTTTCCAGTGCTCCTCTCTTGGAACAGACCACCCACTCAGAAGACCAATAGAATGACCACGGGGAGCCTGGACAGACACACACACACACACACACACACACACACACACACACACACAAACACACACATATGCAACTTCCTCCAAAGTCAACCCTTCCCAATCTTCTCAGAATAGAACATGTTGTTATCAGAGATTGAAGAGATACAAGAACAGCTGACGCGCTATCACAAAGTTAAAGATAATATCAGAAATCGAGGAGGTTTTCATTTCAAGACGCTACGTTCATTTTAAAAAATGTTGCCTCAGGTGAACTGCTCACAAAGTGTTGGAAGTTTGAACCCAAATATCAGAGCTTCACCGTGGCTGCTGACAGACATATGAGTGTACACTGTATTATGGTCTGCTGTGTTTCCCACCATACAGGATTTGCTGTGAGGACAAACACAAGCAGCAGAGGGTAGAGAAAATCATTTGAAGTTCATATGATGGTTTCTTCATCGCCTACCCATCATACCTTTTGCTCTGGAGGAGCAACCGCAGCACCATCTGAACCAGTGACGTATTGGGCGACTGTGGCTCGGCAAGTAGGGTGTTTAAAAAGTGTCAAAGTGTCCTCGGGCAAAAGTCTGGACCACAAATTGTTTGCAATGCTTAGGCCATTGGTGTTGTGAATGGGTGAATTAGGGGCGAATAGTAAAGCGCTTTGGATTACAGCACTACATAAATGGAGCCCATTTTGCTGTTTCACTCAGCTCAGCATTTTACCTCAATTGATGATGAATTATTAACTGGGAAAATCAGACAACTGGCACCAGGACCCCAAAACCCCAGAGGCCCCAGGATCACTTACCTGGTGGTTTTATTAATTGCATATTTATTTGGCAGTATAATAGTACTAAAGTTAGTTTAGTACTAAACTAAGCTTATAAGCCAATGATAAGGGCCTAAGGTGGCTAATTCTAATAATTTCCTTCAGATTTAGACGTTAGGCAGCTCATTACAAGCTGAAGCTGTGTGTGTTTCTGAAATCCAAGACAATTTTCCATTTTTGTCACTATGATTTACACCATGACAACCGTCAAGGCCACAGAACTCAGTGTCGACATCACATGTATGAATCAGGTTAGAATAAGGTGATTTTTCCTTCATTAAAGCTACTTAAGGGGAAGACTGTATGTGTCAAGGTACTACAGAGTATTATTAGTTAGTAAATGGTTAACATTTCCTTCTATATCTGTGTTGAAATGACATTGTATTACAGCAAAGGAGTACTGCTTGTTTGCTCTTCAGATTTTTTTCAGGGACTTTAAAGTGTTCAAACTGGTTCAGTGTTGTGGTCATCGACAACTGTTTGCCCAGTTATAAAAACGAAATAAAAATTGTTAAATGGGAATGTTTTCTTCAATCGACATGACAAATATTAGAGTACAACAACGGCTACCTCTCCTTCTGTGATGTCTGAAAATGATGTAAACACTTAGATGGACCAGTTGGAGCAAAATAACAACCCATCCCAAATATGAAATGAAGGGAAATTCAGTCTGATTACAAGGCTGGAGGAAAAGGGGAACTAAAAGAGGCCCATAGTTCATTTCTATCCCCAATAGGCTGACCTCTCCCTGACATCAGCATGTGGAGGTGACGGCTGATAATCAATACAGAATCAGCAATGCTTCACTGATCGTACAGTAGGTGAAAAGAGTCAGCTGGCAGGACCGTAACTGAAATCAACTCTCAGCAACACAGAGTTTTTTTTTCTTTATCCATTTTTTTTTTTTTTTTTTTGTGGCTCTAGTGATTTCATAATCTCTCATTTTGAAATAAAATACTTGAAGCAATGACCCGGACGGCCAAATGTTCTTAAGCAGTTTCAGCTGCTGCTCTGAAGGGTGAAGTCTTGTTTTATTCACAGTCACAAGTTGTTTTATTAATCTAGTTTTTCAAGTTCACATTTTTTGTCACTGCCTCACCATGTGAAACAAAACGATGTAGTATCAGCTGTCAAGGCGTTTCAACATCACTTCACAGTGACTAATAAGAAAAAGATGACAAATCCTATAAACCATAAACCAGTGTAATAGTCTTAGATCAACACAGGTCCTGATAAAGGACAATTCAGAGAAACATTCTGATAATAATGAACTATTTAGTCCAACTCTTGCAGATATCTATTACATAACCTGCGCTACAGTACAATTATTCCCTGGGTGGGTTCCTCTCCATGTAGAATGAGTTCAAAGGACAAACCCATTAGGCTTCCCTCCATATCAGACAAATAGCTTTGCACCTGCAAAACACTCAGGGTGACACCCTTAGTGGGCCTTCAGAGGATACAACAAAACCCTTTTGCTTTCGCACTTCAAGTGTGGAAGCGGAGGCCTTTCTGTTAGTTCTTATCAGGATTTGTGAAAAGAGAGAAGGGTCTGCAGATTATACATCGTCCATATACGTACACTTGATCAAAGCCGTTCACTCCTCAGCAAGTGGACCTCACCGAACACCTCCCTGATCAAACAACAACACTCTTGTTTCCTCACGTGTTTATGGTTTCATAGATTAGAGGCGATGAAACACATGTGATTACTGTTTGGTTAGTCATATTGTATTATAACTAGAGTCCCAACATGGCAGACAGCTGTATTTATGAGGCTTCCACCATCACTGATTGAAATGTAACCCTCCCAACAGGGTCCTTTGTTTCTTTAAGTAATAATTCAGTGTTTTTTCTGAATATATTTTATAAACCACAGTCTCTGGAAGCAGCCACTTTTGGTCATGAAACAGAGATGGGAATCACATTTTCTTCACACAGAAACACAATATATTTGTATGGCTAAAATGATAATATCTCTTATTCTTCACTTCTCCCCTGTTCCAGACCAAATGACACCAGTGCATATTAGTAGATAGAAAAAAAAAATTTGACCAGGGTCATAATTGTACGTAATAATTCATCTCCATATTTGAGCATGGTATTGTCCTATAATTGTACAACACTGCAAAGAGGCAACATATGGAAAAATCATTTGTCCTTCAAACGTGGAGATTAATGCACATGCATTTCATTTTTACTCACAAGTTATCTTGATTTAAAAGTGTTAAATGGTCAAATAGCAGGCACAGTGCCACATGTGGCTCTGTTTAATCCTGGAAGTGTGTTCCCACTCCAAAAAGCAACGTTATACCCACATCAGCTCCTCATTTGATTAATCAGAAACATGTCGTCAGATAATGCAATGTGCAACGCATCAAATGTTTAAAAATGGGAGGGTGCGAGGGTCAAAAAGACGTTCTGTTGACTGAGGAAAATTACATGCAGTAGAAGGTCAATGACTCGTCACTCAGTGTGAACACGGTTGACTTGAACCTGCAGCTTAAGCGCCTGATTGTGCTGTCTAGTGTTATTGTTTCAGGTTGAGGAATCAGTTTGCTCTGTTTCAATTTAAATCTCCATGGGGAAACTTTTAGTTCTTGTCATAATAAAAAAACCCACAGCAAAGACACTGATAAAATACAATGGTGTCATTGTTAAGTTGACTTAAAAAAAAAAAAAAAAAAATACTGATCACTCATTCTTTGGAAGACAAACTTAATTCCAAAATTTAAAGTCCCAATGAGACAGTACTGTTGAGACAATCTGACATTTATAATTTGACGGGTTTTAAGTTGAAACATATTTTCAGGCAGGACATAAATAGGCATTATTCACAACTGCGCACCAAAGAGATATCAGTGGAGAAACAAAGATAGTTTTATGTTATGGGAGAGGTGAGGGGTCAAAACAATGTGATGTTTTTATTGCTGGGAGTTATTAATGCTCTACAGTAATGAGCCAATATTTTCCAGGAAGTTGAAAATAATGACTTTTCAGTTTACAAAAAAAACATTTATCAGTAAATACACAGACTTTTATTTGATTTCACTGTGATTTAAACGTTTAACAAGTCAATTTGCAATTTTTCCTTTTGTTTGATTTGCTTCGGGAGTCATTACTGAGTCAAAACTCAAAGCAAAATCCTCAGGGTCCACTCAGATTTCAACTCCAGTAACTGAGATTTGAATCATTTTTATTATCATCCTGGATGAAATGTTGGTTTGCAGTCACAAGTCGCTGTAAACACACAGGTCACAGAAATACACTGATGCCAATCTGGCGTCCTGCCAGGACTCAGAAGTCATGTCATGTTTCGGCTTGTTCGGAGGATTTGTTCCAGTCAAACACATGCAGGTTGCAAATATTACAAACCTGGAGTTAATCTTAATCTGAATCTGTTTTTATCCACCCTGTGATAACAAACAATATGAATGTTTTTTTTCTACTTCTCGTGAAGTAGCTTCAAGTGCATCTAACCACTAAAAGAATGTCCATACATATGCAAAAGGTGTGAAAACAGGGAAATATTTGAAACATTCACAGTTCTTTCACATTTCTCTCACTGTCACTGTTTGAATGTGTAATAAATCGATCCTTTTTTGGATCTGAGGAGTCTCTTGTTGGCATTTTCCCCAAGTCAGCCCTGTGACAGATATGCTGATCATGACCTGTTCTCCTGGGGATATGTTTTTCTGCAGCTCTACAGCCAGAATAGAAAGAGGTTTAAGTTGCTGAACATAAAATCCTAATGGCTCCACTGAGTGTGGCTGAGGACTTTGATTACATGTCGCAAGCCAAAAACGGTTTGGGAACCATTGAATCAAAGCAGCAATATTAAGAAACAATAAGAAGCCAGACTGAGATTCTCAAGGAAGATTGAGACTGAAGAAAGTAACAGCAGAGTGCTTAACATTCCTAACACATAAACCTCATACTTTTTAAAGTCCTTGCTCACACACATTGTTATTTTCAGCCCTGGCCTGGAGGGGTATTTACAGCGGGAGGCAGAGATGCACACATTGAAACACTGTTATCCATGACCTGTCCAGTATACTAAGAGTTAAACAAGCTCAAATGATACCCGGCCTGCATTAAACACGCACAAAAGAACTATCTAACCTGCAAAATGTGCAGTACACACACATGCACACACTGACAGACATGTAGTCTCTTGTAGCTAAAGGATAAGCACATAATTCTCGACATAAATAGATGTCACGTAATGAAAAGACGTTCCTCTTGCCTGCCCTAACCTGTTTGACCAGATACTACCCTGTGTACATAATATCAATCTGTGTGTGTGTGTGCACGCACTTGAGTGCAACAGCTGTAAATCTTTTTTTTTTTTTTTTGTGGGTGGACAACCATGCCATATCTGCTTCATGAAAAGAATCAGCCTCTCTCTTCCCCTTCTCATTACCCCCTCACCTCCCTCACCCTTTCTTCCGATGAGATAAAACATTATCCTATTTATATGACGAAGGCCTCTCTCATGCCTGAATCCCCCTGCTGCAGCCAAAATATCCCCTAACACCTACACACAGTCACTGAACACATGGCTCAGACACACACACACTCATACACACAGACGTAGAGAGGCTAAGAATCACATATCCCCCTAACTCTCAGCCCCCTCCTCCCTCCCTCCTTTTCCTTCTCCTTTCTTCTTTGGCAGCTGCGCGTCATTTTAACTGTGCTCTATGAAACCTGGTATTCATAACTGCTGGTCATGATTCCACCCTCGAGTCCTACTAACTTCATAATGGTAATAGTTTAATCTGTATGGTCTTGACCCTGTCCTGTTGTTTAGATGTGACCTGAGTGGGAGAAAAGAGGCTCCCTGAGCACACACAACACACACACACACACACTGACACACACATGCACTCGCTACAGCTGGGAGCCATTGTCTCCATGAGAAAGCAACAGCCAGTCTGACTTCTTGTAGAGGTAGATCTATCTATCTATCTATCTATCTATCTATCTATCTATCTATCTATCTATCTATCTATCTATCTATCTATCTATCTATCTATCTATCATACTGTGACTCAGATGGTGAGTCATGGCTGAGCAACCACCAGGAAAGATGACAGGGAAGTGTAAGATCCCCTCACACACATGCCACCTGACTGGAAAAAGACTACACGCGGTCTGCAGAGAGTTTTTCGGCACCTTTGTGCAAAGAAGAACTCGTCATTATCGAGGACTAATTAGCGTTACCCCAGCCTGTGTGAGAAGTCGCCCAGCAGGCCGGTGCAGAAATGTTTTCTTGAGGCACGAAGGCCAGGGCTTGTGAAAAACCATATTTCATGTCAAAGCGAGCGGCTGGCGTTCTCCAAACAACTCTTCTCGGGGCACGTGTAGCGGTGTTGCGACAGGGCAGCAGTCAATAAGTGTAAAAAGAAAATTTACAGACTGAGGTTAATCATTGTGTGTCTTTTATGTGATTTCACTGTTTGGGTGATTGAGTACAATGGTGCATCTTCCCAAGGAAAACCATAAATCATTACTCATGTTGCTTATATCACTGATTACAACACATATTATACATTAGAGGCGTGTGTGTGTGTGTGCGTGTGTGTTCTTGCAGGGTTAAGCTTCATTGAAAGAGTGTGGGTTGAGAGTGTCATAACCTTGCACACATAGGATGGGTGGAGACTCCAGACATTGTGGAGACAGAGGTTATAAACTTGGGAAAGACTTGGGCAAAGTTTTACAATACTTGAGTAAACCATACATCTGAGCGTTGTTTACATTGTGGAGTGCATCAGGTGGTGTGATTATTGGTGATATTTTTAGCATTTACATTGCAAATGTAATGTGACGTGACTGTAAAACACATTTCCAAAGAGGTTTTCAGATAAGACCTGCGATTTTCTGTTTGTGTTGTGTCGACTAAACTGCCACTTTCTCAGCAATTCCACTTTTTTCCCCTCCATTTTCATTTTGGGATAATATATGAGCTTGATTACTGTAAAGCTGCAACATGTTGGCCTCGCAATACAGTAAAGTTGTTCTTTGTACTGAGTGTTGCTGGAGTTTTGTCTCTTTGCAGTAAATCAATTTCCCGTCTCCAGGAAAACTGAAATTTGCTTCATAATGTGACAGAAAAATAAAAGATTTCTCCCCCAAAGCAAGTGGAACATGAGTATACGCTATGATGAGGAAATGTTATGCTGCTTTTAGTCTTAGTGCAGTTTTTTTTTTGTTATAGTTTCAGTTTTTAATAAAATTTGTGTCAGGACCTTAAAACAAGACAAGATAAACAGACAGCTGCTCACAGTAAGTATAAAATGATCCTTGCTTCTAGTAGAGACACAGTAATTTCTGAACTTTTCTACACTGTGCACAATGCTACTTTTACTTAACTGGAATATGTGAGTCTTCTCCCACCAAGGTTTATTTATATTAGGAACAGGAGACATAACGTCACCTTACTGGAAGATTCTCTTTTTTGCTTGTTTTATTGTAAAAGTAAATAAATAAAAGGTATTTGTGCATGAGATGACAAAATGAATTTCACTCACTAGAGACTATAACAGCTAATTCTGAACTGATTAGTCACTCACAATGTTATTTGGTATTACTGCCTACTCTTCCTGCTTTGTGACAGTCAGTCTCTTCAGCGATCAGGCCTCTCCTGTGTTTGTCCACCCCTGGGAGCTGCTGGTGGGTTGTTGGTGTGAGTCCCTGAAGACGAGCTGCAGCTCAGAGCTCAGCTGCTCAGCTGATCCTCCCTGTTGTGTAAGTTCTCCACAGGCTTCTCTGCTCTGTAGAA
This sequence comes from Seriola aureovittata, assembly GCF_021018895.1. Classification (NCBI taxonomy): domain Eukaryota; kingdom Metazoa; phylum Chordata; class Actinopteri; order Carangiformes; family Carangidae; genus Seriola; species Seriola aureovittata. Next base: position 17,638,407 of record NC_079377.1, read on the forward strand.
ATTATCATGAGCTCTACCTTCAGGCATGGGAGAGCGTCAAAGCTGCCTTATTCTCCATCACTTGTTCATCCTGTCTGTCTTTCTTTCTCTCTCTCTCTCACACACACACATATATATATACACAAATGTGCACATGCTCTGCACACACAGTCAGAGGCAGAAATAATATTGTCATTGAAAGCTTCTTGAACTCTGCAGATGGAATAACATGCCACTATCTTTTGCCAGACCGCCTCTTCCTGGAGTTCGCAGCTGAAGTTACCTCTAGTCTTAGGAGGTCAGCCAGTCAGTCATCAATAAGGAGCAAATTATACAGTATACTAATTCAATTATACAGCCTCACTTTGGTGCTTTGACCAATTATAATCTATTTACCCTCAGTGGATGATGGACGAGCTTATGAGGTCAGTGACTGAGAGAATTGTGATTTGCTGCCCTCTACTGGTTTTGTCTCACATTACATCTATATTTTAGTGCATTGCCAGTATGTAACACAACAAATGCACTAACTATCCACTGTGGTGACAGTGCTGGTCTGTCGGTTTTACGGCTTTGAACACTGTAATGATTCCCCTAACTGATCATACTATCAGTTACTCACTGGCCTTTTACATAATCTGAAGAGTGGTGGTAACAGCTGCAGTGCAGGTTCATGTGGGTTTCCAAAGCCATTTTTGTTTCTGTTCTGTCAGGGTTGAACATTTGACAGAAGCATTACGAGTCAAACTCTTCAAGGACCCTGAGGGAACAAACCCAAAATACCAAGAGAATAAACCCTGAGAGAAAAAGTGAAATGCATCTTAAAGCTGCAGTAAGTGAATTCCTGCAGCACATTTCCTTCCTGTCAAAACACAAAAGAGCAATTTAGTATTATAACCTGTATTTATTTGTCATTGTTTTAATTTCCCTTTTTCAGTGGTGGTTTAACATTGTGTACCACTGGTTTATGTCGTGTGTTCTTATTGTATTGTTACTCTGTGCTGTTTATTCGTTAAGTCATAGTGGAGCAGCAGAGTAGAGTCCAAAACAAATATCACATTACAGTAATATTTCACTTTATAATATTATATGTTTTCTGTAAGCTGAATCTGAAGCTGAAATTAAACAGAGTAAATTATGAAATTAAATAAAGTCCTATGTTACTTTTAGTCCCTTTAAACGTTTCATTAAATATCATAAAGGGAAATCATGCGGCTGTATGTATGTATGTGTGTAGTTGCGACCTGCTAACATCATATGCATCTGAGTGCAGCCTGATATCCGCTGCTGGGTGGTCGGGGCTCCTCCTTTTCATCACCTACCTCACTTCCTTTCCTTTCCTTATCACCGCCTGGCTCTTGTTTTCTCACTCCACCCCTCATTTACCTGATGGAGTTCACCTGGGCACTAGTAGATTACTTAACGGGCGTCACTCCAATCATTCACTTTTTTTTCACCTTCACATGGGGCGGCAGTTTCTGGTAAGAGAAGTTTGTTGCTCTTTAGTTCCTATAATTTCTCTGTAAGTCTCATAGAACCTTCTTTATCCTCATTTCTTGAATAAGTTAATAATGAGACTATTTTGATTTGTTGTGATAAATTTATTCTTTATTGTCCTTTCTGAACCCGCAGCCCATGTCCGTCTTCCTTTTTCATGTTCGAAATAATTATCTGAGAATAAAACCTTTGTTGGATTGGATATGTTTAATGGCCCTTGTTCTTTCATCCTGTATCCTGACCTGAGACCTGTAGTGATAGTGAATCAATTCTGAACCTCCTACTTAACCCACATATTGCAGAATAGAAAGCTTTCACGGCTGTAACCTCCCCTCAGCATCTTTTATGCATGAACTCATGTCGGGTTTTGTCGCCTTCTCTACAGAGCAGAGCAGGAAGGGGAAATACCTGAGTCACTCCACTCAAATATTTTTGGAAGGGTGACTGCTGATAATGAATACTGAAGAAATGAGTCTTAAAATAATACATGGTGAGTTTTTAATGACTTTATAGAGTCTTTTTTTTTTTTTTTTTTTTCCCAAAGAAAACCTTTTCATTTCTTCCATGACTGGGCACCAAGGTTGGACTGGATTATCACAGTCAGCCTTTATTTTGTCTTATCTCATCCCCACTGCTCTTCTACTATTCTATTTCTGTCATGGCATTTAAATAAGGGATTTCAGTGAAATGCTTCCACTATTAACATAAAATTTTTGGAAATAATAAGAAAGGAAAGCATTTGTGTGAGGCCTCTTGAGTTTTGTCATTATTTCAATCACTGTGTGCTGTCTGTGATCAGATGTGTTTGCATCAACAGGATTTTTCTCTCACTGTTTGTGCAGCACAGGTCCAACACATCCAATCCCTTCTGTAAACACATGATATTCATGAACAGGCAGGTGTACCAAACCAAGAGCATTTATTAGATACTGTGTGTGCAAAATTGTGGCAAATCTACAGATTTAAGTGGAGAGGGGTGAGACAGAACCCGATGAGTGTTATCTGGTGAACAGCTGTCAAAGTTTCCTTTTTTTTCCCTGTTTCAACCACGTGCCCAGTTGTAGCAGTGACTGCTTTTCAAACCAAAAGAAATATTCACAGGGAGAGTTTACACACACTTCACACAGTCAATCCCTGGCCAGAAGAGTGGGAGCTGTAATCAATCAGTCCAATCAGCCCTGTAAGATCACATCTCAGCACGGAGAGAAATCAGATCGGCTCTCTGCCTGGTCATTGTAGAACTGCTCTGCAGGTTTGTGGACAAACACAAAAAACAGACCCACAATACAAACATTTACCTGTCAGATTTTTTCTTTGGGGGGGGGGGGGCAAGTTTTAAATGGCAGATTAACACAGAATGCTAATTTCACACAGTGGTTCTGAATATTGTGTTTACAGAAAGTTTGCTTACTATAAGGGAGAGCACAAAAATGAAGCTATAGGTTACCACTCTGAGAAGTTTAATAATGAACAGCTGAATGTCTCATAAATGCTGTATTTTAGCTTTGTATGTATCTTTGCTAAACTGAAAGTGATCAGGAAAGTTTATTCGCTTCAAAGGAACTTGTCCTAATCAAACAGACTCAGTCAAGACCAAATCTGCACCTTCAACACGGTTTCCACTCATTTGCAACAGAGTAAGAAGCTTCTCCAAGTCTTCAATGGAGCACCCACATGTGGAGAGTTTTAATGAAGACACATTTACACAACAACCTTGTACAACTCATCACCACACACAATTTTTAGAAAGTTATTTGGTCCAGCATACACCAGTTATTTTACACATTTTACTCAAACCCAGTGTTAACAATACATGCACATACACACATCATTCTGGCCCTTCCGTGAAACTAGATAACACTTTAGCCCACAGTACGCCGTTATTCAACATCCTGCAGCCGCCACCACAAATAGAATCATACGAGGTGAAAAAAAGTTCTACCACTTGGACAGTTGGTGTTTGATTATGGTGCCTGGTATTATTCATATTTCTGACATTTCATCCAGAAAAACTTGAATTTATGGTGTTTTTAGTGGCACAACTCCTGCAATATATGACCCTGGTGTTCACTGTTTGGTTGCTGAACTCCTAATAACAACAAATCTAATCTACTATTACTTCTACAGTGGTTTGATAGCACCTGATAAGGTTATAGAAGTCCATTTAGTGTATGTATATTCAATAATAAGTTAATATCATGTACAGCAGTTAGTTATGAAGCCCTGAGGTCAGCCATTTGAATTCTTTCACATCCAAAGCTAATCATTTATACTCGATCTTTACTTATGACAACTGTCTCACTTGCAATGACAGACATCTGTGCAGCACTGTACAGAGATGGCACATTGGCACATACAGTACACCATATACATGGACATCATCTTACACACAACTTCATTTTTCATTACCACAAAACAACTGACAGTGAGTTTGATTAATTCATAGCATAATTTTTTCATAATTCAGTTTTCAACGAGCAGTTAGTGTTTTTGGGATCATCATTCTATGTTAGTATTTTGCTCCCTCCCATCTGCCTTTGTTTACTCCCATTTGCACATCTGACACAAATGAATTGGCGTAAATGAAAGACATCACACATCTCTATTTGCAAAAGGAGACAAGGTAGAAATCGGAGAGAAAAATCCATCCACACTGTTGTAGTGAGACCCATCAAAGTGACATCCATCTACTATGAAACACTTTCACTTTTTTAATTGTTCATTTGTTTTAAGGCTAAGTTTGGTGTTTGGATGTTGTGATTTTGGGGCCATTGCAAATTCCAAAACTAGGTTCCTACACAGTAGTTTACCCATGTAAACAAACCTAACATCCATCAGAGATTTTTTTTCTACCATTATCATTTCTTATGAGAAGTTTTGTCTGGACTTATTTGTGTTTTGAGATCTTAAAAACTCATATTAATGGATGTACTGTTGATTCTCTGTGGCACCACAATGGTGAAAATGTGAAATATTACTTGAGGTGAGTCATTACAGCAGTGGGACAAGGGCAGCATAAAACATGTTCAGTATCTAAATCTCTACGGTGGACGTGATTTATGTCTCTATTATTCACACCATGCAGGAGTTTACCATATTCAATTTGTTAGGACTTCTTTTTTTTTTAAATCTATTCTAGTCATTCACATCAACTCCATTTCAGGACATAAACACTAACAACAATAAAATGAGCAGAAAAGGCACTATAGAAATATCTGATTAACAGAACAGGTTGGACAGTAAGTTTTCTAAAATCAGCTCAACTTGACAATTTAAAACGAAGCCGTGTTTTGTATATGTGCTGAATATGTGCTAAAACGTGCCCTTCATCATCATAGAGGAGGATCCTCCATCCTTCTCGTAGATGATAGATGATAAAAAGGAGACCACATGAAGCTGCTCAGCTCAGTCTGCAGCTGGGGTGATAGCAATATTACCATATCGTCAGAAAAACTTCAAATACTCCCTTTTTTTCTCTCACATAAATAATTTGTTGCCAAGTAACTGTGGCCTTACAGAGTCCCCGGTGCATAATTTCCTCTCATTCGTGGTCTGAGCTGAGTGGTATAAGCTCTACAGAAAACCTCTGCGGAGGTCTGCTTCAGTCCACGATAGGCTACGGATTTAATGGCCATCTACAAGTGCAGCCATCATTTATACACGTGACACACTGTAAAGGAAAAATTCACCTTAGGATATGTTTGATAGTTGTATGTGCTTCACCATTTTGTGATGCAATCCAGGATCTTATTTTTCTATCATATTCACTCTCTCTCTCTCTCTCTCTCTCTCCCTGCCTTGTCTACTTCTGCACTAAGAAACCAATTTCTCCACTGAGACTAACCCTTCAGAAGACCTTAATGCATGCATGTGTAGCTGCGAGCCATGATGCAGTGTGAGTAAGGGGCATGGATTCACATACACAAGAATGGATGTGAACAGTGATTAAACACATGCACACACAGACACGAGAAATTGGTTTCTCTGCTTTTATATGATGGATTTCTATGATTGAAATGTCAGTGGTGAAAACTGGTGGAATGAAATGGAAGTTTGTTTTTTTGGGTTTTTTTTTTTTGATTCAGGGACTATCACAAACATTTTTTAAATGATTGATATTTTAGGAGGTTAAAACAGTTTTTACATCAAAAAATATAAATAAATTAAAACATGTTTTCTAGATATTTCAGTTATGCATGGGAATAAGAAACAACATTAAACAAGAGCACTTTTAAAGAGCAACCAAACACCTTCAGTTTTGTGTTTTCTGAACTCTAGCGGTTTAACTCCTCACTGCAGTGATGTAAAGTGTACTCAAGGGTGTGTCAGTACACTGTGACATCACTGGTGGGTGTGGTTACAGGTGCTTCTGCCCACACTGAGAATCAGAGGTGCAACAGACTTTTAACCAGAGGACAGTAAATCACTGCTATTCAGGAAGGTATTAAGTTACTTTTTAAACAGTGTTGAAAAAATTGTCCAATTTACATAAAAATTTTAACTGAATTTACATAAAACTGTCAAAAGAAAATGCTAATTAATGTGCGTTTCCATCCATTTATGTGATTAGGTGGCACTAATTAACTAGTCGGGTGTCATTTACCCATTGCACGCCGGTCAAATGAATGAAAATAATGTGGAGAATGTGATGGAAATATGGCATTTATGTTTGTGTAATGCACAATCTGAGGAAGACTACAGTCTTTGGCTTTTTTTTTTTTTTTTTTTAATTTTCAGCATTTACACTCAGGTGTTTTATGCCCAAATTTTAAAAGATATGGATGGAAATGCACTCTTTCAGTAGTAGGGATTCTTTCTTGAATTATAGTTATACTTTTATGCAGAATAAGGGGCAGAATGTGCTTCTACAATGGCCACAGTTGTATTTCAGTTTCACATTATCACCCAATCAATTTAATACTAGTACGTGTAATTTGTCAGTATCAAATATTGTTTTAAAATCATTAATTGACAAATACATGACATGACGGGTGCCTCTTAAGATTTACAGTGTTACTTCAAGGTGAACAGTGATTAGACACATGCACGCACGTACACGCACGCACGCACACACCCACACACACATACAAACACACACAAGAGCAATGACAACAAAGGTGCTTTGGATTAGTGAAAAAGTTAAAAAAATCACAATCTTGAGTCTCAGTGACAGAGTGATTATGGACATACACTCACAGTAATTTGTAAACAAAATATAAACAGACATACTGTACCTTATACTCTAAATCTACAGTGGAAACCATCTTTTTTGTTTTGGTTATAGTCATAAATTTTCAGTCTTATTTCACTGGCATAATTTTATATAATTCATTTCATTTATCTATGTATAGTTACAGAACTTACCTATTCATACTTTTCTGAGAGCAGTGTACACTATCACTGGATTCAAATCAAAATTAAAAGGATTATCTAAGAGACGTGTTGCTAACTTCGCAAATCTCCTCAAAGTGCAAGACTGCGATGTGGGAAAGTGCATGAGTCCTGCCAGCGAATCACTCCACAACTCCACTCTGCCAGCGTAAAGACTGCCATCTTGCTGTTATATGTATTCACACATCTGACCATGCTGATGGAGCAAGCACACATCAAAACCTTTCACTTCGTAGCATGATTCCAGCGTGACGATAACATGTCGACTACATAACATGTTAAGCAAAGCGAATTGGACTGAACTCCTCAGTAAAGCCACAGACAGCAGTGTGGTCTGAAGACAGTAACTGCATTTTGTACCAGATAAACCCTCATCTCTCCACTCCCACTTCCATTGGCTTGACAAAAGATGGCAGATCTAAATTTGGTACTTGGCAAGAAATGTGCCACTGAAAGAAGGAAACTTTCATAATAATTTGTCCAAAATTCATCCATGCTTCCATTTCACAAGATTATTCTGAAGACTAAAGCAGACAGTACAGTGTATCCACAGTTATATTTGCAAACGTTTTCATAAACAGTAACTATTCATGTTTTATAGTCATCAAATTTCAGTGACTTGATGTCCGTGTTAGCACTTTTTGATGACATGCATTTGAGACCAGGGTTGTGTGAGAAAGCTGCACGGCAATAAGAAGGACCCACAGCCATTTATCTACATTAAGATTTGTTGCTTTGTCGCTTTGCTGGGACATCTTATAAGCCAGTGATTCAGTTTTTACTTCTTGGATCTAAATCTTGCCAAGCAACATTATCCAAACCCTTGCCCACTGGCAAAGATAGTTCCTGTTGCCTAGCAACGCAGGCCTACTGAACATTCAATCAAGCCAAAGTAAAGTTAGCTGCATAAGTAATGTTCCTGGTACAAAAGGCTTCAGATGATTTTTGTTAAAGACCCTGAAAACCTATTCTTTCCATCAGCTACTCACACTGTGAGCGAACTGACCCCAGGAGGACACAACATTTTCTGCTACAGATGGAACAGTTCAGATTATTTCACATGAGAAATTTAAGGTGCATTTCCACTGCAGGAACTTTGTTAGGAACAAGGGTCTAAATGAAGTTCCAGGGACATAGTTTTATACCCCCCAAAGATTCCCGCTTAGGCGACAGTACCTGCTTGCAATGCTGAACATTGCTGATTGGTCGAGTACAGTAGTGTTTCCCACAGCATTGTTGTGCACCTGGTCATTTTTAAAAACCCGAGACTTCAAACACATTGTTTTGCTTGTATTATGTGTCCGTCAATAATTAGAATGGAACGGCCCAAGAGCTTACAACCGAGGGACCAACAACATGTACAAATGATGTGAAAAACGACTGTTGTGTTTTTAATATGTCAGAAAACCTATTTGCATGTCTTTGTTCCTGCTGTGGAAACACAAATCACAGTGCGCTGAGAAATCCAGGAAAGAAGTTCCTGGACATTAGACTTGGGAAATTAACGTTCTGGGTGGAAAAGCGCCTTTATTTATTTGCGTTTCGTCTGTGCTCTTCTCCCCGGTTTGAAGTGAGTCAAACTCTTCGGGAAAAAAAAACGTACTTCAATCAGGATTTAACAATATTTGAATTAAAATCTAATGTCAGTTGTGTCATTTGTTACTTTATGTTGAACTGCAAGTCTGTTCAAACCACATTCACACAGCCCTGATGAAGCTGATTAAGAATTTTTATGTTTTAAACCCACAATAAATAAAAACATTTTTCCCCTCAAACTTTAGTTGATGCCTTCTTAGTCATGAATATTTACCATTATAGAGAAATATTGACAACTGGGTTTCCAGATGCTTGAAGACATCTGAAACCGAGTCTTTCTTTAAAATCTTTTTTGGTCTCTTTGGAAGAGGGAGGCTGTGAATTGGTGGCACACTGCTGGCTGTGGCTTAATGTCACCTGACAGTCTTCCTCTAGCGAGTACAGTATGCAGCAGCACAACACATGTGGGTCACAGCAGCCGTACATTTACATCCTCAGGCTCAACGTCGTACACACAAACGGCAGTTCCACTTGCTAAATAAATACACGCAAACAAAAAGTTTCAAAACCCACCCGGAGCAGGAATCATTTTCACACTGAACAAAAGAACATCACAATCCAGATTCTTTATGCATGCAGCGTGTGAACACACCATAGTCCTGGTTTACTAAGCTTTTGTTACAAGGTCGCAGGTGTTTTTGCAGCGTGTTAAGTATCAAGCTACATGTAGCCTTTTAGCCCGACGAGTACATGTTTGAACGTTGACACGGGAGATTCAGGCTCATATCAATAATTTCACTCTTTGATAAGAGTCAAAACTTGACACTGACATCATTTAATGGTGAATTCTTCCCGGTTTCATTGTCCCTGCCTTCACCTCTGCTCGTGAAATAGCTCCTGTTGACAAAATCCTTAGTAAATCCATGTGGTTGAGAGTTGCAGCTGAGGCATGTGAACTGTCCCGTGGCTCATAATTCTCTATCGTGTGTGTGTGTGTGTGTGTGTGTGTGTGTGTTAATGAATATTTACAGTACCACAAAAAACAACTAGAGGAAGAGAGACATAGGCATGGCACTGCTTCAGTATTATCACATAGACACAGACTGCAGAGTCTGTACAACCGTAATGAAGAGTGTAAATGTATGTTTAGGGATTTGTGTTTGTGAGTGTCTGAGTATGTGTATATGTGTGTGTGTGTGTGTGTGTGTGTGTGTGTGTGTGTGTATTTGTGTGTGTGTGTGTGTGTGTGTGTGTTTTTGTTGCACACTCCTGCTGTCCTCCTCCTCCTCCTCACTGTGTGGGGGAGCAGTCGTCCAGATCCAGCAGCTCTCTGACCAGTCTCTCTCCAAACTGCGCTCGGCTGTAGCGTTTAACGGTGTAGGCGTCAGACATCTTGTAGAGGATGTATGCGTTGTTGATGGCGATGCTGATGCTCAACCAGAACACCTGCTGCCAGGTCTTGTTGGGCTTATGGAAGATAAAGTACCTGTGGGGGGTGGGGTGGGGGGGTTAATGTGGGTTATAAAATGCCAGAAAATAAAAATCCTAAATCCTAAAGCTCAAGGTAAAAGAGAAACAGAGAAGTCCTCAAATTGGAGAAGCTGAAACCAGAGACTTAAATGGTATTTACGCTTGAAAGATTACTTTAATGATTAAACGATGATTGTTTTCTGTTAATCATCTTATCCCTCAAGTGGCTAATCACTTAACTATCCAGAAATAATTCAAGAGAACGAATGGCACCCAAAATGCTTTCAAATACAGCCTATTTCTCTAAGGGTGAGTAACCAAGTAAGGATTTATCTGTAACACAAGATTATTGAAATGACTAAGGTGTGGCTTATTGCTTATGAATTCATTTTTTCATTTGTAAGACAATGAGTGTATATTTCTTTTGTCAGCAGTCTTGCTTTAAGAGCAGAATATGTCATGTTATGTCTAAAATAGGATTTATTCAGGCTTCTAGTCACCATGACACCACTGCATGAAGGCAAAGATTACAGGGTAACTGCACTGTCCTCAATCAACTGCTGTTTGGTAAAATGTTGAACATACTTGCTGTACTTGTCGTCATATTTGCAGATGTAGCTGAGATGCGCCGCAAAGGCCTCAACGGCCAACGGACATGGGATCTCCCCACTTTTCCTCTTAATGATCAAACCTGCCACACACACACACACACACACACACACACACACACAACATAGTGAGAGTGAGAGACGTACAAGTAGAGACAGGAGTTCCCACTGAGGGGACTCAGTTTCTCCAGACTCTGGTCACCTGGCCAACAACCAGACAAGGGACAGAGGTGTGCCTTGTTTTTCTTTTTTTTTGGTCTTTGTTCTCTGGTCCCTGAAGGGCTGCTTTGTTTAATGGGCCTTTTTCATTGCAGACATTCACGGCAGGAAACACACGAAATAACATCAGTGATGAGGCCTCTGTTGCACTGTAAGTCCCGGTAAGCCCTGACAGATATCCAGCATGCAAAGTACCACTTTTCTGAACCGTCATTGCCCTAGAAAAACATATCAGCTGTTCTGGGAACACTTAATTTCTCCATGACTATCTGCCAAAATCAGTTGGTAGATAAATTTGGGGCAACAAATACCCCCGGCAGTTACAGAATAATGTTTATTTTTTTTATCTACAATAACTAGTTAAAATAGTTGTGAACAAAGTTGAGACTCGTGTTGTTATGTAAAAGCTTAGTGACTGGTCTGTATGTGTCTGACCAGACAACATCGAGTCTTGAGGATGTTGTTGAGGCTGAACACGGTGTGGGGTTTTCATTTAAAGTTGAGATTTGTGCAAATATTTAAAAAAAATAATTAAATTAGAACATGGCCACCAAGGTTCAGGAGTTGCTGTTATACCATGTCTGAACTAATTATATAACATTACCCACATAACAGTCGCTCATTTCGATATGGCTTCTATATATGCTACAAAAAACAAACAAAATGCATTGGTTATCGATGGGATTGGCAACTACTTTATTTTCCTTTAAGCACAGAGTGGAAAACATTTGCACACACACACACACACACACACACACACACACACACACACAGACGCAGAGGGGAAAGCAAATCAATACTGGAAAATAGCAGTTGAACTGATCTGGGGCCTCACTTCCACACTCTTCATTCAAAAGAGCTCAAACACACGCCGCAGCCCTTCAACTGGATTTAAAACCTAACAAAACTGTTAAGTCGAGAGTGGATTATGCAATAAGAGGAGGGGAATATCATGATCCCGTCGCCTCCTAGAAATGGATTATCATGGATTAGAAGCTTGCATTGACTTTCCCTGACACGAATGCTTATGGATGTGCCAATTTCACCTGATGAGAACATCCAGAGCATCCAGAAACGCTTTCCTACAAATACATGTATTTGTCGTTAATACATATCGTGTGTACCGTCTCCTGTCAGTACAAAAACATACATAATTCAATTAGATGAAATATGCCTTTGCGGTTTTAGGAATAATATCATTCTACTTTGTTGTGGCAGAAATACACTGACTGTAGTGTAAAGATGCTTACCTTGTTTTGTTGGGGAGTAAGCGTTGGTGAGGAACCTGAAGTGTCCCTTGTTGTACCAGCTGATCAGAGACATGGTGCCTTTCATCATTACCCGTGATTGGCCACGCTGCGCCGGCGTGGAGCCGCAGACCAGCATGCTCTGTGGTAAGCCCGTGCAGTCGCTCTTCCTGGTGCTCAGCAGACCGCAGCAGAAGATGTCTGGAGAAGGAGAAGTACAAAGACATGTTCATGTTCTGGAACCGTGTAGGCACTTTACTGTGGATAGAAAATGATCGGTAGATTAAATCCATTATTTCACGGACAGAAAATGAAGTGTAACTATATTAAGTTTTAACTTCAACTAAATCATTTTGAACTTTGCACTGTTGGTCAAACAAAATGACATCTGAATGTCAGCTTGGGCTCTGATGAAATGCAGTGGGGATGAACTAACATAAATGATATCAAGTTTCTATCTAGAGCTGAAATTACAAGTTGAGTAATTGGCTACTTGACCAACATAAAAATGATGGCAATTATTTTGACATTGTTTAATTATCAAAGTAGATTTTTAAAGACCAAATGCCCTTAAATGTGAATATTTGTTGTTTTCCTTAATCTTGTGTGATTCTACATTAAATTAAATATATTTGGGTTTTGGACAAAACAAGCACTTTGATGACATCACTTCTTCAGAGTTTAGGGAACTGTGAAGGAGATGTTTATGCAGCAAATGATTAACTGACATCATCCATGATCCATGCAGTAACTCCTGTGCACTTCTTGTGCTTTTCATGCATTCTGCTGTGAGGAAGCAACAGAACAAACGATTGTAAACCGTTTATCTCTCTCACAGCTGTACCTCTTCTTCTCCTCTTCATATCTGTGCATCCTGCTTTTTCCGTCTGTCCACCCATTTCATTTCGTTGTTTCTTACATGGACGAGCGGAGGCGAAACAATCATGTGGCTGACTGCTGCTGATTCGTTCATGTTCTCAACGTGGAGAATGATTTCTATCTATGTCGTGTGTGTGTGTTTGTGTGTGTGTGTGTGTGTGTGTGTGTGTGTGTGTCTGTGTGTGTGTGTGCGCGTGTGTGCGACTGCAGTAAGTGCTGCAGAGTAGTGCAGGGTAATTAAGTCTGCTAATTAATCCAGCGTGATAAATTTGAAAGAAAAATGTCGGACAATGCCTTCACAGGCTCAGAGCCGAGTTTTTTCGGCTGAATGCCTCTCGGTGGCTTCACCCAATTATGACAACAAAATGTGGATTACATCTCTGGACTTGTTGTTTCTTTACATGGCGCGCTGCTGCTCTGCCCAGTGGAGTTTAAAATTGCTTTTCTGTTAGTGTTTAGTGAGAGATCATTTGTGATAAGAATATAGAAACTTTTCAATTTCCAAGTTGTGCTGATGATATCGTCAAAAGAGCCTCATCTGTCCCTCGTATATCTGTCACGATCCGCCCCTCTGAAAGACTCCATGTGTTTTATTTTGTAATCACTTCCCTGTTGTAGACTTAGACTTACTTCCTGTCCTTGTGTGTTTCCTGCCTGTATGATTGTCTGCTCTGCCCTAGTTAGTTTCACCTGTTCCCCATTATCCTTGGCTCCTTGTGTACTAAAGTCTCTGTATTCCCCTCACTCTTTGTCCCGTTTGTCTGTCTCAGCCTTTTCCTGGTGTTTTGTCTCCCACTTCCTTGGATCCCTGTTAAGTTGGGTTTTTGGACTTTAACCGCACCAACTACCATCTGAAGACTGTGAGTTGTTTTAGTTCTTCTTTGCAAACTTCATAATGTCTGGTATTTGTTTTCTGCCTTCACTGATTCACTCATTTTTAGCCAGTTATGACATGACGACACTGTCTCACATCTGCAATTATTATGAAAGAAGAGAAACAGGTGACAGATTCAACTGAGACTCACCCTACCACAGTAGGATTAAATGCTTTCATAATAAATGATGAAACAATCTCCTACATCTTCTGGGTTCTGAATTTCTGCCCGACACTCAGGTGTTTCACCTACTGTGGTGCATCCAGGGGCTGTTTGGTTGATGTTAGCTGCACAACAACAAATCATCTATCTCAACAAGTCACTTAGTGTCAGGTTCAGCATCAACATGCATTTTTATTAAAACAAAAAAAATGGGATGAAATAGTTTTAGTGTAGTTTCTCCTTGTTTCTCAAATATTTGGAAACCTGACTGAATAATGCAGCGTCATGCTCACACAGACAATTACTCTTGATTCTACAGCAATCTCATTTAGAAACCTCTAAATTCCTTGCTATAAATGGGAGTTACATTACATGACAGACAAATCTCTACAGTCATAGAAGTAAATGATAGGCATGCTTGTGCCTTTACACATTCATATGTGGTTAAAGATGTTTCACTTGAGGTGTAAGGACAGATGAAGAGAAGATTGAAGAAATGAATCATTTTAACGGCTGTCCGTGGTGCTGTGAAGTGTCATTTGAAGGTAAATTGTAACCGACTGTCTTCGTCTTTGTGTTGTTTAGCCTGGGGACGCTATCATCACAACATGATTAAAAATAGATAGAAAAAAAAAACATTGCAAAAAGGGAGGAAGATGCGCTGAGGAGAGAGAATACCAGAGCAGAAGAGGAGGAATGAGGGAGGAGGGAGTGGACAAGAGATGACAAGGTTTTTTTTTTTGTTCAGGCAGCATGATAGAGACCGACCGATAGACGCAATATCTGCTGTTGCGACCTGTTGGTGTACCTTGTTTGCTGAATTCAGTGAAAAGGCTGAGGCTCGTGATGGACGGCCCGGTGAAGATGATAGTGTTCTTGCCAGAGATGTTCTGGCAGAGCTGCTTGGCCACGAGGCTGTGGAGCTGTGGCTTGTTCTTCAAGGTGGCCAGACCGTCTGTACCCTGGCCCTCCTTCAGATGGACTGAGATCTGCAGATGGGGGGGGGGGGGGGGGGTTTATAGATATAGAACCAGCAAACTTCATCTCTGTTTTTCCTCAAGTATTTATTGTCCTCTAGGTTAGAAAATCTTCCAGGTACTGTACACGTCTCAATCCCCGGAGATTTTGTGTGATGAAACAAACAGCATGATTTCTTTTGCAAGCAGAGGCAAAAAATCATAGTGGAGGACTAAAGAAAAGGTTGTAGAATTACTGTGTTTGGGAGATTTCACAGTAATATGCCAATTGGAGTATGAAATATCTGATGTATGACTCTAGGGGTCAGTCTTCTTTGCACTTGCCATAATTGTGTTGTAAAGTTTTAGGGAGACAAGGTCTCAGCCGGCAACGGGACTGGATGTATATCCCTATACAGTTAGCCATAGTCATTGGATTGTCTTTCTGTGCTGGACAAGACAATGGCCACCTTTTATAGGAAACACTCCAGGCTGAAATATAGTGGAATTTTCCTTCAAAGGAGAAACCATGTCAGTTAGAGTCTGGGCAAGTCTGGGCAGTCTTAAGGTCTAAATCTCCCAAAACATCCGTGAGCTCACAAAATGTGAATACTAACAACAAATTTCATGACTACCTGGCCAGTAGTTGTTTAGATATGTTGCTCTGGTTCAAGACCGAGCTGTGCTTGTTACTTACTTACTACATGAAAACACAACTTTCAAAACAAACATGAAGAAGAGCTTGTCCTCCGACGGCAGCCATTATCAAATATATACAAACAGAAATGTGAACCCACAAACAATCCAGTGTCCCTCTTGCACTCTGCTGTTGTTCATGAACTGAACGGCATTAGCCTGATTAGCCAGCATCTATGTCAGGCCTGTAGCTCTTACACTAAGTGGTCAGTCCATGTGTCTGAGTATGTGTGTGTCTGTGAATCGCTGTTTGGTGTATTTGCTAATGGAATCGCATTGATTCACTCCATTAACTCGTTTTATTTCTTAGATTTTTTTTTCTCCCTTGACACAATTCAGAGAGAAGATCTCAGAGCAGATGCACGTCAGCGTACAGCCGACTGGTAAACACTGAGTGACTGCCAAATGGCCACAGTCAGTGTGAATGCTAATGCTTATTTGTTAAATGGATGGGATAATGGAATATGGCTTTAAATGTCATGCTTTAAATTATACCTCTTGTGCACAACACGACACAATTGGAGATTAAGGATAAAAAAGAAAATGGTAGTTAGATTTATCAATTATTTTACTTGATATGAAGGAATGATAACTAAAAGGAAGAAAATGGGGCAAATTAAAATTGAGATCTTGGTTGCTCCTCTCTCCATTAATCTAATTCTGGATTACATCCAGGCTAAAGAAGGAACCTCTTCCCCTGCAGTGGAGTATTATGCCTGAGATCTATCTATTTATGGGTTCTGTGCAGTAAAAAGCCCCCGCTTTACAGTGTTGTATAATTTTATTGTTGTTCTTTCTACTCAATGTATCAAAAAGCAAGTAAAGTTTGTCCTTGTGCAGGTCACTCTCAAATGTGAACAAGAAAATGCTAGCGTGCTCTACTGTTTATTCTCTTTTTGATCTCTGGTGATTCACTGGCTATTCACTTGGTTCACCAGTTCACAGAAGCACTTCAGTACGTACAACAGTAAGTGAACACATCACTGCTCACACAGCCACGATGCTGAGCTCTGACTGTTTTCAGTTCAGTAGTGTGTTCAGTCTGATGCTGGGTTAAGCTGTCTTATTCAGTTCAGTACAAAACATGTTGTTTTGGTGTTCCCTCCCGTCCCACAGTAACCTGTGTACTGTTAGCTAATACATTTATCAGAAACACACAACACATATGTGTGTGTGCCCTTGTACTTCTGTCTTTGAGAACCAGGTCGAGTAAAAGACACTGAGAAGGGTTTGAAATATTGAGCAGTTCTCATTGGTTGAGGTTAGAATTAGGATAACTACATGATGTGGGGGTAAAGAGTAGGTTTACCCAAAATGGAAAAAAAAGTTTAAAAAAGCAGAACAATCAAAACAGCAAACAAAATAAAAAACCCTGAATGCACATGTTATCACTTGGACACTTGGAACTGGAATTAAATCTCTCTAAATAACAGGGATGCTGTTTCTGGAAAGAAATGTTGATGTTGAATTTTGTAATTTTTCATCGCTGTGAGCACCGCTCAATTCACCTGCACTGAGGGAGCAGAACTCTGAGACGCAGAACTCAAAACTAGGTGAAATACACTGCAGATATTCTATATTATATAGTGTCCTGTAGTATATTCTAAAAAGTTTGCAAAGCAATATATCTCTGAAGGTAAATGCATTATGTCCTCTTAAATATACCAATGCAAATGTTGGTGTGTTTGCTGGTCTGTGCCTGCATGTGTGTGGGCGGCTGCGAGGAAGAGCTACAGCATGCTGTGTTAAAAAAAAACCCCACTGCTTTATTATATAGAGGATTAATAACTGCTATCACTTACAGTTTGGCTGCACACAGTTTGGCACAAATACCGCCCAGCTGGGAGGTTGCCTCAAGCACTTGTCTCCAATAAGACTATACAAACCAGTTTGCTGGTCTCTAATTTTTCTCCTCTGTAACGACCTCTGTAATGGTCTGACTTGGACAGGTCCGTCAGTCCTCCTGCAGCGCCGGGCCCCAGTTAAATGATGGTGTTATATAAGCAGCCGGCGTAGGAGTGGAAGGTTGTGGTAAGGGCAAGGTTGTTAGTGAGTATAGCAGCTCCGCCTGCCTCAGATGTGACAGCACACATCTGATCCTGGGCCAGTAGCTATTCCACTCTCAAACAACATCAAAAGGAAAATCTGACAAGCAATATTTTTCCCCAGAGGGTATTTCTCATTTTAGAGAGAAGTTTGAATCATCCAAAAAAAAAAAAAAAAAAAATCAAACTGTGTTTTTTGCATGTAGAGCCTGAAAATGTTCTGTAAAGCCCTAGAAAATAATTGGCTGAATGCAAAATGATGCAACATCAATAATCTGAGAATGAGATTTGAAATTTGTTGCAGATAAAAGAAAACTCAAAACAAACCAACTTATACTCTATTCTCTCTCATCTCTTGCTTCTTCTCACACTCGCTTTTACTTTGTTTCCAAAAACAAAAATATAAACACGCTCCTACTTCTCACACACACACACACACACACACACACACACTGAGTATTGTGCGCTGCTACCTGACAGATGAATCCGGTGGAGGTGCACTGTCGAACCCAGAGGCTGAACTTCCTCTTCTTCCTCTTCCTCAGCTCTCTTTCCGTACAGGTGGTGATGAACACCGGATCCTCGTCTATCAGGGGCTCATGGAGAACCTAGAAACAGACACAATGTTACAGCACACGTGAGTTTGTCCTTGTGGATTTTTACATAACTATGTCACAAGTAAAGTAAAGTACAAGAGGTGTTATTGGAAAAATAGCTGGCCTTACCAAGAGAGGAAAAAAAAAGAGAGTATTTTTGTGTGAGAGATAAGAGTGAGGTTGAGTATGATGTAACATTACAGCTAAGGGTTATAGAGAGAAGGCAGCCAATCGAAGATCCTCACAAGTCGTGTACGTGTTGGAGTGTGATACTGTAGAGAGAAAAAGCCGTAATCTCAGCAGAAACACGCTCTGTACTGTGAAGAATTCAGACGAATGCTTTTTTACTATTATTTCAGTTGTTTCTTTGTCCTTCATGTTTGAATTTCTATATGTTACAGCTTCAGAATTTCTTTCCGTCTGTGCACATCCTTCGTGCTCTGAGCCTGACAATTCTAACTTCAGGCTAAACCAGTCTAAAAAAATACATCTAAAAAAATGTCTGTCACTTTGTCATAAATGGCCAAAATAGACAAAATGACTTAAATTTTCCCTGGTGCAGTTAAACTCCCAAAAAAAACCCAAAAAGACAAAAAACCAAAACAGTGGTTCAGCTCTTTGCTAAGCATGGTGCAAAGTGATTAAAGTTTAAAACAGATAGAAAATAAATACATAAAAAAAAAAAAAAAACGGAGACGAAGAAGATTTGTGATTCTCCACAAAGCTGTAAGAATAAAATCGATGAGTTGATTTTCAGACAGTGAATTACAAACGGTCAAAGGATAATACTGGGAATTTTGAACCTGGGCCTAACTCTAACTCTTTCCCATGTTGTTATTGTGTGGTACTTTATCTGAATTCTTTGATGGGAGTCTGTTGGCTTTGAACCGAGCGATATAATGGCTGTTTCCGGTTAAACAAAAAGGATCTTATTCTTTAACAAAGAGGTTTATCTCTGTAGGAGTATATCCATCTATAATATCAATAATGTTGTCAGACACATAGTAACAATCTGAACCTGTCAGCAAGCGCTTTTAGTGCATAGACTTTGACACAGACAACAGCCCCGTTGTTTACACTGCAGCAGGTGTTCAGCGGTTGCCAGGTGTACCATTCTAGCTCAATAGTGGACTGCAAAAAATTTTGGTCCCTGCTAATTTTACCATAACACTGATGAACATAATGCAAAATAATGAACATAATGCAAAATGTCAAAATATATTTGAAAAGCAGGGTCACTTTGCCAGGTCTGCTCACTGTCTCTTAATAGATGATGGGTCAGATCAGATCCTGAGGATGGATTTCCCAACAAGGATTAAAGAAAGTATTTAAAAGCTGGCAGACGTTCACAACTCCAAACACACACAAACCGAGGCTTTAACAGACAAACACACACACAAAACCAAATATTTTTAACCCTTTCTTGGGTGCCTAAAACTTGGCCAGGTATTGCACATGGATGCTGTTAACCACACTGTAAATATTTGCATTTCAAATTTCTCCCAGCACTCCCTTCCTGCGGTGTCTTCCCCGCCTCCTTCTCCTTCTCCATTGCGATATGAGTAAAGCTGAACTGAGCGGCGACCAGCAGCTTTCTCCTGCTCGAAGACCGAGAGCAACAAGTCATTTCCCAGTCAAATATGGAGATATGGATACACAGGAGGAAAATGAATGAGGCTATCCTGCCTTTGGATGGATGACATCACTCAAACCACAATGGCCTTTTAAGAAATATCTCATCCTGTAGCTTTCACACATTAGCACAGTCCTAACTGCTGCAGCTTGCTTCTCTCAGTGACAGATATATTTCTCGACACCTCATCGTGACCGCTGAAAACGAGGTGGTCACATTTGTACCTGAACGCTTGAAGTAAATCATTTGCATGTGTTTGCATTGGACTAGTGGAGGAAAAATACATCCATCCACTCCCTAGCTGTCTTGCAGCGGATGTTCCTGCGAGGACTGCGACAGATGCTCTTAAAGATTTTACACTTGCAGATCAATACAAAGCAGTGTCAACAAAAAAAACAACAAAAGTGCCAGACTGACACAGAACATGTGAAGCATCACTGTCAGTATGAGCTAACATTACATGCTAATACTCAACACTCAAATTCACACACACACACACACGCTATTTTCTGACATTTTGTGGACCAGATTTTCAGGCCAGACTCAAAACACTACATCAACCTTTCCTTGTGTGTCAGTCATTAAATGGGTAGATTACTTTTCCACTGTCTGTGGAGCAGCAGTCTCAGTTCTGTGCCATTCTCACTATCTGGGCCCTTTCTCTGCCTCTGGCACACAAAACCAACAGATAAAACAAACTGGCCTAGATACACATGTACCCCGCTCCTGCTAATGACACACACATGCTGTCTGACAACTGGCTTGCCCTCATTGTTTCAGTTGCTTTTAGATCTAAGTGGCTAGAGAGCTTTAGTGTGACACCGTGTAGCGTTTCACCAAACCACGAATTACACCTGCATTGATATTTTTACTATTTATTAAATAGCTGAGTGAGATGTGGATGCGATATGAGGAGAGGGGTTGCTGGTGAGGATCCTTATTCCCAAATGCATCACAGCACTGACATCATCTTTCATAATGAAGCTGATGTTATAGCACTCACACTGCAGAGAGACCAAAAGCAAATTAATCAACTGCTTCCCCAGAAATTCATTAATTTTTAAGAGCTCGACAGTGGCTCCAGGAGTGACACCAGCCCACACAGGAATATGATTAGCCACCCCTGGTGCAGCGCTCCTAACCAGATTCTGAATATGACGGGTGATTTGATTTTTTTGTTATTATGGAAGAACATGTAGTAGAATGAGAAAAGCCCTCGGATGAAGTGCAAGCAACACTGTGTCTTTCAAGGACACACCAAACAGTCTGTGAAATGACATACAACTTTTTCATGACAACCATTTTCATGAGTCACTGTTTTACAAGTCAGGGGTGAAGACAAATTGAAGTGGACATGGACAATCAGCAGCAAATGACATGCTATGATTTCCTTTCATTATGTACTGACTGCTGTTGTTATTATTATTAGACATTTTTACTTGATTTTCATCAAATTGAAGAAACAAGCTTGAGTGATTGCTGCTCCCTATTTGCTCAAGAATAGCTAATTTCTTTGTATTGTTTTCATTGCTTGCACTCACTTACAGATAATACAGTAATCAAGTTAGACAATAGCGTAACAATGATATGCAAGAGCTGCTTTGATTTTAATCACACTGTTTTTTGTTTTTTTGACAGCCCTTTCAAGTCTGCAGTGCTGCTTTTCATACAGAGAGGTAAAAGTAAAGTAGGAGTTGAATAAACTCCAGCCCACCCAAAATAGAGTAGCGAGGCTAGCGCACCACTGCCCCAGTTGCATAAATGTAGAACTAATGCATACAGTGCAACTCGGAACAAGTCGAAGTCTTCTGGAGGAGAAGTCTGTTAAAAATGAGTGCTTGCCTAAATACTTGCTGTGTTAAGGGTTTTTTCAAACTGGGGCTCCTTGTGGGAGCTATCGAGTTGGTTCACCCTACTTCATAAGCAAATTCCATACGTTTTTTTTTTATTTTATAAGGTAACCTGGGAATTCTAGAGCAACTGTATTAAAATGCATGTGCATGTATATAAATATACCTTAAATTAAAACTGTACCAACCAGACAGCTGCCAAAACAGTGATTTAGCTCATCTCTCATGTCCTTCATTTAAACCTAAAATGTCTCTGATCATTTTGTCTGCTGTTTGCCAACTGTAGATAAAAGCTGTAATGCTTGATGTCAACTGTGCTGTTAAATCCTGTTGATGCCTGAAAGAAATGAGAGTTCTGGTGTACACAAAACATTAACAGCCCTGATGCCGCTGTCAGTCAGTGAATGGAACATCAGTATGAGAATAAGATATGTACAAATTTATATATACAATATATGTACATGCAGAATGTAGCACCTAGCTGCCCAATAACATTTTAAGAAGCTGTAAGGAAACCCAGACCTGGAGTATTGCACACACCTGTGTCTGTGAAGGTCTGAATGTGCAGCTGAACGACTGCTGCAGTGAGTCCAGGAAGGGCTGGATCTTGTACAGGCCCTGGTTGCTTCCTTGCGACGGCCGGAAAGCCACGATGTGGAAGTACTTGAGGATCTTCTCAAAACGTGCCTGGCTCATCTTCAAGGCGATGCTCCGGTTGCTGAAGAAGCCTGAGCTCCAGATGCTGAGCACCGACTCGCAGCGGTGCACACTGGTGGAGGTGACGAAGCCTAGAAAGGCCTTCATCTCCTGGGCAGTGACGGGACGCCAACCTTCGTCTGAGCCGAAACGCTCCTGGAACTTCTTGGCGTACATGTTAGTCTGGGTGACCATGTTGTGGATGCAATTGTCCGGGACGAAGAGTTGGAAAAAGTCCAAGGCTGTGGCGGTGGCCGACATCTTCTGAGCAGGGCCTGGATCAGGACAGGAAGGAAGAAAGAAAACATTATGACAGAGGAAAATGGACAGACTGATAGAGAGTCCCATACGGGCTAACTCACAGACACAACTGTCACTCAGTCCCAGTTTTCAAACTTTGGCACCAAGCCTTCAGTTTGATTGACTTGGCTGAATAAAATGTTCCTTTTTGACACTTTAAGAAGTGATATTAAGATTTAATTTTGTTGAGTTGTCACCGTCACAGCGGGATGCATATAAACTGTTTCTTGCATCATCATCTCATGTGAGAGGAAACGGTAACAGAGAGAACATCTGTGGGCTTTTACATGAATCAGCCACAGCAGCTTCTGGTGTGAATGTCACAAGCCCAGGGCAGCGGTTAGTCAGTTTACACAACATGACAGCCACCACACTGTGATGCTTGTCACAGCGTGGTGTTTCTTACACTTGCCGAAGGTTTCAGTGCCTTGTTGCTTTTGCGTTATGGCAGCCGATGCATCAAAATCATGTTCCGGTGGAGTCTAGTCAGGGGTGAGCTTGGAATGAAAGGTGTCAAGTCAACAGCAGCATTTTTAAGTATGCATGTAACCTAACAGGCCGACATAAATATCCCACATATCCCCATATAACCCTGACTCATATCCACATATTGAGTCAGCTGGAACATCATGTGTTGAGAGTGTCAGAGCAAGTAAGCAGCTAAGTCTGACAAAGTGATGGATAAATGGTTAAAAGTAGCATAATGGCTAAACAGTTAGCTTCAAGTAGTTAATAGCTCAAAAACAGTTATCAAAGTAATGGATAAGCAGTTGAAATAGCTAATGGATGAATGTTTGAAAAAAAAAAAACAAAGCAATGGATAGATGGTTGAAATAAATGACAAATGAGTTCATCTGTAATATTATAGTTGACAAACAACGTTGGGAGCCACTTAATGGTTGGATGTAAAACTTTCCTATACAGCTTATTTCCCCTCTCTTCACTGAGGGGAAAGTGACATTCACCTCCCATTTAAAAGCTCTCCGCCTGTAAGCTTGTAGGTGTCGTACTGAAGTCACACAGTCCATTCGCAACGCATTGTCTGGCTTGATGGGTTCGCTCTAGTAAATTAGACATTTTCTGTGAGGTGGCTGGATCAACGAGAGAGAGCTTGGAGCAGAACAACTTCTCGCTCAATTGAACAGCACGATCTCATTACCTCTGAACAGCAGAGATTTTCACTCTCTCTCTTCTTTATCCTTTCTTAGTGGCTAGCTGCAACCAAAATAATGCTTCAGACTTTTAACGGCGCGATAACATGTACAAGGCTTAAAATTAAATGGTACGCTGTTAAGGCAACGTGTGGGGGAGGATAAGAGAAAAAAAAAAAAGAGAGTAGTGTACCAGCAGGCCCACACAGCTGATGCTTGCAGCCAAGACCGCAGAAGTAGCCGGGGCATGGCTGGAAATCCACTCATTTGCATTCAGTTCGACTTGAAAGCTGAATGTAAAATCCAGCATGACTTCCTTGGAGCGAGCCACTCTTCGATAAAAACATCAGACATTCAGTTGGAAGGTCCACCGAGGAAAAATGACTCACCTCGGCTCATCTCAGGAGTAAGCCAAAAATACAACCCGAGGAAGGACTCATCATTTTTATAGATAATGGAATTGCTTCATCTGCTGCTGAGCAAATATAACCTTCCTCCATAGATTTGACTTTATACATGCCTGCCAGCTGAGCTTCAGTCCAGCCTATATCACTGATTAAACTGGATCAAACGTTTACATAATTCTACTTTCAGACTATTAGTTAATGTTGGTCTATAAGGGAAGCCTTGAAATATCAATTCCCCACATTATTCATTCCAAACCTCCACCTACGTTGCACATACTGTACAGACAGTAGTATAATTCCTTATGATTATCAGCTGTTTGTAGTGTTTCTATTGTTGAGGGACAAACATCTGCCTGGTAGAGCTTTTATAGCCACGGATTTTAGAATGGGAGATTAGTGTGTATGTGCGAAGATAAACCCTTGGCATAGACGAAACATGCTTTAAGATCACTTTTGAGCTCTACGGAAATTACAGACAGTGTGTGTGAGAGCAATTGCAGACTATTTTAACTAGGGTTTAGGGAATAGGGTTTTTCTCAGGTTAACCACATTAAGAAACGTTTCTTCCGTCAATACACAGAATATCATATTTAGAATGTCGGCCAAATCCATGTCTAAAACAAAGACTATAACAACTTGTTTTATTTGATTTTTAGTTATAGTTTGGACTAATTTACTGTGACAACAGCATTGTGTGAAATATACACAATGTGGTCACCTCAGTCTAATTTGCCATGAAATAGCTCAACAAAAACAACATTCTGGAGTACAGATGATAAATATGCAATGATTGTTAAAATTGGCTGACTTTGACTTAAAAGCATGGAAAAGGGAGATGGCTGACATTTATTTTGATTCCTATGGTATTATACAGTGCACCATTTTTATAGTGACATAATATATGAACTTGATATAGGAATTTTGTTGCTGTTTTTGCTTTTTGTAGCATTCATTGGAAATGTATGAGCAGTATTCTGGATCTGGTTTATGATTTTGTGGTCATTCATTCATATCATTGCATTACAATTTCACTTAAAATCAATGGACCACTATGGAAATAAGTTATACTACCATTAGGTATTTTTTCTTGTTTGATTTTATACTCTATTTATAGTTCATTTTATTTCATTTCATTTTCTATTGTTCTCTGAATGTATTTGGAAAAGTGTAAAAAACAAAAAGTCAGACATCCACCAATTCTGGTCAAACAGCCAGTAAATATACCTTACAGTAGCCTTCTATATATAAATAAATGCCTAAATGAAAATATTAGTGAATTTGTGTATGTACGTAGATGAGGTATACAGTCAGAAATACAGGGTCGGATAGATAAACTGACATATGGAGAGCACCAGTAATCTACAAGCTCAACAAAGTGAATGAATAAATAGCTCTTTAATTCCCTTCGACATCACGATATGGTGTTTATATAATCTGAGATGTGGATGTATGCTTCATAATCTTTGGCTTGGTCTGTTGCCACCCCCCTCGACAGCAAGGGAAACAATCTAACGCTGAGATGAAGATAACGCATCACCTATAAATCCGACCTTGGGTAAAACGTTTTCATGCCAAGTCAAAAACCCAGTGTGGCTTCACAAACTCTGCACCTGTTTTAAAAACCAAAGACAAGGTGCTGCTGTAACTGTAAACAAACCCCAAAACACAACCCAGTAGGAAGTTTTGAGTTTGTATGAGGTTGCCTTGATGCTTTCTGACGGTGGCCGATGATTTATGTACGGGGTGCGCAGTCTCAAAGGAGTGGAGCTGTCACACCAATGCTGTGTCTGTGTCAGCACTGTCACAGCCAGACAGTAAGGCACAAGAGACAGAGAAATGGGCAGGGAGACAGTCAGGCAGGTTACAAAGAGACAGCCTGACAGGTGGGCAGATGGACAGACAGAGAAATACAGACACATGATAATATCTATAATGGTATTTCCACAGTTCAACAGACTTGGCAGAAACTATACATCTATCTTAAGTAGCTTCCCATCCCATCCCATCCCATGGCATTAAAATTGGTGGAGAACCATATCTATGCAGATATGCTGATGCTCAGGATGCAGTCAATCTCTACTGTTCCGGCTGATTAAATCAGAGTACGGTCTTGGCTACTCGTGGACTGAAGTGTGATTATGCTCCTTGGCAGTCCTGCATCCATCCAGCCAAGCAGCTCTTAATCATCTGAACCCTAATACAGGATGGCGGGACCACACCCACACTGGCTGTGCTTGTACAAACAGACACTATTTGTATTCTAACAAACCAGAACAGACTACACAAAACAGACGGACATACCTGCTGCCTCCCTAGCTTAAGTTAACCGAGCCCAAAAGAGCCAAGCAGAGCAGGACAGAACACAATGTGGGAGTACAGTACATCCTGTGACACTCTTCTCACCACAGAAACTCTTTTGGTACCCAGGCTTAGCTCAGTTTGGTTCAGATTATTTTGGATAAGTGAAATAGGCACCACTCCATATCTGGGCCCTTTCTCATAAAGCAGGATTAATGAAGTAAGTTAGCTGCATAACTGAAGAACAAATCCAAAACGAAGCCTGACAGCCTGGCGCCACACTTTAAACCCCAAACCTAACTCCCTCATGCACACTGGACTTAGTGATAGATAAATCTGGAACATGGACAGAGATGTTGCGTGTCTTGTTTGCTGTCCTGCTCAGTAATCCGGCTCTCCGAAGCAGGCCAGAGCCACCACCTTCAAATTGGGCACCATAGCTTCAACAGAAGATTCAATAGTTGAAAACTTTTATATCTTAATGAGACACTCAAATGCTGTCTTTTATTTTTAATTATTAAGTAGTACATTTAGCTGTTAGCATTAGAGCATCTTATATAAGAAATCTTTGCATACAACCAATGCAGTTTAATTTGCTGTGGGTTCCTGGCACTACACCTACAATGGATTCCATGTGTGTTTCTGTTGCTGTGTGTGAGCAGACTGGAGCTCAGTCCATATCTACTACAGCCATATGCTGGTTCACCTCCAAGGGTGCAACTGTGCAACATGTCAGTGTCGATACGGGATGGCATTTCCACCAGTGGTCTTTGCTTCAGCTGAGGCTAAAGAGATGGGAGAGGTGAACGAAGCCTGACAGTAGGTGCTGCACTACAGATGCAGACCTCACTCCCCGATGCATACTAGACTCAGTGGCAGATAAATGGATAAAAACTGTTTTGACGACAGTGTGGCACATATTGGCTAGCTGTGGGTTTCAAGCAGCATGAGAACATGAGACACAGCTGTGTGGGTGCATTGTGCTGGTGAACTGTCACGATTCACACACACATTTGATTCTCATGTTAATACAACCATGAGTTCCGTTAATTAACTTGGTGCATGAGCACTGAGACCTGCATTCAGGCATGTATTCTGCCTACATACACTGTTATATGTAGGCTAATATGTGTGTATGCTGTGTGTGTGTGTTGAGCCAGGACAGACATCATGCTGTTTCTCTAAATTAAACTGGATGTCTCCCTGCAATGCAATGCCCTGAAACATGGACACATGCACAGGCTCTCACTGGGCAGCCTGTGTACCACAGCACCAAGGGGTGAAGTATCAAAGGCTAAGCGTTAGCTATTAACTCACTACATCAATTAACGATGCAGTGTCATGCTTCTCTCAGTCACCCACTCACTACACACACGCACAAGGAGGGTGCAAGCACACACGCACAAACGAAAATGAAACAAGCATCCAGTTGTAGCAGAGCAATGGCCTTTTGTGTGCTGTTTTGGCACCAGATGGAGGGACACAGAAATGGCCTGCCTGACCTGGAAAACATGAACTGCACTGTTTCAGTCTGCCTCTATCCAGTCACCTCACACCTACGGGCAATTCTTCCCCGTAGCACAAACGACCTTATTCATCTTGTCGTGCATCACGTCTCACCATATGTCTCTTTGTACGGCGGCACCGTGACATCCTGCAGAGCCTCCGTCCAGCCCTCGTCCTCTGCCTGACTACGGGACAGAGTGCCCGGGGGACCGGCTCCGCTGTTGCCACCTCCTGCTCCCCCGCTCTCCTTATCGCCCCGTTTTTGGTGGTGGTGGTGGTGGTGGTGCTGCGGTTGATGCTCCTCCTCGCCTACCTCGGCTATATAGTTGTCGGAGTCGGAGTCTCCGGAGGTGCTGTAGAAGGGATTGTCGCTGCTGTCATCCCCGGACTCGCCGAACACGTCGTCGGATATCTGCAGGCTCTCGTACCGGGAGCGGGCCGCTTCCAGGAGAGACAGCGCCTTCCGCCCGCACTCCGCCATCTCTCTCTGTAGTGATGCTCTACTCCCCCTTTCTATTTCTTCCTCCCTCCTCGTTCACCCTTCCGCTATGGTTTCAAACGCGTGCAAGTAGTCACGATTTGCAAGAATAGGGATGTGTTTGCCTTCAATGTGGCGGCTACACCCTCCCCTATCTTAGGTAGGCTATGAATTATGATCCCCCTGCCCTCCAGGCTCGGATGCAGAGCCCGGCAGTCAGAAGCGTGTGGATCCGGGAAGAGCTGTCCGCTTCAAGGGTACTGAAATATTTCCGCTCCCTTGCTCTGCCCACAGCGCTGCGCACTGGGCAAAATGATCAGCAGTCATGGCACAGCATCCGGGTGGAAATACAAGCGATTTCCCCACATAGAGGGAAAATAGACAGAGTAGTGGCTGCCGCTGCATCACCTGACACCACAGCCCTGCCCTGTCATCCAATAAGGTTTCATTTTCCTACCTAAACTGAGCGGCTGACGTTTGAATGATGATGATTGATGATGATAATTATTAAAATAAAATGTTAGAAACAGAAAACGATAATACAGGAAATAACAAATGAAAAATAGATTTTAACAAAGCAATTTCACAAGCTCCGTACATGTCACATGGTAAAATGCAATAAACATTAGCAGTCCATTAAATATAATGTCCAGCTAAAATGCAATAGTCATTAACATTTGTTGCCACGTCTGGCAAACACAAGGGGAACTTGCCAGTTAGATTAGTTTCTAACTTTAGCCAAGTATAATATTAGGTTAAAATGAAAGAGTTACAGTGACATTACCTGATGAAAAGTTTGGGCAACCCTGCAACCCAATCATAAAGGTTTTTTGAGCCATGTACATTACAGGATCTCACCTCATGAATATCAAAATTGGGGTTTTGTAAAAAAACAAAAACAAACGACCAACAACAAAAAAGAAAATCAATATATCACTCCAAGTCACCTAAGACCTCCCAGTTAATGTCAAGGATTGTCTTGGAAACTTGAAAAATGTTATTTCACAATATCAAGCTCTTCTGGCTGTAGCTGCTCCCAGATGGTTCCCTCTATCAGTTCACCTTTGTTCCTGAGTGTGTTGAGTGAGTTTGTTTCATTATATTTCCACAAGTCATGTTTATTTTGTTGTTAAGCATCTAATCTTGGTTTGTTCTCACATGGCTATATAGGCTATTTAAAGCGAGACTGTATTGATATACTGATTTTGGTTTAGAATCGTTCGTTGTTGCTGTTTATTCAAGATAATATGATAGAATATGACTGTATGTGCACTTTCTTTTATTTGTAGAAATATAACCACTCTCACAGGACTGACTGCAAGCAAACGATTAAATACTTTGAAATGGAACGAGCTGACTGTTTCTCCTGCTTTGCTCATATTCATAAAGTAAAAGTCCAGTGTAATCCAAGAACACGTATGTGTGGAAAAATTATATTTTAATTTTCAAGTTTATTTGATCATTTGGATAAAACCCTCAATAGGCTTCTTTAATTACAATTCATATTCACATTTCTTAATCCTGTGCCCCAGATCAGACTGGTGAATATTTGTGAACATGCAGCACTCTCCTCTAAAGCTAGAAACCAAAGGGAGAACCTTAAAATGTGCAATGTCATCCTAGTTTGCTCTATAACAATGAATGGGGCTCTGACACTGTGAGGCCATAAAATCTTGTATAATTGTAATTTCTTACACCAAAATGAGTGTTTTATATCTTTATATCGTGTTAGGAGGTACACTACACTGCTACTGTAGATTATGGGGTTAGCCAGGAAACGCATTTCTGCCAGTGGCTCAAAGTAATTTGATTAATTTTTGAGTTTGTAAAGTGATGTTTGCATAAATTCCAATGTTTGTAGTTGTAAATCAGGATTTGTAAACCAAAAAAAAAAATCTGCATGAGAAATTCAAGTTTGTATGTAATAAATTGTGCTGGGGAGTAAGTCAAATGTACAAATCTTGAATTTCTCATGCAGATTTATTTTACAGGTTTACAAAGGTTAATTTACTACTACAAACTTTGGAATAATAATTAAACATTACTTTACAAGCTCTAAATTTTTTTGAGCCTGACTCAGGGGATAAATCATTCCAGCAGCTTGCTCATGGTGCTTTTTTTGTAAAAACAAAGTTCTGTTAAACTAAAATGAATTTCCAATCAAACAAAGGTCATGTGATACAGTTATAGTCTGTCAGGTGTACTCATAACATACACTGTATAACACTGATGTCTTTCTTTTTTTTCCTAATTTATTTTCTTAATTTACAAAACTACCATGTACCTGCTAGGTCTGATAACAAATGTTGATGCATATGAGTTTATTATATTCAGTAATATCCCATCATTTACACTGAAGTCAATAACCTATACCTGGTGCTGGTGAATATGCGTTGTGGGATATCAATCAGGACATGAAGCATGTACAAACCATCTATGGAAGACTTTAGTAACCATGTTGGTCCCATACAGGCCTCATGTTGTAGTCAAACCATCATTTTGACCTTTGGCCTATCAGACAGAATATGTCAATACTGCATGTAAATAGGTATCAATAAACCTATTATTTAACATTCATGAAGCTTATTATCATTTATAATCATGCAGTTGCTGTGTTTTACTATTTTATACAAACCAATTGTGTAAAGTATTCGGTTAATTTTTCCAATAAATTTTATGAGCATTTTATTCTTGGTTCACTGTATAAAGTACCACCTTCTATAGTGCATCAGCATTCATTAAAACTACTTTTACTACTAGCCTTCCTGTTACAAAACTATACCAATAAAGTAACTTCAAACTTATTTGAAACCTTTACTTATTACTCATTACTATCAACACTATTAATTAAGTGTTGGGGTCTAACAAAGCCACATTGCAACTCATTTATTTGCAATTTATTGGCTCACAGTCTGCCATATAATAGTCATTTGAATAATAAGATATTGAGACACAGTCCTCCATCCTCGCCACAGTATTACTGTAACCTGTTGTTTTTGTGAATAGTTGAGTTGCACCATGAACTATGAACTATCCATAAAGTCAGTCTAAAAACTTAGAGACACACACACACACACACACACACACACACCACACACACACACACCACACACACACACACACACACACACACACACACACACACACACACACTCACACAATCGAACACTAAGGACAAATGTGTTTAGAGGAGGGACACCTCTGAAAAAATTTGAATTGTCAATGACAATGC
Organism: Seriola aureovittata; assembly: GCF_021018895.1. Lineage (NCBI taxonomy): Eukaryota > Metazoa > Chordata > Actinopteri > Carangiformes > Carangidae > Seriola > Seriola aureovittata. The sequence goes on from NC_079377.1 coordinate 17,670,114, forward strand.
TGCCCTCTAGTGGTTATAGTGGCCAACAACAGTTTCATTGCATGGCTACTTCAAATCCTGTGGGCCCACTACTGAAATCACACATGTATTTTAAATCAAATAACTTATTTGTCAGTCTGTTGTGTGTTTGTTAATGTTCTGTTTGTTGTGATTTAGGGTTATGAAAAGGCTGAACTCGCAGAGGACTGCAGAGCAAGCAAGTGCCTCAGGGCCGCAGATCCTCAGGGGCCCTGAAGGACCCATAGTCAGTATATATCAGATGGTTTGAGAAAGGCAATTGATAATAGCCTCGAGTCCTGGTTTAATACCTGCCTTGACTACCTTTCTTACTTAATCAATGTCCCAGTCTTAAATTTACATTGTAGAAATGACCACAATCACAGCTCAGTAGAGGCCCAGAACATTTCTTTTCCCAAGCAGGCCACATGAAGGGAGGGTTTACAAATGGATTGTGGTCAACATGGCCTGCAGCCATTTTCATGAAGATGGGGGAAAGTGTTGTGCTGGAGGAGGATTTCCAAAACCTGGCAACAGATCTATTAGTAAATTATTTACTAACCATAAATAAAGACATAATTCATGGGTGGATTGTGACAAAATTGGCCCCTGGGGTCAGACATATAAAAGTCACTTACCCCTCCACCCCTCCTACATAGCAACTGTAGGAGCTCAGTCAGTTAGGCTGAAAAGAGTAATAAAGTAATGTAAAGTAAAGTAGCTATGTGGATGTTTTGGTCTCTTTGTGCCAAATTTGTGATGCTTGAAGACGTTTTATATCTCTTTGTAGGTGTTTTACATCTCGTTGTGGCGGTTTTGAATGATTTGCATTGTAGTTGTTTAGTGTCTCTGTCGTCATTTTACATCTGTTTGTGATTGTTTGGTACCTGTTTGTGGTTGATTTGTGACTCATTTCGGGCATTTCATCTCTTTCTTGGATATTTTGCAGGTGAAGATCAGGGGCCCCTAGCCTGTGGGTATAGGACCATTCAGTACATGCATTGATTACAGCAATAAACCCATTTATAAATTGTGCCTGATCAGAGAGTTGCTAATACTAAATTAAGAAGGCTTAATGATAATAACCCTTACCCCTCATATCCATATAGTGCCTTGCAGCCACATCTCTGCACGAGCCTCTATGGCTCATTATACTCTGACGTCACATGAACGGCTAGCAGGAAGTATGTAGTTAACAACAAAAATATGGACTACATGAAATGATACAAACTATTCAGACAGCCAATGACAGTAAACAGATGTAGGCAAACGAGCACTTGGAGGTTAGCATGCGATGTCACCCTTTGAGACCCAGGTGACAACTCTAAGCTCCGCCCAGCTGGAGGCGAGAGGAGGCTGTCGGAATGATAGACCACTGTGGGAAGTCAGTCTGAAGGCTACCGTGTGGCTCTCTGTTATGGACAGTGTCTTTACAACACTACGTTTTGTTTTGTATGATGATTTTGCCTCTTTTACGTTTCCGGATTTTGTTTACGTTCGCTCGGACCGTCTTTTTCAGTCGACAATGCTCGGTATCATCAGTTGGTCGGTGTTGACAGTTTAACTAACGGCTCGGTGATTCAGTAGCTTAGGAATATTTTTTTTTTCTTCGCCAAACTGGAAATACTTTATGGAAAAGCGAAAACTTCCCTAACATTTACATGTTTCTTTTCAGTCAACTCGTCGTAATTGTCCTGGACTCGTCGTAGTTTATTTTGTTGGTGCGGGACAGACTTGATATTTTACATCGAGCCTAGAGCTTTTCACTGAACTTGTGTATTGACTACTGGCTATGGGCTAGCTAGAACTTCATCAATACATCTCAATGTTTAAAGAGTGTGTTGAAGTGAAAGTGAAAGACTGATTAACGTTACCTCTACTTTACAACATGCGAAGACAACAAACATGTGGACTCTTTGCTGACCCATCGTTGAGGCTACAGATATGCTTTTAACGGCGTGATTCAGGTAAGTGTTGTTATATTATGCGCACACCAGGTTACATAAGCTCTGTTATAATTGTGAATTGGTACGAAAACACTTCAACTGTGTTAGCAGTATTGCCTTTATTAAAACTCTTTCTGACTGGTTATGTGTGGCTACAAAACAAAACATGGTAGCCCCACAAACCTTTTTTTTTTTTTTTTTTTTTTTTTTTTTTAAACATGATACTCCATAATGAAGAAAATCAGGCCCCAATGATGAGGTTGTCAGTGGTCTTCCTCTGTTTTGCCCACTGAAGCAGAAGAAGCCATGTTTTCCAACATCACAACATCACCCCCTACAGTCAACCTGCCCTGAAAGACTCGCTGTACCATGAATGATAATGGCCAGGCCTTTATGTAATAAGCCTATACAAAGTACCCAATTATATAACAGAAGTTGTGCACATTGATCTCATAATGTAGACAAATTGGATAATCTTGGAGTATTGCAGCTTGACAAGCCTCTCATCATGTCACACAGTGTCTCCGTATGGCTCAATAATTTATACTTGAAGGGAACTCAACCTTGTTTGAGATACACCACTGAGATGTGTGTTCCTAATGCATATCTGGATTAAAGGGATGACTCACGCCTTCGTGCTCCACTCCAGTCATAAAGTTAGATCCAGCAGACAGGGAGTTCAAATTTAACCAGGGTTTATATACCATGCAGTGCTGCCTCACATATTTATATTTTTATACCACAACTGAAGTTGCTGTCAGTCAAGTCTCATAACTGCATGTGTGCGCATGTGTGTACCATTTTAGGCTATGATCCATTACAGCCCAGACAGTGCAAAGCGCCATGGCATCAACGCGCCAGTACACATTAGGATAAGGCATGACTGATTGCCCTTAGTGTAAGTGAGATGGACACTCCCCTGTTCTCCCAGTGTTTGGGTGGGGTTGCATTTACACACACACACAAATGCAAATCTATGTGTGTGTTTCTCACACACCTGTTGGCAGGGGTCCTGGAACACCACCTTGGCTGAGGGTGTGTTTACTATCTGATTTCCCTCAACAACAGCTGAATGTCTCCACTGTGCACCTGCCTGCTAAAGACCCCCCAAACTGCAGTTCAGTATGTGGTTTTTCCAGACTGTGTGTGCCCTAACTGTCACCGTCGGTGCTCTTGGTAATCTAGCTATGTGTGAAGATACATGTTATACACGTTACCCTGTGCATAGTAGTCATTCCAAGTAGTGCCCATGAAGGGCAGCCTTGAGGTCAGATAAGATGTTAAAGTGCGCTTGTATATGTGTAAAAGGGACTACTTACAGCACAAAGAAGTGTTGAGTCATTCGTATGACAATGCTAGAAATCACAGACTGAGGGACTCAGTGTAGAGCAAGGCGAGTGATGTATAATGTCTGTGAAGATTCTCAGTCATGCAGGTCATGGTGATCCAAGAGGAGCTGAATCAAGGGCATCTGGACTTGGTTGTAGATACTTGAAAACATTTCACCTCACATTGAAGAGGCTTATTCATTTATGAATGGAACTTGCTCTCGATTCAGCTCTTCTTGGATGAGTGATGTATAGCTCTTCAGACTGTCAGACATGAGCAGTTTGCAGTCATCCTTTCCACTGTAGGTGTTTTATTTACTGTCGTTTTTCAGATTTCATTATTGGAATAAAACAGACATGGCGAACCTCTCACCGATTCCCGTTCTTTCCTGTATTTTTTCTGACCTTAACAACTGATGGATCTAAAATGCCCAGAGATTAGGTCATTCAATATAATACACTGTAGTTATAGTTTTGTGCATGTTTTCATGTGTGTGGGGTTGTGGTGTTGTGCTCAGAGCCTAGGCACTTGATTTGACTTTGACTTTTCTCTGATCCTCTCTGCCCTCTTCTCTCTCCGTATGAGGCCTATCATTAGAGCTATACTTAGCCACGCTTATCAGTTCCGTCGTTCCCTCGGTAAGACCACAGATGTTTAAAATCTTTTAATAGCTCAGCATGTTGTGTGTGAGGAGTGTAGACACAGGATCTCAGATACACTGACACAGGTTCAGAAATTGACAGGCACTTGGGGCAAAAATGCCCTTCAGAAATCAGAAAATGCTCTTGGAATTAAAAAAAACAAGATTGCTCTAATATATTGCAGTACTCTTTGCATGTTACCTATTCATATTTTACTTTATTTTACTTTCTTGTGTCTGTGAGATGACTGTGGTATCCTTGTCAAGGTGATTGTTTATAGTGCATTTGGGTGAGAAACATAACTCTTTGATGATATCAGGCTGTGGGTTGTATACAGCTGAGGATTTCTATTCTGTCCTTTCAGAAAGCAATAATACAACATGGAATAAATTGAATGCATGGGAGTGTTTTTGTCTATGTAAAAATACCTCTGTTCTTTTGCTCCACATAGTATTTACACAGGTGTCATTATAAAGACAATGCGGGGTGGTAGCAGCAGCTGTGTGGCATCATTGGTTTGATAATGGCATTTATTGTCAGGATACAATGAGCAGTTTCTGAAAATGTCAGAACTCTGTTTCAACAAAGACATTTTGGCTTTCAGTAGCAGGAAAGTCTAGATAGCTCAGTTCTGGCCATGACAGTGAGACAGCAAGTCAGTATGCACATTACCAGGACCCTGACAGTGAAGCAGCTAAATGGAATTCCTCCATCATTACCTTTATTATTTATACCTTTGCTTTTCTTACAGTGACATGTCAAAATGTGATATGTCTTTAGTGTAAATTGTCTCCTGTTGACTGTGCAATTTGCCATTCTACAATATATCTTGATGTATGGCAGTCATCTGCTCAGTTGAAGAATAATGTGTATGATCAAACGCTTACATGCTACACTCACATACACTGTAGTAAGTATGTGGGTGTAGGGTGTGATCACAGGCTGTGTTTGAGTGACATCCTCGGCTGCATAGGTACCTGAGTAGAGGCCCCATTAGCCATAAGTGAAAATACCTGAGTGGGTGTGCGTGAGGAGAAGTGACTGAGAGAAAAGGATCATTCACATTACACAGATATGTCACAAGTTCATTCCATGTCATTGCTGTAATGATTTGCTATTGACAGTACTTTATATGATGTTTGAAATGCATGCTATAGCTATAGGAGGAGTATGTCTCGTCAGGTGTCTGTACCTGCCAGCATGTCACCTGTCAATGTGGCTCTATTTATGTGACAGATATAGAGTACGTGTTTCTTTAGTTTCAGGTAATGTAACTGCATTAAGCTTGAACCACCCCCCAGGTTGCAGGGTCACTCTCATTAAAACCTTTAAGTCTTCTTCAATAATCCTCCGAGGCTTTGAGTCATGTGATATTATAGAATCCTTGGCCCTGTTTAGACCCGGCAGTAACATGCGTCTCAGGTGATCCGATCAAAAGTGGACAGCTCTAAGTTCAGGTGTGAATGCATCCAAGGGAAATTGAGGAGTCATTATCCGATCACTTAGACCACTTACGGAGGTAGTCTGGGCTGCATATGGCCACGTTCTTACAGGAATGTAAACGCAAATGTGTCCTCAATGCCACATCGAAGGACTGTCTACTCAGCTGGCTTCCTCTGCCACAGTCTTGTCCCGCCACAGTTTCATTATGAACCAAAAGTATTTTACTATATTAAGTGTCTAAAACCTTTCATTGTAGAGAGCTGTGCACAGTGCATAGATGCGCTCAGCCCCTCCTTGCCCCGCTTTCTTGCTCTTTCTCTCTCACACACACACATTGATAACAGATCCTGTCTGTCATAGTCAGACTAGCTAAAAACAACAACACATTTGGTCTTTGCAAACAGAGATGATGTACAGTTGGGTCCAAAAGTCTGAGACCACTTTTCCATTTTCAGTGTTTGTCTTTGGGATCAGACATTTCGACAAAGAATGTGCTGGAGACTGTGTTGTGTGTTTTGAGGGTCAGAGTTTGCTTTCAACCTATATGCACAAACACTGCTAAGTCATTCTGTGTGACCTGCTTCGGTTTGCATGCTTCTGTTCAAAATAGGTGTTTTTCTCAGGCATGATGGCTTGTTTCCAGTGCAAGGCTCTGGTTATAAAAGGTTTCCGAGTGTGATCGTACTCATGTTACTGCACGAGTTTCACTTGGCAGACGTCTTTTATGGTGTTGAGTGGGTCAGCCAGTGGCATGTCATTGCTGCTGCTAAACTTTCATTTGGCCCCAGAAATACTTTAACTTATAGTATTATTTTATATGCGATATATCTTTGTGATACACTTGTAATGTTGAAGCTCTGGATCTGATGGATGAGGTGAGACTAGTGACATTTGACTCTAATGTCGTTGCAAAAACAAATACTGTCCCAAATGTCACCTGCACAGACATGGTAGTTGATATTCAAATACTGTGTTTGCATGGCAGGCTGGACTGCAGCATCATCTTGCATCACCATATAATGGATTTCGTTGTGTTATTTTGGCCTTCTCTTTTCAAAGCAATTTAAACAGCAGGGGTATATGTAGCCATAGCCACCACCAGTGAATATTGAGTCAGTTTATCTCAGAGGGCTTCTAACGTTAAAAGAAAGGCTATGCCATTGTCCCAGCCACTCTTGGATAGGTTCCATTCCAGTTTCATCAGTTGACCTAATAGCACTACACTGTGTGGAAAAACTGGACACAAAGGCATGGACGTTAACCACCAACTGTGGCCTGATTTGATGTAAGGATGCCTTGTTCTCTCTGGCCTCATGTCAGACTGTTTTCTAGCTACTGTACAAAAATGTCCTGCCTAAGGAAACAGTGGAGATTGGGGGAAGCGTTTGTTAAGAGAGACAGCCTGATAGAGTGAGTGGAGAGGAAGGAGGCACAGGAAAAGAGTGAAGTTGGGCACAGAGGAAGTTGACCTAATAGCAGTGTATTGTCCATTCACAAAGGATAAATCCGACAGGAACATGATTAAAAACTTACTATTTACACTGTTTCATATTCAGGGTTCATTTCATGTCAGGTTCATTCACTTAAAGCCACATGGCTCACCTCTAAAGACAGGGCCTGTGTTTTGCACTGTAACATGTGGCGATAAGGAATGAGTCAGAGTTAGCTGGAGATGTTTCAAATGAACTCACTTGTCCGTGTGAGGAGAAGCTTTTGATACAGCAGAGAAAATGATATCATTGTAGTGGTCTCACTTGGGTGAAGTCAGCTGAAGTGGCCATGAACTCTGAGTCCTGGTTACTGTATAAATGTTTGTGTGGTTGTGTGCATAGCATATTCATATACGTGCCTGTACTTGAAAAACATGAAACCTATGTTTGATGTGATATTACGCTTCATAAAAATATTGTCATGCTTTCATTCATTTAGTGTTTGTGTTCTCATGAAGCAATAATTCTATTATTTTCAATGAATTCTGTGCTGCAGATGAGGTTGTTCAGTAAAGTGACGTCACACATCCACTTGGCCAGTGACAGGGTGGAGTTCCTCACAGTCATGTTGCATGTGCATACACTCCTTGTTGACAAGGTTGGCCTTAGGATATTTTGAGTTGAAACCAAGGCTGTATTCATGATAATAGAAAAAATTGTTGATAAAACTTGTTATTTCTTTAATTATTGTTTTCATTTTGCACTTTTCAAGGTGATATCTTCACATTGGTAATTTTGTCTGAACAAAATATTAAAAGAAAGGAAAATTAATAGATTTAAAGTGATAAAGAGGAAGAATTGTTGATTTTTGGAGCAGACAAATCTTGGTGATTGGAAGCGAGCTAGATGACATAAAAAAGTCTTTATGACCTTTGGTTGTTGTAATTGTCTTCAAGTGAAGCCAGAGTATGCTTTTATATTTTAAAACGCAAATAATGGATTTTTTTTTTTTTTTTTTAATTAAAAAAGGTTGATCCTCTTATTTTGTGTAATGTTACTTACTATATGGCTAAGCTAGTTAACAAGTAATACGATTTAAAAGGGGCTGTCAAATGCACTGTAGTCCTCTCAGAGTGTGGTTCAAATGAAGGTCACATCAGAGGGAGCAGACAGTGACATGTCTGTCTAAGCATGCTGTACACATGCACACATACACTTAAAAACTGTAGATGCAGCTAGGTGTTAGGAGAAATGTGATTATGATGATGGGAGTGTGGACATCTGGGCTACTATAACAGTGAAGATGATTTGATTTATTTCAGTCCTACCAAGACGTCTATTGCTCAGCATCACACCTCGGAAAGAGTGCAGCAGAATTATTCTTATGGATGAGTCAAGGCAGATGAGGAAGACTTTTTTTGTGTTGTGACCAGTTGGTAGCATGACTAATTTTTTGTTCAGACTTCATTTTCTACGTAATATAGTGACGTAGATGTAGAACAGCCAATTTTAATTGAAGTAGCTACATGATAGAAGCGATACATAAAAAAATATAAAAGATGAATGGGTCTTTTGAAAGCCTGTGTTTTAGCATTTAATCCTGTTGCTAATGTAATGTTGGTTGCATGCTGTGATTTATAAAGGTATGCGATACCGCAGGCTCTTATAAACGGGAAATATTGAGGAACTGGCAATGCTTGTATGGTTTTACTGCCGGCACTTAGCAGAAAACGGTTGACTGAGTGGAACCAGTATGATGTCAAGCATGAAATGAGAAGGGGAAATTGAATTCACACTGAATATTTACGATAACCACGACAAATTCCTCTTTACTGGAGTCACTTTTCATGTGCAGCTGAGTGCTAGGAAGGATCTGTTTTCCTTTATTATCCCCTCTGGTAATCTCATGACATTAGGCCAGTACCATGCACACTGAAAATTGCTACTTAAGCTTGTAGATACATTTTCTTGTGTCGGAAGGATTACGTGGCTTTAGTCTTTAGGCTGTGTACTATTGTACCAAATGATCAGACTTTTCTTGCTGTAGATAATCTATTTTGTACTGGAAATGAGTCTTTGTAATGTTTCTTCCTTTCTTCTGTTGGTTTACTTTCCTAAAAGCATAATTTTTCCTCTCCTGTCCTCCCTGCTTCTCTTGCAGCGCAATGGGTGGGGCTCCTGAAAGATGCCCTATCAAATATTAACTGCACCCATGAAAGCTCTGTTCTCTTCAACCACACGCCCATCGGCACACACCACACAAGCGTCACATTTCACATACACACTGGCACACATGCAAGGAGAGAGAGAGCCAGGCAGCAGGCAGATCGACCTCTGAAGAGCGTCTTCCTGTTCTATTGCCCGCTACCGTACTTTCAGTTTAGCTGATGGAGGAAGCAAAGTAAAGAGTGGCTTGGCAACTTGGTGTAGCTCTTATCTTAGTAATTGACTCTGGGATGGAAATGACTGGACAAGTCAACTTTAGTCACTGAGTTAAGGTAATACTTTCTAATGTACTTTTTATACAAGCAAAGACACTGCACTGTATACATAGTACTTTATATAGCAGGTTGCCAAACCTTAACTTTCTCCACTTACACTGTATCTACTCACTCTTTCCAATGTTGCTATCTGTCATTTGATCTACCACAGTTAGTATACAGCATTACCAAACCCTCTGTACTGTCTCATTGGATTAGCATCACTTAGCATCAGTGTAGCTCAGCCTAGTATTGCTTTCACTCAATACACATTAGCCCAGCATCAGTGTTGCTTTCATCCCTGTCTCATTCTATTAGCCTCCTCTAATGGCACTCTGTTAATCTCTTCAGGGAGAGAGCTATGGGCCACTACCTCCCTGTCCAGATGACTGGCCTAGTTATTACTCCACTGAGACATAGGACTCCGTCAATATATGTAAATGAGTCTGCAGTTTGGTTCATTAGGGAGTGAGATAGTCATCTCTGCATTTGATCCTAAGATTATACTTATTGTGCCTTCATCCATTCCCAAATCAGATAAAAAGCATTAGGCCTGTTTTTTAAAAATGGATCTGTCTGGTGGTTGGTTAACACAAGCCCTTGGATTTGTTTAGACTCTTCACTGACAAGAGTGAAACTGCTCTGAGATAGTGGTTATGTGGTTGTGTGTGTTTGGTCTGATCCATTGCTCTTTACAACAAATGTCTTGGTGTCTTAGAGAAGAGCCACTTGGATGACATATTAGACTCTTCATATGGGTTATTTAACTATTGATCCATGTAATTAATTGGTTCTGCATAATGAAAAACAGATTTACCAAGAAGGCAGAAAGATTTCAAAAGAAAGAGGGAGGTACAGAGGAGTTCTACATTGCAGCTGTTTTCCAAATCATGCCAAGAACAAACAAGTGCCAGAAGAGAGATTTCATCTTTTCTTTTTTCAACCCTCTTGTTCCTCCCTCCTTCTTTTCCCCAACGTATCTTCTCTTCCTCAGTTCTGCTCTTTATGTACGTTAACCACAATCCACATGGATTTAATTGCTCAGACATAATAAATTCAAAAGAAAAAGTGCTTTGCTTTTTGAGTCTGACTGAAGCAACTTTGTCTTTGTTTTTTTTTAACCTCTGCAGTTACAAACATGCATGATACACTGCTGTCGTGTTTAGGAAGCTGTTCCTCTACACAGGAAATGGTTAAACCACAGCGAATCTACCACTGTAAAGACAAAATAGTTAAAACCACTGCAGATTTTTTTATGGTTGTAGCAACTTTCAGAGTCTTGTAATGGCATGATGAAGTTTATGTTTGAAAAATGACACAGTCCCAAATAAAACTGGGTTCTATTTGTTGCTTTCAGCCCATTCATCTTATAGTTGCTTTAAATAAAGTTACTTCAAATAGTGCTAACAATACTGACACTGTGTATGTGTATGAATCCCAGGAAGTTCATATCCTCTTTGGCCATATCCTTCTCTGGGCTTTCCACAGTCTGAATAAAGTCAAATAAAAAAAACCGTCCTTAATCTTTCAGAATTGAAGGAAAGATAAAAGAGGAGAGATGGATATAGCCAGCCATGCTGCTATGTTGAGAAATAGTGCTGTTGCTCTGTAATGATAGGGAGCTATGAGCACTGGGAGATGGGGACAGGCTGGCTGTAGGGAGGAACAGCAGGATGGGAGATTTGCTGTGTGTAGTAGAGCGCTTCCATTCATGCGTAGCTCCAATGACCCAATAGATCATAGCCCTCAGGCTGTCGCATCCTATCTGCATCCATCCTGTTACTCCTGAAGAATGCATCTCTGTAGTGTGTGTACATGTGCGGTCCAAAAGTGAAAACTTTGCCAGAAGAGTAATGAATGACCTTACTCTTGCAGATCCAATTTTTCAGCCTTCCCGCATCTCTGCCAGGTGCTGTCTGTCTGGCTGTCCTCTGAGTCGGAAATGAAGAAAGGGCAAATAACCTCCCTGGAAGTCATACAGGAAGCTCCCATTTTTCTGTACTACAGAGTGAAAGAGAAGATGTCATCTCACTTTCCTGCTCATTTCACACTCAGGGATTGCTGCTGAGATGCTGAGTTGCAGGTCTAGCAGAAGATCTCTCTGTGGGAAAAGTCTGCTGGGAGTCTTGTCTGTCTCTCCCATTCTAATTCTATTTAGCAATAACTGTCTGTCTCTGCGTCTGTTTCCCTTTCTCTCTTTTTATCCTTCTCATTCCCTTCCATGCTTGTTGTTTCTCTTTCCTTGTGTGGTTTTTAGTCTCTCTTGATTGAGAATGAATCCATGGAGAAACCGTACATACACAGTGGATTATAACAGATGTAAATCTTGGCTGTTAATCTGATCCGCATGAGACAAAATCTAGAGAATAGTGAGGTTCTGGGACATTGAGAAAAAACTATTTTTTTTGCTGTTGACCCATTCTCAGAGCAATAAAGATTTCAGGCCAGGAAACTAAAGTTAAATTTAATTATTTACAGTCTCTCCTCAGACCTCCATGTCATACCAGGTAAAAATGAGCCCAACAGCACTAAGGCTTGTCAGAGGGTTTATCCTGTCATGGCAGTGTACATTTCCTTTTCTGTAACATTAGATTTTCATTATATATAGAAGTATGATTATAACCCCGACTTTAGTTGGACTGAACTCTTTTCATTACATTTTTCATCCCTTCACACTATCATTGTTTCATATGTTGTTTACTATACAGTGGAGAGCCACAGAAAAGACACTGTTGGCCTTGGTCTACATATGGTTTATTGCAGGCCTTGTACTGGCAGTGAGTGAAGCTCTGGGATATTTATTTACAGTATTATACTGTGGGGGGAGGGGCAGGCCTTCAGATATGAGCGTTTGACAGATGGCCTGAACGGTTTACTGCCCTACCTCTGAATATGTGTCAGTTCAGTGAGGATCTTGTTTATTTTTGATCCTCTTCAGCTGACCTGTGTCTTTGTATTAGTATTGGGAATAGGGCTGGCCATATTGTATTTGTAGCACTGAGCAACAGAACCTTTCATTTACTAAAATTTGGCAAAGACTGTCAGATTCTTTTTCTTGTTTTCTAATTCTTTGACAAGATATTTACTGATTCAAACAATCATTTTGTGAGAAATTTTTCATTTAAGCAAAGTGCATGTATGATGGTTATGTTAATAATACCCTGATGCACATGGCATTTTTAGCTTATTTTGTTAAATTAAAGCACATGTTTGTAGGCAAATTTGTTTGTACTCTTGTCCTCTTGTTTCTGGCGTTGGTACCAAAACGTGGCTATTGAGTGGGCACCAATATTAAAAAAATAGATACAGGCAGGCAATACCCAGCTTAGACCTGACCTGTGATGATGCAATATTATTAGGCTACTTATTTTACATTAGAAAATATAAATGCACTGTTTGAGGTGGAATAGTAGTTCTCAACCAGTTTACCAAGGCACCATGTTTTGCTGTAGGGACAATTGAGGTGAATCTAGAGAAAGTCATTTTCAGATAGAAATGTTAATGAATATTTTGAGATCCAATGACATTTCTTTTGTCTATCAATAGGTTATTTGGATTCTTCAACTTCTCTTTTATAATCATAGTAATTATTCTTTAACTTCTCTTTTATAATCATAGTAATTAGTAACTTTATGAGCATCTGTTAAATGAAAGATAAATTAATTTCTCGTATTTTTAATAATAATAATAAATAAAAATAATAACATAGCTGTGCAGACAGAAATCCTCCAGTGTCTGGGTGATGAGTGAGATGACCCAGATGATTTAACATTTGCCACAGCAGTGTGTGAATTTGCTGATATGTCATAGCAATGTGTCACTCTGGATATGAATGAAACTTGAGAGGTTCTGGGGCCATTGACAGTAGCGAAAACCTCTAATCTAATTGCTACCCATTGAACACACATAGACACACAAAAGCTACCACCCCCTCCCTGAGGCAAAGAGGCTTTGGTTTCCCTGCTTGCACACGCTGACCTGATTTTGTGTGTGTGTAGCTGTGTGTTTTTGTGTGTGTACGCCTGTGTGTTTATGAAGCAGATTAGGATTGTGGCATTGCCAGACACTTCTGTGGAGAGTGGTGAGTATGTCTGTTTGATTGTGGACACGTGTGTCTGTGCATGGGAATGTGGGGCAGTGTGGTACAGGTTTTTTTTTTTTTTTTTTTTTTTTTTTTCTCCAGAAGAGGAGACCCACATTGTAACACAATTCCCCTCCCCCTACCCTTCAAAAGTTGAGTGGATTATTGCTCCAGTATCTGCCTTTGTATCTTTGTGCCAGTTTGTCAAGGGATCCACTCATATGGGTGTAACTGCTTGATCTGCTGTCGAGCAACAACACAGCAGACGTTTCTTAAATGTTAATTAGTAGTTAGGAATATTAATATTATTTGATGCAACTTTTCATTTCATAATCTTCCAGCACCAGGCAGATGGATGTAACGCGTAGGTGCACCACCAACACATGTACACTTCTCACATGGCTGATTGGAATTGAATGAATCTAACAATGAGTGAAAGGAAACAGCCCTATGTTCTTCCCAACATTGGCATTACATGGTGAACATCCTCCATTCACTATTCATTGTGCTGGCCATCTTCCCAGCACTGGTTTTCCCTTGCCCCCCAGGCGTTGTCTATCCGTTTGCCCATTCTTTTGTTGGCCAGGAGTGTTGGCGCCATATCCTTCCACTGCCAGTTACCGGTCATGTCATGTGTTTGCTCCTTTAATTTACCCTTAAATATTAAGGGTTTATGTATATGTTACATGTGTATTACTTGATTTTAAATACATCATAACGAGTGCACAATTAATTTTGTATGTTTTTGCTGTATGTTCTGAATAGAGTCATTTACTTAGAGTCTACGTACTTACATCAGATGTGTGACTGAAATTTGTGGCTATTAAGTCGTGTACCAGTTGCATTAAGATAGAGACTCATTTAGCATTTATGTCTCTCGTGTGGTGATATGAAAGCATCCAGACAGACTTGCCGTGACAAAGTCTCAAGTCACCCTCTAAGCCTGCCAGATTAATCCCTAATGCTCCTCACAGTCAGTGATCTTTGAAAAGGAGACACACATGCAACCACTGCAACAGGTGGACAGCACTACCCTTGGTATTATTACTGTCTTCCATCATTACTGATGAGGAGATTTGTGTTTGTGTGTGTGTGTGTGTGTGTGTGTGTGTGTGTGTGTGTGTGTGTGTGTGTCTCACTTACAATTGACTTTTGCTTTCACACAATATGTAAAAGGACGTTCCATATTAGTGTTTTTTGATGTCATCGACAGGAAAAAAAACACTGTACTACAGTACATTCACTCACATATACTCAAAGTAAGTTATTAGTATTAGTGTTATGTAGAAAAGGCTTAGAGAATGTACAATACAGTAGGATGGTACAGCATAGTCCGAACAAACAGTATTAAGTCAAGATGAAGATGATACATACAGTACAAAAAACTTGTATAGGGTATAGAGTGTATAGAGAGTTACTGGTTTGAGTTGTTTTATTGTTTTATTTGACATCTCCAGCTTAATGTATTGTTATAAAAGCTACACAACGGCATTAATGAAGAGTTTTAAAAGACTGAATCAGCTTATAAACCTGTTGGTCAAATCATGTATACTTAAATCTAATCATCTCTTATCCTTCCCCCAGTTGTGCATGCATGCCCCTCCATGCCTTTGTTGGCATCTAATGGAAGAAAAAGCACCGATCAGGTCCACCATGGTATCCAGACTGCCTAAGTTCGGTGGACGCTCCTCGACTGGTGGCGCCAGCCCAGTTTCCAATGGTTCCACTCAGCCAACGACCACTGCCCAGGATGGTAAGACCACTCCTCCAGGAACACGCCCAAATGGCGTGATCCATGCGTCTCCTTTCTCCCTGAAATGGAGGAGAGATGAAGGGATGACCCACTCCAGCCCTACCACCCCCACTACCCCAGGGGATGGAGGTGAAGACAAGGCTCAGACGCAGTTTCCCTCATTGGCAAAGGAGGTAAAGAATGGATCTCCAGGGACGCCAAAGATGCGAAGATCAGGCACTTTAATGGTTGCCGTATCTAGCCCCAAGGCCATCCCCAAGCAATCCTCAAAGATGAGTCCCAAAGTAGGGACCAAGCTTGGCCAAAGCTCACTTAATGGAGGTCCTAAAATGGGTAATAATGGCTCAGGCATTCCTGCCCGAACAGGGTCCGATTCCCGCCTTGTGCGGCCAAGGTTAGGCTCCAGCTCTCCCAGAAGCAGCTCTCAAGACAGCCTGTCCCAGTCCAGTGACAGCCTGAAGACCTTAGCACTGGACAACATGGTGCGTTCGAACAGCTTCACTCACTTCAAGCAGATTCCCTCGCCCACAAGCCAGCCCATGACACGGTCCTTCTCCTTTAACCGGGCTGTGGAGCTGGCCAAACCTCTAGCCAACACTCAGCTCCGGCCTCCTCGGAGTAATTTCCTCAAACCCCCTCAGTTGAGCAATGGAAGAGTGGGCTTAGCACTTGGAGGCCTGAATGGCAGTCTGGGAGGTTCAGGAGGTCTAGTTGGAGGACTTGGAGGACTTCAGTACAGCAGAACTCCTCCAACTGCCTCCTCGCTGCCTACTCCCTCGATTCCTCCAGCACCCACTACTCCCAGTGCTCTGAAGAAGCCTCTGCTCCCGAGTTGTGTGCTTACCAAGTCACTGGGCAGCAGTGGGGGGTCTTTGGGCTACAGGCTGGCTCGATCTGGGCAGGCCAAGCAGCAGAAGCCTCTTTTTCCAGGCAGGGTCAAGGGGGATATCAGACCTTCAGCTGCCCCTGAGTGTGGAGAACTATTAGGGATAACAATAGACACTGAGCTGACGAGTGAGGCTGAAAAAGCAGACTTTCACAGTGACAGTGATGGAAGCTCTGGAGCTAGAGGAGGAAAAGGAGGAGGAAGTGGTGTGCTTAGGCAGCTCTCTGGCCAGGCGGCCGGCGAGACTCTGGAGGATATGTCCTTATCTTCTGCCTCGTCTCTAGACAGAGCCGACACCAGTGAAGAGTTTTTAGACGACTTTGACAGTGTGGGAGATGTGCTCAGTGATGGGGACATGCCTGACAACAGGAAAAGTGGCACCACTACCCAAACCTGCCTACACAACTTTCTCAATGAGACCATTGACTGGGACACGATAGATCTAGCAGGTAAATAAAGTGGATTGAAAGGATATTCAACTAAATTTTTTATGTCACATTTGTGCCAGTTGTTCAGCCCTGAGTTTATATATTGTATCTTTTGCAGTACATGAAGAAGAAAGCCCTATGCAGGACTCAGAGGGGCCGCTGGTGCTGTGTCCAGTGCGAGGTGTTGCCCCCCACGCTTCATCTGTGGAGCTGTCACCCTCCAACAGCTCTGGTGGAACTTACATGTGGGACGAGGAGGGTCTTGAGCCCCTTGGAGGACCTGGGACTCATCCATTAGACAGTTATGATGATTCAGAGCTCAACAGTATGGTAAGTCCCACTTCCAGCTATTGACACAAACGTGTACAATGGAAAAAAACATAGCCTTTTTTAGTTTGTCAGTTCTAAAATCTGGTCCTCCTTAAAACAATTTTGGATTTCAGAGAAAAGAAAACTAGAGGAAAAAGATTAACCATCTTAAACTCACTGATATTGAGAAAATGAGTTATACCTCAGCTAAACATACTGATATGAACTAAATATGATACCAGTTTACTGAATTAAGTAATAGCTTTTTAAAGAAAAATAAGCTTTAACAGTGGTAAATATTCTGTTGATTGAATAATTGATGGTAAATCACTTAATAGCTTAAACTTGAATATGTTTTGAAGTGTAATTTCTCAATTCTTTCAAAACTGATGAGTAAGTAAGCACTCTTGTTGCAGCCCCTGCCAACAAGCCCTCCTGCCCTCCACTCCTCCCTTTATACCAACTGGCAGATTGATCTGTGGCATGTTTCAGAAACGGAAAGGGGTGGAGATAAGCCAAACCCCTTCAGCAATGACACAGTCAGTTAGGCTAAGAACTTCAGAGAACATTTAAAGCTGTTGCAGCTTAAACTGATTGAAAGTTGGCAAAGAATAAACTTGTGAGACTGAGAAGTGGTTTCATTTCCAAGTACAATAGATTTAGAAGAGAGAGAGAGAGAGAGAAAGAGAGAGTTTAGGAAGAAATGTAAAGCTTGTGAAACGAAAGATCTATTCTTCTTGTTCTACTTCTTGTAGTTGATGCATCCATGTTTGACAGGCCGTATACAGTAACACTGTTAGTGAGTAACTACCAATCGAAAAGACTTGGTATATTTGAAAAGTAGGTATATACACATTGTAATGCATTTTAACAGAAGATTAAATAATCAAACATTACATGACGCATGTCTTTGCATCATTATTTTTTCTGTTACGGAGTTGAATTTCCTTTAATACAGGGCCGACCTTACTCATCTAATATACTTTGAGGCCATTACCAAGCACATATGCTTTATTTCAAGACTTGAGGCTAATCTTCTGGTTACAGCTTGAGTCGCTTTGAGCATGACATACTGTACTCGCCTTGGTCCATTAATCAGTTTCACTTTTAAATCATTCCTCCTTGATGGTATAATTTGGGATTAATTGAGCAGAACAAAGGTTGAGAAGGAAAACAAAATTGTCTAAAGTTTCCTGCCAGCTCTCACCACCAGTTCCATGCCAGTGTCTCTCTCTCTTCCTGAGAGGAATGCTGACCTGGCCACCAACTGTGTGTTAATAGCATTGCTGGCCTTTGCTTCGGTTCTCTGTATTCCTGTACCATGGCACCTGATCTCAGGAATGCAATAATGATCTTAAAACGAGCTGGATTAGGAATTACATAATAAGCTTTGTGTTGTTTACTACTTTTACCATGTGATGTTGACACAGGGTTCATGCCACTAAAATGTAGCGTGCTTAACTTATAATAATGTAACTGTAGCAACTATAAATTCAATAAGAAAAGGAGGAGAGAGCAGTGTGTGTTGTGTGTTGTGTGCATGTTCTGTTTGTACGCGTTCACTGCTGCTGTCAGAACAAACACACGTGTTTTAGCCATGTGTATCTGATTAAGAGTCATTCAAGATGTCTTAAGGAGTGTGTGTGTGTGCGATGTGTGTGTGTGCGTGTGTGGGTGTGTGTGTGTGTGTGTGTGTGTGTGTGTTTACATGTCTATGTAGTAGATCATGACCTCATGTTGAATGGCTGCCAAAGTAATCTTGAACAGGGTCTCTTTCCGAACACATGCAGTGTGGGTAATGATAACTCTTTGTGAGGTACAAGTCTGTGGGAAGAGAAGAGGAGAATAGCACTAGTCCTTGGTGTGAGAGAGGGGAAGGCCTGAAGGAGGAGACAGAGGGAAAAAATACGTAAAGGGTAGAACAGAGAGAGAGAGACTCAGACTTAGATATTGCTGATGCGTGAAGATCAGCTCTATGGGGAATCTGCCTTTGAGATATTTAACTGAGCTGTTTGATTAGAGGAAATGGGCCCACTTACTGTAATTGGATGCATTGAGCTCATCCCACCCCTTTCTGCTTCTTCCTTTCCATGTGCTTGTCTCTCTCTCTCTTGCTCATTCTTCTCTTGTTCGCTGAGTAAATAGTTCCTCGTAATGAGGAGAAAGAAACCATGAATATAATCCTGTCACAAAGCAGTGTCTGTGTCCAAAATGATTAGTAATTCTTGGGGATTTATCCTGCATAATCTATGTGGTCTGTAAAGCCAAAGGCAACAATGTGTATTCCAGTTTGTTAGTACTTGAATGAAGTGCCCTTTGCTGCAGGACTGGTCTGAGAGAGTGAAGCCCTCTGCTCTGAGTTGAATGCTGGAGAAAAGGAAATGCAGGGTAATTAGGCCCATTCTTAATGGCATAAAAAAAAGAGTCAAAACATTCAATCATGACTAAAAAAAGAAAAAAACTCTCCTCTTTGGGAAGAATGCAACTGGTGTTTATAGCATATATGTTACCAAAACTCGCTATAGTTGTGTCTTGCTATTATGAGGGAGTAAATTAGATATTCAGCTCCCAGCTGGTTCACATTGCCACACTGCAGTGGCGAGCTCAGTCCACTTGGAGGCACTGTGTATCCTCAAGACAACACAATGTACGTGTGCTTGCTACTGCTCCTGGTTTGTGTGTGCCAGTATTTTTCTGGCTATATATGGCCCTATCTGCATTCATATGCCTCTGTGCAAAATCAAGGAGTGGGCTACCTGAGCTCATAATAACATTCCCATGATGCACCATGCAGCACGGTACAGTACCAGCTTTGCACAATTGGCATTGTGAAATGGAGGGCCACTTCTCATGGTGACTATTAATGTTTCCCCAGCCTCCCCACCAATTCATCACGCAGTGCAACAGCATCAGTAGATGTGAGCACAATTTATGTTTAAATGGTTTAAGTATTTGAGCGTACTTGAGATTACATATTTTATTTTGTCAGGCAACTCACAACCAATCATAAATGCACAGGATAAGGATAAGAGAGCTCACTCAGTAGGGGTTCTACTTATATGGGGATGGATACAATAATAGCAACACGTGTTCAACATAATACATATAATATAAGAATGAAATTCATGCTGTGGCTATAGTTTTTCTTGTGTCACTGGATTGTATTTTACTGCTAGGTGTCACTAATATCAATACAGTTACCACATATCTGGTACACCTAAGATATTATAAAATTGATGACAACATCACTATCACTATGGCTAATATAGTATTTATTGCAGTGTTATTATATTGCATCACATTATATTGACTTCCAGGTTTCATCTTTACATGATCTCAGTGTGGTGTAGTAAATTTATGAGTGGGAGCTGTTTCTTTAAGAACTGAATTTCTGATGAATTAATTAACTATGTGTTTTGGAGTTTCTCTCCTTAGAAGAAATATATTTCCCTTGAAATTACAGCCTAGCATCCTTCCTCACAGCATGCACCCTTGAATACGAAATGTTTACCTTTTCCTCTTTTATAATTCTTTAAGTTCTTATGCCTCCTTCTCCTCTCTTCCTGTTTTCTATCCAAACTCCTGGTGGTTCTGTAATCCAGTGGTTTCTCCCTTTGGCTGACTCTCCCCCCCTGATCTGTTTATTTTCCTCTAATTTTAGGCTTGTGTGGAGCCAGGTTGAGACAGGTCAGTTCATTAGTGTTTGAATGAGTGACTTGCTAAGGCCTTTTTTCTGAAGAGTGCTCAGCCATTTATGGAACATGCTGCCAGTGAGCCGGCTATGCTGTTGCATTAATGAAGCTTATAGCTCACCTGCTTTTGTTTGTCTTGATTTTGAATTGACAGGAGCAGCCCTTTAAGGTAAACAGTGGTTTTGTGTGTTCCTCTGTTGGTACATCCAGTGATTCCTTTAAAGACCATTGCACAAGCACAAGACACAAGTTTTTGCTTATAACGACAGTGGGTGAGTCATCCCCAAAATTACAGCCTGTACTTATATCAGCATCAGTCATGACTCGATTTGTTTCCAGCCACAATTGTGACCTGTTATTTTACTACAGATCATTACCACGCTGCTTTTTATAAGCATGCTGCCTTTTCCAACCGCTTTGTCTCTCAACTGGCTCTCACATAATGAAAATTTTAAACTGGCTGCTTATTGAGGTCCTTCTGAGATAGATAAAGACGATAACATATCAGATGTTGGCAAGATGAAAGCAAATCAACTCTTACTGACTAAAGATTGGGTTGCTTATGAATAATCTGTTTTTTGACCACAGAATTTACTTGCAGTGATTGGACATAATACTATCCTTAATAATTGAATGTATGTTTCTTACTTTAATGTTTTAGAGCAGAATTAAAGTAGAAAATTATTGATTGATTTCTGAGCATTGTCTCAAACTACAGTTTCCTTTTTAGACTGAATTTACAAAAATCTATCTTGATCTATTCTAGATCAAGTCCTAAAAAGGGTTAGAAAAAAAAAATGTTTTTAGTAATTTGTCAAAGGAGACATATTTTATTTTGAACTGTCAAAAAACTTTTCAAGGCAAGTTTCTGATGCATAATTTGTGCTCTTATATAAATGCATTATACTCCAATAGTGATTGTTTCAGTTCAGATCCAGTGAGCTGCAATACAGAGACAACACAGTAGATAATGTGCCACTGTCCAAATATTTTTCAGGACTGCACTGTAAATTATATCTGTAAGCAAGGGTACACTTTGAACATACAGTACATCCTGAGCACCAAATTAAATGGGAAAGATGAACCTGGGAAAAAGGTACTGCTGATTTGAGGGTTCTCTTTGCTCTCTCCTGCCATCACTCATTAAACAGTTAATGAAACAATTGCTCATCATGCCTCCTCCACACAGCCTTCGTTTCTTTCTCTGAATTTTTGCCTGTGCATAACTCAGCAGAAAACAAACTGTTTGTAAAACAGATATTGCCATTTCCTTATCAAATGTGGAGGAGAAAGGGTAACATTTTAACAGTTTAATATTTTAATATAACAGCAACATTATTTAAAACAAGTGGTACAAGTATGACCCTTTACTTCATTTCTTCTTTAAATTCTATGGTCAGGACTTTCATTCACCTCAACTCAAGTTGAGTTATTATTTGAAACAAGTTATAATTAGAGACAGTGAAAAGCTCTTATTCCTAATTTCCCAGCTTTGTAAGTATACTTTATCATATTGTAGTAAGACACACACTGCCCATTAGTTTCACAATAGTTTACTGCAGTTCAGGGATCATGATTCATTCCCTTTAATGGAAGGCTTTTATTGTGAAACATCTGCAAGTGTTGAATTTCATTATCCATAAGTGAACATTGAGAAATAACAGCAAAGTATAGGAAATAATCAATGATTCATTGATTCATTGTTTTTCTATTATTAAGAGACAGCACTATAGCATTATATACACATTTCATAAATGGTTTATAACACACTATAATGGAGTGTAAGTGTTTATTAATATATATGTCAACTATAACTCCTACTCCATCAGTGGAGGCCGGTATAAACAGATAATGAATGACAATATAGTGAAACACAGTTGTAATGTTATAAAATTATGTTAGTTATAATTGTTAATTGTTATAACTACATTATAGTGTAATAAATCATTAATTAAATGTTTACACAATGCTTATAAATGAAAAAGACTTTGCCACCAATTGCAATAATGCTGTAGAAAGACACAGTTTGACAAGTTTGCCATGTGAGCCATTACACAGTAGTGAATGTACTTAATTGGAACTGGTCTGTATTTGTTAAAAATTTTCAGTCCTTTCTAGTATTTGAATACCAGCTTTTATTTGACAATTTGCAGTACACTATTTTACTGTTATCTATAGTGAGCCCTCCCTTAAGCCTGTTTGACTCTATACTGACAAGGTGGTTATTAAAGCCAAGGTTGAAAGAACTGAAAGAAGAGAATAAAAGAAGAATCAATATTAAAAAGGAAGGCTTTTGTTTTAATTAAGCTTTTTCGGGTATTCTGTATTTTTCTTAATAAGCCCATAATTTGGTATCAGTCTCTGGATGTTTGGGCTCTCACCACACATACAGTACATCTAATTACACCCAATTATCCCTGTAAATGCCAATAAGACCTATAAAGCTTTTACAGTTGGTGTAATAGATTAAGATTATCCCACATTTTACACATTTTATAATGGGTGCTGGCACAGGCACTGAAAATTGACTTTTGTTGAAAAACTGCCTTAGTTCAAAAGCCGCAAATGAGTCAGGTAAATGGATCACAATGACATGTAGAAAACGAATCGGGTAAGAGGACATATCCTCCATCAAATCCACCGGCAAGTCCCAAGATATAGAGTGTAAAGAATTATACTGTTAAGTAGGGGTGCTAATGTCACACAAGAGATAAATAATCTAAAGTCTATACACACACACGAACACCGCACACACACACACACACACACACACACACACACACACACACATACAGCCACGGTAACTGAGCCATCATCCCTAAACCCAGCCCATTTCAACATAAAGGCACATAATTAGTTATTATGTAGTATTTGAGTAATTCTCAGGGCATTATTTTGGAAAGTATTTGACCTTCACAAAATGAATGATCCTGGAAAAAGATGTGTTTTATGCTGCTTTCTTCTTCCTTCTCTGATAAAGTTCCTAGAATAGAAAGACAGAAATGTCTGAGAGGAACAAGTACAGTCAGTCTAAAAACTTCTCCCTGGCACTTATTGATTTTACACTCTTATCTAAAGCTGAAGTTTGTGGGTTTTTTGAAGTTGTTTCATTGAACCCAAAATGAGTTGCCTACTTTGCCTTTTTGCCTTATTATGTGCCATGATGCTAATTTACATTCAAGCAACGAAAACCCAAAGTCTACCAGAGATTCTCTCGAAGAAAGCAATGGATAGAATGAAGGTTTCTGTAATAAGATTTGCAAAGTCTGTTGTGCAGACGCTCAGGTCACTTGAGGGTAAACTGTCAAAGTGAGAGAAGTTCAGCCTCAAAACTTTCCCTGTGATTTTGAAGTTTTAATCAGTGTTTGATCCAGCCATGTTTGTTTGAGGATTCAGCTGATGTTACGGTGGGAGCAGAGAGTGTGCCATGAAAAAGAGTATGTTGGAAGACCTTCCAGTTACATTCTGAATTTTGCTCATGCCGCAGGGTCTGGATTGATGGAGCACCTCTGGGTGTATAAGATACATCAAAAATATGCATGTCGTGTCAAATTCATATTGCTGCAAGTGAAATCATTAATTCCTTAGTGATAACAAGTGCAATAGCTACAATTTAACTGGCTCAAAGCTGCTTTTCAGACGCATTTTAATAATAGTTCATAACAGCTATTGAGCTCCTAGTTGAATTCAAGGGTCCACCATTTCAATTTAAATTCTTGAAATTCATAATTAAACAAAATTGTTTTTATACTGAACAGACACTCAACTCAATAACAGTAACAATATGATTGACACAATAGTTGTGTAGTATAATTGTTATTTTCCCTCCCTGACAAAAAAACATTCTAGCAAGTACTGGTTCAACAGCTTCCTTGGCAACAGTTATATAGAAACACGATGAATATTCCTACAGAACATTGTTGTTATGTAATTAACCTCAGCTCATCTCTTTTCCAGAGTGATTTGCTCTTATAAATGACTACTTAAGAAAGTGTGAAAACTTGTGGACATGCACTTCCTCTGATCCACCATTTACATTTGTACACACACACACACACACACACACACACACACACACACACACACACACAACAAACTCACTAACTCACCCCTCCACAGAGATGATCCAGATTGTTCAGTGCTCTAAGCCGTTGCGTCCTGCCAGTGTGAAATGTAATTTCCTCTGGAGCTACACACTGTAACAAAGCCAGGCAATGAAATAGGAATGACAGAGCCAGAGAGTGAGTTGTGAATGATGCTGAAATAAAGAAAAAAAAAATCTAACACTGAGTGGTTCAGTGCCACTTTTATAGCACTGATAAACCATAAGGTACAATGCAGTAATCTAACTATACAGAGTGGCTGTAGTTCATGTTATGTCCATTTGTTGAAGTGCACTTAAGCAAGACATTGAACCACATACTACTGATGTGTGCACAATATATGGGGAATAAATGTAATTTGCTTGGGACATACCAAAAAGAATGTAACATAAAAATTAGGGATGAAATCTTGGCTCAAAATATACTATCACAATGATAAGAATGGTATCATGTTACTATTCATGTACAGTATGTTGCGAGCAACCGTTTATGATACATCACTCTATCTGTATCTGTGACTGAAGAAAAACTCATCAGATTACATTTATTCACTGCCTTTATTTTAAGCTTTGCACAACTTTATAGAGAGTTGTGATGAAATGAAGTGTAATAACGCACAGAGGCTAACAAGATGTCTCAACTGGATGCTGTTTCTGACAGAAATGGTACAATTTTATTTTAACAACTACAGCTCTTCACAATGGCCACACAACTGCTTGTGCTTTATGGCTGGGGGATTGACCCAAAGATTCTTTTAGAGTTGTGTTTTCTTACTTACACACTAAAGGGTGTGACTTTGTATTACCTGTGAGTTTTGTCAAACACCTGAATGAGTACAGTATTACACTGACGGTGGACTTGCAGCTGCTGCTGTTCTGCTGCTTTTGTTGTGTGGCTGTTGTACTGTTGAGGTCTTTTTAACATACACACAGGTATAGCTACTATCACTCAGCTGAAAAGTTCCAGAGTTAAAATGTCTGGAGCCATGGAAGGATGTACTAACACCCCACTTTGATGCTAGTACATTGCTTCACTACCTCACCAGAAATGTGTGAGTGTAGAAAAGGCTGTTCCTGAGAAAGAGAGCATTGCCACCAGCGGAACTACTGGTTCGATATATAATGATATATTGATTTAACTATTTGTTTCACCTCTACTTTTATTCAAAGGGTTAGGGTTAAGGGTAGTGTTAAAATTGTTATATTCAGAGGATGGGAGGTTAGAGACAAGAGAGCAATTGGGTGAACATGGGGATCGAAGTCTGAGGACAGTAAAACAATAGCAATAAAACAGATGAGAAGGTTGATTTTTTTCACGGACTCTTCAAGCAATAGAGATTCCCCCCATGTCTTGGTTGAGAGTATTTGGAATACTGCAGAAGTATGTTTTGTTTATTCTATTTCCTTCATTATTCCTTCTTCATTAAGTCTGAAACACTGAGTGCCAGTCAGTTATCATGCAACACATGAGATTTTCAATAATGAGAAATTTTATGCCTGCGTCTTCTAGTCAAAGCCCTGTCAATTTAGTTTCATGAAGCACAAAATTGCCTTGAAAAATAAAGCTTTGAACTATTGATTCATTCCTTTGCTTTTGGGTATGCTTTGAATTATTCTGTAGACAGCAGCCCAGCAGTCAGACTAGCTGCATATTCTGAGGCTGTTATGAGAAGTGTTTTTGTTGGCTTTTCAAAGTGTTCAGTATTATCGTTCATAATTGAATGATATTTTTCCAGAAGTTTGTTTTGTTATCTGTGGCTTGATGTGTGGAATAAACGTGTCTTCTTCCTGTTGTGCTGTTAGTGTGCGAGCGAATTGTGGGAAAAAGAACCATAGAAAATGTAATTGATAGTGCTTATTCATTGTTATGGTTAATGACAAAAAATAATAAAGAGCAGGTGATGACAAATAATAGATTAACAAAGCAAATGAATGTACAATTGTCATGATGCCATTATTAAAAAATGTAGGTTTCATAGAGGTAGTATTCATGGAGTGATTAGATTACACTGCAGTGTAGAGTCATTC
Organism: Seriola aureovittata; assembly: GCF_021018895.1. Classification (NCBI taxonomy): domain Eukaryota; kingdom Metazoa; phylum Chordata; class Actinopteri; order Carangiformes; family Carangidae; genus Seriola; species Seriola aureovittata. The sequence goes on from NC_079377.1 coordinate 17,696,659, forward strand.
CTGCTATTGTGTCCTATTCCTGTGTATTTATGTACCCACTGAAATTGCACAGTAAAAAATGGCTAGGGTTACTATAGGCTTTATAATAGCATAAATTAATCCTTGGTGAGTTTTTATATTACATAATATATGCTGGTGCGTAGCAGCAAAAAGCTGCTGTGGTGCTGTTAAAAGACATTGCTAATGCCAGACCAAGGACAGAAAGATCCTGACAAGATTTACCATGGTTATGTGAACATCCATTTCTGGCTAATTGGAGGTGTTGGAATTAGGTTTATGTACATCCACACAATTTCAAAATGATGTGTCGCAAAAAAATATGCCTGCAAGGCTTTATTAATGGCAAGCAAATACTGCCTCTGTATATTTCTGTGTTGTGTGTGTCTGATTTCTTTTTTTTTTTTTTTTCTGAATCTGTGCAGCGTTAGGTGTATATATCCCCTGATGTCTAGATATTTTTCTCACAGCAAAGGAGACAATTTTACCCAGAACAGACAGACAGAAAATAATACAGTGACCCTAATGTACTCGTAAAGAGCATACACTGTGACTGTGATGTTATCTAATGCAATGAAGTGAGTGTTAGCTGTGATGTGTGTGGTTTTCAGGATATCCTGAACAACCTGGACCCTCGAGGACCTGGAGAGTTGGATGATGATGACCTCATGCTAGATGTGGACCTCCCAGAGGATGGCTTGCATGGTCAGCATGTGCACACACACACACACACACACACACACACACACACACACACACACACACACACACACACACACACATAGACACACAACACTTAATGTAATTGCAGTCATCCTACACAGGATTTAAATTTGAGAGGTTATCCTACGGCCATGACAAATGCTTCATTTTCATTGGCTGGAGATTGTCCATTATTTTTGTATAAGTGGACACCTCCAGCAAAACTGCTCTGATCATAATTGTAAATTAACGCATTACCAATTCTATTATGCAGTATCATTCTATAGCATATAAAGGCTTGAATAATTTGAATCCTACCTTGCCTTGGGTGAACATTTGCCTCTGCAACATCCATTTAAAATCTTTTAATGGACACCTTGTTGTTTATTACGTGCTGTTACTCTTTTAGTATTTGGTTGCTGAATAGTTAGGAAATTACAACTCCACTATTGCCACACAACTGGCTTTGAATACCATAATTTCTCCAGCTGTCTGGCTGTGTTTATACAGTATCAACAGATGCACACACACTTGGATATGGTATCACCACAACGACACTATATATATATATATGTATATACTGTATATATACATGTTTAGTTGGAGCAGAGTTTGCATTTGATTGCCTTGACAACAGCAATATTGTGTTAGCATGATTACTTCAATAGCTAAAAGTTCACACATTACATTACAAATCACATCTTGAAAATATCTATTGAAGTCATTTTCTCTCACTTATTTTCACTTTGTAAATGTAATCATGTACTGATCTCATTAAAACTGAGTAAAATAGCTTCTTTGTAGATGTTAAAGGTAATCAGGTCACATTATTACCACATGATAATGGTGTTGATAACGTTATTATGGAGTCATCTGTATCCGTATCACATAATGTATATGGAAGGAGGAGGGGAGAGGAAAAGAAGGGTTGTGGAATATTGACCCCACCTATCATGAGATATAATGCTTTCTGGGAAGTGAATTTTCCCTTGTGAGTCCTTAAGCCAGTACCATTCGTGGTTAATGTGTTTAATGCACCACTTTAATATGGAATGACAGGCTTGATATGTACAAACAGGGACCCTTTGTACAGAGGGTGCGTATGTTAATCATACATGTGCACATACAAAGATAGGGGAGGCCACAAGAACACACACCCATACACATACAGTGTACACACTGTTGCCAGTTTATTTGAGAGTAATATAGTAATAACGCAACAGCCCTACGGTAATTTCTACCTTTATGAAAGCCATAATGTTCAGCTTTTGTTCTAACTGTGTTAGAGTTGTGTTGATTCAACTTTATGGCCATTTTGGAAGCTGTAGATGTGATGCTGTTGAACTGTATCCTCTTGCACTGAGAGGTGTTTCTAATATTTCGTCTGCCCTCACTGATATAAATGAAAGCCTCCAAAATGATCATAAAGTTGAATCAACTCCTCTCTAAAACAGCCTCAACAAAAACTGAGCAATACAACCTTCATGAAGGGAGGATTTGTTGCAGGCCTGTTGTATTGGACTGCATTCGTTTTAGCATGGTGTACCCTAATAAACTTCTAACTGGGAATACATTACTGAGGCAGCTTTATACCCCTGGTATCATTCTTAAATTTGTAAACAGTGATCTCCTTGTTTTCGAGAGAAGGAGACAGAGAGTGAGAGAGAGGGAAAGGAATGTTCACTCCAGAGGAATGTCAATGAAGTGTCGTCCCATCCTACTCCTTTTTGGGAAGTGACCATATTTATAGCTCTCTGTGTCATGGTTAGAGCTAGTGTCACGAGAAGTTGTGTGAAAGAGAGAAGGGCTGAAGAGTCCAGTTAGACCCTGCCCACGGGGCAGGCCCTGAGACGTGGGATACGGAAGGGTGTTTCCTCCCTCCTAAAGACACCCTGACCCTGCCACAAAACAGGAAGAGGGGAAGGGGAGAAGAGGAGTAAAAAAAAGAAAAGAGGAGGGTAGAAAGGGATCTTGTGTTGTATTTTCATCCAGCTGTCCTTGACGGGAGAGAGGCCCCAGCTTTTCTCCCTTGCCTGCCTCAGCTGGTGACTTCCTAGCTTTGGACGCAAACCAGTCACCTCAGCTGCTTTCTCACCACAGTCCTCTTTCCCCAGTTCCAGTTCCTAGGGAGTTCCCAGAAAAACAAGGCTGTCAACAAACACAGATCCAGGCAGTCTGGGAACTGGGTTGACTCTCTCCCTCCCTGGCCCTTTAACTGCTCACCAGCTGACTGGACAAGAAGTCATTTCTCTCCACTCTCCGTCTGAGTTTCTCTGTCTTTATGGATTTTTCTTTTCCAGTTGGAATATATTTCCATTGTATCACCTTTTAGAGGACTTTTTCTGAGCTGAAAGGGAGTCGTTTTCTGGAATGTAACAGTTCAGTATGAAACAGGCTGTCTGCTCCTGTGCTATGAGGTGACACTCAGGGTAAAGTATTTTAAACACAGCTGCTGAATTCCTTGAATTGGGTCTTCCAATCTGCCAATTTTTCTTTATCTGTCTTCTTCTTTCTCTCTTTTTCTTGCTTTCTCTCTGTCCAAAGACCGTCTGGTATATAGAAAATCAAGGGCCCTTTTGATTTCCTGGGGGTCACGCTCTGTTAGTTGTCAATTTTGTTGCGGTCATGGTTCATTTCACAGCTATATGCTATTGAGTATTGCCAAATACTGTGTCCTTTTACCTTATTGAAAATGAAATGGCCTGTCACTGTCTGTGTGACTGTGTGTTTGCATTTGATGGTGGAGATAGCTCAGAGAAATAGAGAATGAGATGGATCAGATCATGATTTATATGCAGATATTCTGGAATAGAGTATATGCAATATACACAGTGGTATTTATTACCACAAGGTATGAAAAATTGACTCATAGTTTTTTTGTGTGTGTGTGTGTGTGTGTGTGTGTGTGTGTGTGTGTTACTTTAGAATGGCAGTGAATGGTAGAAACAACAGAGAGAAAAACAAATTCCAACCATTGCATCATACTGCTCGTCTTCACCCACAAACATGTACTAGTTTCACTTCAACAAGCCTACTTTAGATGCTTTACTGCGTTTGAAGTCATCAGCAACACTGGAACTTCAGTTTCTTTTACTCTGGCTGACTCTGCTTTAAATTCTTCCTATATAGACGTTGACAGGATGTCCCACATTGAGCGCTCAGACAGAGTCGGTCGGCAGGGGCAGCGGCGTAAACAGCACCGCTGGAGTGCACCAGATCACTTCCACAATGATGGCAGGTTGGTTTGGCTGGAAAGAATACAAAATGTTGCCATGTAGAAATGAAAAAAGTAAAAACACTACAAATGCAGCATCATTCAGTTTGATATGTGATGGTCTCGCTCTCTGGCTGTTTGTCTTTTTCTCAGGGCTCATGTCTTCCAGCACTTTGATGGACTCAAATCTTCAAGGGTCTCCTCACGGCCCGCCCCCTCTGAAAGCAGGCAGCGTGGCTACATGGCGATGCTGGATGAACTCACGCTTGAGCACATGACTCAAGATTGTAGCTCGCTCAAGAACCAGCTGCTCAGGCTCAAAACATTACTGAAGGTTTGTCCCACATCTGCAAAAAGACATGCATAAACACAAACTTGTATGCTTGCACATACCAAAACATGCACACACTTATACACACATACAGTTCACATCCACATACAGTACTAGAGGACAGCAACACATTGAGTTCATATTGTTGGTAGATACATGCACACAAATGCACATGTGTTAGTATGCACCACCCAGTGGCAGAAAACATGACATGTTTGTCATCCTTATAATGCTATTGCATCACCTTTTCAATATGTCACACACAAATTATATGTAGATCATGTCACCAATCCAGCTTTTATTTTGGTAGTATAATTAGGCCACATGGTTTGAATTTTATTCTGAAACAGGAGACGGCTAAGTACAATGATAAATATTTTCTGACAAAACTGAACTAAGCTAGTTTTAATTCTTAATATGGTCGCACTTTAAGTATTTAAAAGCTTTTAAATGTATAATTGCATTGGTTTAATAAATCTTTTCATCATACAGTATTATTGCCCAGTACATAGATACTGGATAGACTATGTCAAGACAGATGTTTACAGGTGAAGAGATAGGGAAGTCTTTCTTGTGGTTTTAATATACTGTACCAGTCTAACAGCAGTTTTTGTATTAAATGCTCTGGGCCTTCTTCTCTTCCTGTGTACAGTATTCAGAAATTTGTGCTTGCATGTTTGCATGTATTTATCAATGTTTGTGTGAAACTGACCACTTGATAGATCCATCTCTGTCAGTAGGAGAAATCGACAGGGAACAGGGAAAGAGAAGAGAGAAATGAAAGATGTCAGCCTTAGAAGTGTGTACTTAAATAAAAGATGAACACACAAAAAACCCACCCTCCTTAAAATCACACAACCTCATTTAGGCAATCCCAGATATGCACAAAAGCACTTCACACAGCACACTCCTGTAAGGAGAAATAATCTTGAATGACTTGACTCAATTTACCCTCTTCAGCATAAAAAGTGATATTTGCATTTGCGTTTAAATCAAATGTCTCCTTCTTCTGTGTTCATTGTGTTCAGTGCAATTAGTCAGATGCTTTGGCTGTATAGCCTGAAGAAGGAAAATATTTCTGTTGGCTCATTAGTAACCCTGTTCTTAATTGTGTTTTTTTTTTTTATGATGTGGAACTCAAGACAGTGACTGTAAAATGAGCCTTCAGCGTTGCTGAATCCTAATTGATCTTTGCTTTATTGTGCAAACAGTCAGACATGCAGCACAACTGTTTTGTGCTTGTTGATTCTGGATTAGTCTAAGTGACCTGAATGAGGAGCAGGAGGAATGCAGTGACTTGCAGGTAGATTACTGACAGAATTTTTAACAATGCTCTGATAATTTTCCTAAAAATTACTATTTTATTAATTTTATAATAAAACAGTAAAAACTAAAAAAAAAAAAAAAAAAACAATAAATAAATATATAATTGCAAAAAAATAACCTGGTATAACCATGACATTTTCTTAATTTCATCATACTTAATTAAACTTTAATTGGAAAAGTAATCAGAGAATTTAATTGGAGTTTTGCTTTGAATATTCAAGATGAAATCTTGACCTGCTTTGACGAAAAAAAGGCACACATACAGGACTTATTTAAGTATCTTTAAAGTTAGGACATTTTTTTTACTAGATCAATGTATTGAAGGTTCAAAAATTTCCTCAGCAGCTCTGCCGCAGGTATCTAACACTGGTGGCTGACAGTTCAGGGTCAACAAAGTATATATGCTAGAGTGCAAAATTATTCCACCACAGCGAAATATTGCTCTTGCGGCATGCCTAAGGCAATTGTCATTGATCCAGCTCACTGTGTACTCTCTGTCTGTGTTTGCCCACTCCTGTGTGTGTGTGTGTGTGTGTGTGTGTGTGTGTGTGTGTGTGTGTGTGTGTGTGTGTGTGTGTGTGTTTTGTTTGTTTCCAGCTTGAGGATACAGACTCTCCAGCAGATCCTCCTGAGGAGATTGAAGACAATACCACTGCATCACAAGTAAGTAACTTTACAGCAGTGATTGATTGGCTATGCTGTATATATATATTTGTATTTTTTTTCTCCAGTTTCCATCTTAGGTATTCTGCTACCCCTACAGTAGACTGTATGTTTGTGTGTGCTTTCAGTTGGAAGAGCTGATTAAGGAAGTGCAGGTGCTCAGAGAGGAGCTGAGGAGTCGAGACAAGACCATTGCTCAGCTCACAGTGCAGTGTCAACAGCTACAACAACATCAGCGGGAACAAATGGTGAGCTGGTGTGAACATGAGTAATACAAGTGAAAAGTCTGAAAAAGGGGATTGTGTACAATAAAGGGGATATACAGTTTCTAGAAATACATTGTAGCCCTGTCTTATGTTTGGGAACCTGCACTAGACAGTTGATCTTTTTGTATATATAATCGCGAATGTCCATGACTTGACTGACTTACTGAGGGACTGAGTGAGTGATAGAGTTGAATGGTCATAGTTCCACCATTGGTCAAATGCCACGTGACTGAGTTGGAGTTTCCCCATTGGCCAATACTCTTTCAAAATAAATTGGTGCTAACAGTTTCTGTTAGAGGGTTTGTTTACAGCCTGCAGTGTTGCCAACTTAGTGCATTTGTTGCTAGATTTGGTGACTTTTTTTTTTTTTTTTTTTAAAGCACAGCGACAAATCTAGAAACTTTTTGGACGAAAGTTGGTTAAAAGAGTCGCCAGTACTGCCCTCTCTCTGTGTCTATTCTGTTCAGTGACTGACAGAGAGGCGGAGCAGCAGTTTGTTACCCAGACGGAGGCTGTGCACTGTGTGAGAGACCAGATACAAAAGATATTCTGTCACTTGTAATTTTCTCTCTGAGAAAGTAAATATGTTGGAATCACAGCACAGTCTTTGTCTTTAATTTATGCTGTTATAAAATCAGGATTTTAGCAGTGCGGAGCAGTATCTAGGAAATGGCTTGGAAGTTAACATGTAGTCTTACTGGGCTGTGTTTCAGTCCCTATTTCAAATTATTGTTCAGCTGTCTGACAACATAAACAGAAAAACATGTAAATGAGAACAGCTTTATTTGAAATTCAGCTGTATTAGAATACCGTATATAATAGTAATATGACAATAATAATGTCAATTGTTTACAGCAGAGAGTTTTCAACTACATCCTAAATTTCGCTCATTGACGTTACATGGTCCAGTCATATACTAGATTTTGATGTAGTCTTGTGTGTTTATGAGAGTCATTTCTGCTGTTAATGTCTGTTGTTTTTTGTTTCAACAGTACAAGTGCTTTTTATCACAAATTTGCTCTAAAGGGCTGTTGTCAATGAGCTCAAGGGTAGAGCAATTAGCAACATCCTCTTAATGATATAAAGTACAGGTTGGAAATGTATACATTTTGAGAAACTTTCCACAGGAAGTACCTCTGGAAATAGTCGTAACTATGATAACTCTCATCATTGACAAAAAGTAATGGATCAAGGCCCATACACTGTGAATGTCAGTGGAACATGTAGAATATCAACACAGGCTCATCTTCAGTTGAGTATTGCAGGATCTAGGTTTGGATCCTTTAAGCGTTCACAAACAGGGCTTTAATGGCTCCGGTGCTCATGTTTGCTGATTGCTTTCATGTAGCTCTCAGGTGCAGCAAGCATGAAGCATCTCTTCTGGTAGTTCATCTCCTTGGCACCAATTCCCGTGACAGATCTGAGATAGTTGTCTGGCCACAACTACCTCCTTCCATTATCTTTTGTTTACACCAATTCCAGGTTTATCAGATTTTACAAAGCGAAAGCAGGAGTAGAATGAAGAAGGGGCATAATCACCCTGTGCTTTGTGGCACATTGAAGAACGTGATGGACTGATGAAAACAGTAGGGAAGACAACTGATACATGTCCACATCCACCATTCAGCTTTCTAGTGGTCAGTGAAGACTAACTGTAGTACACTTCATCGTAGGTGGAAGTTCAGCTCCTGAAGGGTATGTTGCTAGACTCCAACATGCACTCTAGTGTGTGTGCTCACACAATTACGATTGCCTACCAACAACCTTCATTCTGTTCGCTTTTAACTGGCTCCATCTTCACTCCGACATATATCAGTTTCTTGAGCAGGATCCCTTGTTAGCCAAACACGCCTGGTATGCCTGGCTGACATTATTCAAATCCCAGCTGTATGGAGAAATACCAAGATGTCAAAGCTAGGCCTGTCCGCCAGCCTGCCTGCTGCATACTACCCCTCCAATTAGAATTAGCACCCACCCACAGTAGGTTTCTTAGTCCATTGCTATATTGTTACACGCTCACCTTCAACAAGCAAAGAGAGTAAGAAAAAGGTAGAACATATTTTCTGATCCGTGCCTGACATTAATGAGCGTAGAGGCTGGAAGAGTAAAGATGTTGGGGAAGTAGAGAGAAGATAAGAGGGAGACAGAGATATTTACTCCGCTGACTCTGTGTTGATGCTCTATGTGGGCACCCGAAGGTAGGTTATATTGGATATGGTATTCTGTTTGTGTTCTCATGGCCTCTGGTGTCCCTGCAGTACACTTGAACAGCAATGAAGCCAAATAAACTATCACATAAGGCTTAGATCATGAATTGTTTTTGGTTGTGAGAAAATAGCAGTTAGAACAAAATTGGTCTGTGAAGATTTCCTGTTATCTGGGTCATATGATATCTTGAAGTCGAAAGGCAAAGATTTACTGGACTTGCTGTCTGTCGTTGAAATTGATTTTCAGGAAGATAATATTACTGTTGGTAAGGATTCAGGTAAACAAGGAAGTGTGAAGTGTTCCAGAGAACTTCTGAGAGACAGAAGGGGGGAACAGTTGACTGAATTGAACATAATCAAGTAATGAGAAAACAATAGAAGAGCTGTGTTTGTGGCTGGGAGAAAGTATACAGCGTGTGTGTGTGTGTGTGTGTGTGTGTGTGTGTGTGGTGGTGGTGGTGGTGGGGGGGGGGGGGATTGCAGGGCTGAGAGCAGAGAATGGGAGAGAAAATGAAATAATGGGAGAGAGAAAACTTGAGATATCAAAGATAGAAAGTTGATTTCTTGGTCCTACTTGACAGAATGAAGTTTTGGATGCTGCTTGCACCGCTGCTGAGGCAGACTGCTCATGATTATACACTCTTCTTGTTTGAGCAGCATTAAAGTTTCCACCAAGGCTGGCAAAAACAAGCAATTTCTGTTGGATTCTGCCGTAGTCTTTGCAGCCAAGTACAAGTTTCGCTGCTATTTATTCACATATAAGAGAGACAAAGTGACATATAGTATTAAAGCTTACAGAATGATTTAGTGCACGTCATTAGTCGCTCTGATATTCTTTTTCACTTTTGGATTAAGTTTGAGTTTAAAAAAGACGAGTGAGTGAAAGTGGTCGATAAGGAAACATTTAAACTGATGAAAAATGAGGTTATATTGAGTGAAGATGTGTGTAAAGTAAATGTCAGTAAGTCCAATTTACTGCAGGATTTTTCAATTTTCACATAAAGATAATTCCAGCCATTTACAACCTGGGCTTGATTTTCTCTGATTTGGCAATCATGCCTGTCAGTTCTAATCAAAGCTGTGATAGTCTGCTGTCTCACAGTTTTCCTCCACATTTGAATCATAGATGATATTACATCACTCCTGCTTGAAAAGATTAATTAATTTTGAAATGCCACCAGTTTTATTCGTTTATTTATTTATTTTTGTTAAAGTGACTATAAATTATATTTTTAAGTTTTTACTCCCTATCACAACCATGTGGGTGCTTTCCCTGCTGTCTTTACTGCTTCGGTTCTACACGTTGACAACTGGTAAATGCGAGATATTAAACCCAACAAAGAATTCTCACAGATCTTACTTGAATTACAAATTTCATGATTTTGTCTGTTCCTATTGTAAATAAGTAAGCCACTTGTGATTTAAAAGTTGAATCAAATGTCTAATTGCACTGGTTGGTATATTGAGAGGGGAATTTTGGGTTTTTTTTTTGTTTCCTTGCTGTATTTTCATTGGATTTGACTGCTCTACAGAGTGACAAGCTATTAACTAGCATGACAGGGGAAGAGGAAAAAGAAGCAGCCCAGGTTAAAGATAAAATAAAAGGTACAACACTCTGTTATTGTGTTATTGTGAATTCTTTCATTGATTCGTTTATTCTTGCCCCCGCAGCCTGCTCAAGGACGTCAGGTCAGGTGTCAGTGCCACCACCAGAGGTCTCTCTCTTCACTACGTCAGAGTGACAGACAGATGGACAGACGGATGCAGCATCACTATGACAAGGCCACCCAGACATACTGGAGACCACCCAGCCATGCTGTGAGTCCAAACATTCATTGCACCGATAACAGCATGCCGTAAGAAGTGCACTCTTTCAGCCTTTGTATTGCAGAGCAGGATTTTTAAAATCTGAAAAAGGTCAAGCATAAAATGTGTGGGATTCACCTTATTTCAGCAATGATCACGATCTTACTGTATATCAGCGCTTGCCTGGTGCAGTAGTGCACATCACAGCTTAACATTCATGTCAGGATGCACTGGTGACCAGCACATGTGCAGTATGTTGCTGAATCAGAGAGAGAAGATACGATATTCCCTTGCCTCTGCTTGGAAATGTTAAACTTAAATGCCAACAGTTTTATTTATGAATATAAATCAGCCAAGTGCAGAAGATATTGCTCATCTTTTGTTCAAGAGTTTGTAATTGATCATTTAAAATTTGATCTTTGACAACCATGTGGGTGTATTTTTTGTTTCATGATTATGATTTAAAAGTGGAATCCAGGTTGGTCTGATTTCACTATGGGTGTTGTATTGAGAGGGGCACACATTCAGAATCTTTTGTTTTTGCCTTTTTGTGTTTCCCTTGATTGGATTTGACTGCTTTACAGAGTGACAAGCTTTTAACCAGCATGATAGGGGAAACAGGAAAAGCAGCCCAGGTTAAAAATAAAATAAATGATACAATATTCTGTTATTGTGTAATAAGCTATCTGCTGCCTCTCTCTCTGGCCAGCCATGTCTCAAATGTTAGATGACTACACCCTGCCCTCTCTATAGAATACAGTTTATTAGCTTGTCAGTGGGCTTGTCTCTCTGTCTCACACACTTAAAACCCAGCTCTTACACTGAACAGGGATCTGCGAGGCTGGTGTTAATGTATGTGATGGAGGAAGAGATAATGTACAGTAGAGTAGGGGAGGGTGGGAGGAAAAGAGAGAAATATTCAGGGGTGGAAAGAAGCAGACGGAGAGAGAGAAAGGTGGAAGATTGATGGATAGGTGTTCAGTGTGTATCATGCCACAATAGCACGCTGTGTGGCAGCCAAGTATTGATTCAATAGCAGGAGTGCCACAGGCAGGGTGCCTAGTAAACACTCCCCTAATTGACCTGCTTTTAGCTAAAAGGGTGACACACACACACTCCCGCACAAAAAGGCAGAAATAAACAGTATAAGGAGATTACATCAAGAAAAGATTAGAATAAAAAATAAAAGATACCAAAAAGATGTATTTTTGTATCTCTTTATTTGTAATAATAAATAATAGAATTGAGGCCCAGCAGTAGGCTGCTGAACACTGTCGGAAATATTCTGTAAAAACTAGGCTACAGGCTAGAGAGGGAAAAATAAAGGACAAAACAAGCAAGCTCAATAACTACAGTAGATCCCTGCTTAACACAAAAGCATATGGTTTAACAGTTGCTATGGCAACTATCAAACCGGAGCTTGCTGTTCTCGGTGGGAATCATCTCCATGTCGGGAACATCTGTCTGTGACCTGGAGTATCTAGTGTATAATAACATACTAAAACACAAAACAGAGCAGTGGAGTGATCAAGTTTCACGATTGGTCAGCTGGCCGAGGGTTGGAGTTTCCACGATGGTCGTTGCTCTTTCAAAAATGATTTTGTGCAAACAAGCAGTGTTGCCAAATTAGTGCATTTGTCGCCAGATTAACCGACTTTTCTAAACGCTTGAGCAACTTTTTTTTGTTTGTTTTTTCAAAAAAGCAACTGTTGACAAATCTAAAGACTTTCTCTCTGCGTCTACTCTGTTCAGTGAGTGGCAGACATTGCGGAGCAACAGTTTGTGACCCAGACGGAGGCTCTGCGCTGTGTGAGAAACAAAATATGAAATTCCGTCGCTTCTGACTTTCTCTTGAACATGGCATAATGTTATGCTGCCTCTAGGTCTCAACAAATTCTGATGGGTGACTTCACGGAAAATACTATTGTCTAATAAACGCTGCACTCTGCATTTCTGCCACTTGTAACTGCAATTTTGACATTATGTCAGTGTGGTGGCGCTATATCGTAAACAGCACAGTGCACCAGGAAAGGTGCTGCCAAAACTCACAAAGGAAGAAAAGAGCTGAATCTTTCCTTGAGGAATTTCCTCCAAAGAACATCTGTATATTTAGATTCCGGAGCCCTAATAGTTTATGGCTGTTCAAACAGGTGAATATTATTTCTTTTGCTTCCAGGCACGATTTTAACACCACTTTTTATTCATCTTATTTAAACTATAAATCTTACTTACACCTGAAATAATTAAAGTTTGTGTATTTCAGATATTACACGGCTGACACTAGGCAGAATGCAAATATGATGCAATGATGTCAGTTCTTTCCAGCGGTCTGCGGTCCAGCCATATACTATGTTTTATCTAGTCTTGTTTCTTATTCTTCAGTATACTCCTGTTTTTAGACATTTCTTTATTTGCCATGCTCCCTTTCCTCTTCCTTTAATCTACATTGCTATTTCATCACTGCAGTGGAAACTATTTCCTGCACTGTGTTTTGCAGCATTGTGGGGACAAACACATTATGTTAGTGACATTTAACTTTTTGGAGCATGCAGTTCCTCTAAAATGTTACCTGTGAGTTTTGTGGGGTTTTTTTTTTGACAAGATAACAGGAAAAGAGAGCACAGAGTAAACAAATAACAGAGAAACGGACGTGTCTTTCTCCATCTTTCTTGCTTTTAGATGGCACCCAAGCTCTTGGTATCACACTGACAGTTTTAGCACCTTCAACTAGCTTGGGTTCACATTGTTCCTCACACAATGCATCACTTCTACCTGTCATGTTTTTTACACAATATTTCAAAGTGTTTTCTCTTTTTACTTTGCCTCTCTGACTACAGTCACCCTTGTCATTTCTTACACTAATATCACACTTTCATTGCTTCCTACTCTTCTTATCTAAATTATTTCACTTTTCAGTGGTAACCCTCCAACACACACACACACACACACACACACACACACACACACACACACACACACACACACACAAATGCATAAAGTGATGTCATCTTCATTGTTTTTTACTTCTTGCTCTCTTCTGTTGATTTTCCTCTCTTCTGACAATTACTGTGCCGCTGTATCACAGCAGTAGAGTAGCTCTTTCCCTCTGATAGTATTTTTGAGCACTAAGCCAAGCTGGAAGGATCAGTGTCGAATAATACTGATGTCAAAGGCCATAAGCTGTAATCTTTTTATAGCTTTAATGCTGATATCGAGTTGCCTTATCAGTAGCCCAGAGGGTAAAATGTACAGCCCGGTGCTGGAAGAACTAGAGTCAAGCCCTGCCAACAACTTGCCACCTCACTGTACTGTAAACTGAAGAGTTTAACAAAAGAATAAGCTCATGGCTTATGACCTTCTGATATGGATATTCAAGAACATTTACTTTTTGGTGTATAGATCATTATACATGTAGCATCTTCAAGCAGCTGATGTATTCTCTTTTGCTTTGTAAGCTGCTTTAATCAATTTCACTGTTTGTGGAGAGCAGGGATGTTCTCGTCTCCTAGCTTCTTCACAGCCTGTAGGAAAGCCTTGGCAACATATCCCAACCAACTGCTTTGGACACCAGCTCCCGCAGCTTCCCTTTTTAATCTGCTTACAATCCAATTTTGAGTCCAAAAAGCGTACTCAGGAAAAAAGAAAAGTCTCATAATATGGTTTGAGTATATGACTGTCAATATGCAAGGTGCAGACAAATATTGGACACACTTGTCGCAGCAAGACGTACATGTAGTGTGACATAAGAAACTACCTAAATGTCACTTGTAGACAAATAATCTTCTTGAAAAGCTCCCACAGCAGCAAACACAGCAGCAGAAATGTTTTTTGTACTTCCTCCGCCGCTCACAGCAAATAAAATATGAGCAATATGATTTAGTAATTTCAGACGTAGCACAATAGAAAAATATGCAGCCTTGTGTTTGTGTGTATCTGTTTGTGTTTCTGTGTGTGTGTGTGTGTGTGTGTGTGTGTGTGTGTGTGTGTGTGTGTGTGTGTGTGTGTGTGTGTGTGTGTGAGAGAGGGAGAGGCCCTGATTGTCTGAATTTTTGTGTGTGTGTGTGTGTGTGGGATGTGCCACATGTATCTCTGGTATTTGTGCGCGGGGCACACTCAGTGTGACTGAACAATGAGTTCAGCAGACTGAGGACTGGGGAGTCGACCTTGTTAATAACCCAGATAAACAAACATGCAGATGAGCAGCAGCAGTGAAACAATGGCAACACAATAGGCAGTGTTTCATCAGTGGCAGACAGAGAGGATAATTACAGCTACCCTCCCACTCCCTCTTTGCCTTTTAAACATCCTCTTCTTCGTCTGTTCTTGTCTTCTTGCACATCCCTTTATGTCTTTTTTATCACCCCTGCTCTGTCACTTTTTTCATTCTTGCTTGCTTCAGCGATGCTTTTGTTTCCCTGTATTTTTGTCTTTCTTTGACATTACCTCTCTGCTTTTTACCTCACTTGTGATTAGATCAATTTGCTCTCACAGAGAGAGAGAGAGAAGAAGAGAGAGAGGGGGGAGGATAGGGGAGAGAGAGGCAGGAGGATTGAACAGATCCTCTCAGATCCTGACATTGCCTCTCCACCCACATCCCCTGCTGTCTGCCCCCTTGCATCACAGGCACGTAATCACAAATGCACACACACACCTACTTACAAACGCACACACTCATTAACACACACTCACACAGCTGAGTCATCTTGGACAGGTGAGGATTTAATTTGCCAAACACAGTGAAGTAAGACAATGTGGCCTGACCTGAGGTATTAGCTGCAGGCAACCTAAAGCAGCTCTGTGTAGCAGATTAGGGGATTGAAGCAGAGAGAGGCCGTTTCAGGGACACAGCATCATGCTTTCTTCTAAATACTGTTGTCATTTGATGTTGAGTTTCACTACCACCAAGCTCTTTTGCCACATGCAAGTCTTTAAGCCCTAAAAAATACAAACCAAAATAATTAAATAAATAAATAACGCTTTTGGTAACACACATGATCCTGGTCTCTTCTGAATTGCAACTCTATGGAGTAATACAGTCAAAAAGGTACTCAAAAAGTACTGTAAACTGGCACAAACATGCTAATGTAGGGTTATTATCTCTCTTTTAAAAAAAAAAAAAAAAAAAAAAAAAAAAATCACAGTCCTGTCCCGAATGCTCTTTTATTATAAATACAAAGACAACTACTGTCACAGTCACATTGGGTTCTTAAATTGCTTTACACTAATAAAATCTTGTGGCTTTGTGCTTTTACATAAATGTGAAGTTTGATCATAGATTTAACTGGATGCCGCTTGTTAAGAAGTTGAACATATATACATATATATCTTATTTATTCTCACTGCAAACTCTAACTGGTGTAAGGTATCCTTGCTGTACAGGCCTGACCAATCAGAAAGAGTTGTGAGTGCAGCAACAGAGAAGAGAACACTCATTTGCTTTTCACTCCTGAACAGTTTTGTTTGTTGAGAGAACCAAGCAGGAAGTACCACTACCAGGTATTGAACCCAAGGTCTCTGTGCTGGTGGGCGAATAATAAAAGAAGTTTTGATTAAATTGATGGAATATGAAAAAACTTTTATATGTTCCCAATTTCTGTCTCCCTGCCCTTGTGAAGCTCTGTTAGCCCTTCATTGGAGAGCCTTTACAGCAATGGAAGAACTGTAAAAAATTGACAGGCTAAGCTGCTGCGGAGGTCTAATAAAGCTGCCAGACACTGTCAGGATAATTCAAGAGCCCTCCAACACGCCCACTTGTTCTCATTGCCGAAGGTTTTCCTCTCTGCAAATGAAGCCTCAACGGGAGGCTTCTGCTGAGACCTCCTGCTGAAACAGTTGTTGGTGTTCAAGGAAGGACATGGACGAGAGTAGATCAGTGGAACTCATTCCTCTCTCCTCAAGCATTCGCACTAGGAGGGCTCTAAAACAGCCTGGGCTGGACCTGCTGGGAAGTTGATACCTTCCCCTTTTTGTCTTTTATGTCTCTCTGTTTTCTTCTTCCCCCTGACAGATTCAGTGCCTTTCTTTTCTCTATTAGAGTTGAATTTGAGAGGCGGCCCTCACCGCGTCTGAAGAAAGAAGTAGCATTTCATAAGGTTTTAGTCTGTCTGTCTGCTTCACTTGATGGCCCTGTTGCTCCTTCACTTTGACTCTCCCAATCAGGGCCAGGGATCTTTGAATTGCTTAACCTGAAGATAGATGTTTGTGTGCACAATCACAGATGCTGGATAAAGTGTTCACACAGAAATGCACTGTTTTGTTAGTAGTCACAATGAGTCACACAAACAGAGGCATCAGTCAGATTGTGCTTCAGCTAAACGCTGAAATTACCCTACAACGGATTTTACACTTTCTGTAATTAATTATACTGTAACCACAGATTTATAATCCTTGTCTTACTGTGTAACCTAAGACCTCAGACCGCATATTAGATGTACATCAAATTCGCAACCAGTAATGGTGAACCCCCCCCCCCCCCAGCATATAAAATCCTGTCAGCTTTCACAGTGATGGGTGGAAAAGTTGTATGGTAGTATTTTGGTATTTTAACTTTCTGGTATCAATTTGTTTTTGGCCATGCCTATGATGGAGTGCTCTACAATAGAGTGTAGGCCAGCCACTCGGGAAGGTGCTAATGGATTTGATTTATGTAAAAAAAAGTATAACAATTACACAGTAGAGGGAAAAACGGTTTCCACAGTGGCCTAGGGAGAAACAACATAAAGGCGATTGGAAGTCTCCAGGTAGCAGATGTTTTATAGGATAATGAGTATACTTTAATATTGTGCCAAACAAAGTGAGAAAATAATCTCCTGGGTTTTAGAAACTCTAAATTAGCAAATATACTCATTATAATGGCAGAAGGTGTGGAAAGCAGTGTTTTGCTTCATGTTCATATTTGGATACTGAACAATTCCCTATTAACAGTCTCATACAGTTACTGGTGGAGAACTTATAAGTGTCTTTTTTGTGGGCGTGTGTGTTTGTGTTGAACATTTCTAGGTACCATGCTATTTTAACCTCTCTCAGTACATTTGTAGTTTGAAGTCCGTATCCAGATTTTTGCAACAGACCTTAAGGAATGACACATTTAACACTGACATGGTGTAACAGTCTCTGTGCATCAGTGTGCGTGTGCATGTTTCCCTGTGTACGCTTTCGCGTGCTGCGTTAATTGGCATATCCATACTCATTAACACTGTGTTCATGCTTGTGAGCGTGTTTTTACCATGTGAGCTTGCTTGTGTGTGTGTGTGCGTGTGTGTTCTGGTACGTCATGCCTTTTGTCCTTTGTGTTTTTCTCTGCATAGGGTGTGCTGCCCACCCCGCTGCTGTCCCCGTGGCAGGCACAGCACCAGGGCTTGACCCGTACCAGCATGCCCCAGCGCAGACAGAGTGAGTCACTAACATCCTTTGCTGCCTCATCTCCATCTTTTCATAACACAACATATCCAGGGGGTCTGTAAATAGCCTGAAAAAGTTTGACTGTATCTCCAATTAAACCCCTCTAAACCACTGAGATCTCTTTGTTCCAGTTCGCAGCAGTGTTTTTTCACTGCACAATTACAGGACCGTTTGTGCTGTATGTTTACTTTCAGATTAATTTGGAACAAGATTAATAACATGCAAAGTAGTTTTTCTTGTTTGTTTTACTAAAAGCAGTCTGACTTCTTGTCCATTAACAATTAATTATCTGGTGTATTTTTCCTGCGCTCCCCATAAAAATTTCAGTTCCCCTTTATTAGCTGTGTTCAGACAGAAGCAGCTAAGTTTGGTGACTTCCTCAAACTTCCCTCAGACGTTAATTTAAAAATCATATATCCTACAGTGGTAATAGTGGAAATATATAATGGAAATAAGGAATATTATTGTCCTCCTATCAGAGGATGTATCTTCTGTTCTTGAACAAATAGTACACATGACCATAACATAATCTTTGCTTTGGCTTTAAAAATTCATTTTGCAACATTTCTCAATCAACTAAAACAGTTTGATGTCATTGAGAAGAAGATGGGATTGCAGAAACAATGACAGTTCAGTGAGAACAACCTCACCTATCTCAGTGAATCCCACAACAAAGCTTTTGTATGATGTAGCGCTGATGAAGTGGCAAGTAGAGGAGCTAGATAAAGAGCATGACAAACAGTAAAGAGACTTCAGAAAATGCACATGTGAGAGAGTGAAGATCAAAAATAAAGAAGCAAACCCACGCTGTGCTCTTTTGAGCTATCCCGGTGGGGATTCGCTTTGCATCAAGAAGGAAGGTGAAAAGTGGCACAGGTGTTATTTTTTTTGTATCTCAGGTTATTTCAATATCAAGTGCATGTTTATAGACTGTTTTGACAGATACTGTATGTGAGTACGACCCAGCATTCAGTCAGCGTGCATTTTCTCCTACCAGTATAGCTTGGTCTAATTAAGCCAAACACAAAAGTATCAAAAGAAGATCTGTACAGTGGGAGGAAAAGAGTAGGAGGAAAGAGGTAATGACACTAGCATGCTAGAATATAGTTGGTATGCAGTCATATTTAGATATAAGATGAGAAGCAATGGAGGGTTGGAAAACAAGTGTAGTTTTGTTTCACTGGATAAACCACTAATGGTCTGACCCCCCATAGGGAGCTCCGGCTGTAAACAAACTAGCAAAGAGCTCTTGCCGGCAATAAAGGTCTTCAAAATTAGAAATTGCCCATTCTCGAATTTTAGAAGAAATTGGACTCTTCACACGCGTCCCATGAATGGAGGCAGCGATAATTATATTTTGTATTGAATTGGTTTGTTTGTTGAACTAATGTGTGACATTTTTCTTGCAAGCATGGACTGCGTATTAATTTTGGATTTTTAAATTTCTTAACCCCATGTCTTACATGTCTGTACCCACCGCCTATTCTCTCTCTCTCTCTCTCTCTCTCTCTCTCTCTCTCTCTCTCTCTCTCTCTCTCTCTCTCTCATCTTTCTCCACCTTCCATCCCTGTCTTTTAACCCGTTTCTCTCTTCATCTCATCTCTGTGCACAGTCGCTCAAACAAAACCTGAAAATGAATCTCCCATGTTCTTCTTCTACATTTGCCTCCCCACATGTAATGCCTATGGCAAGGAGTGGAGCACCTAGTGCAGTACTTCACTGACACAGCGTGGTACAGTAATCCTTTCTTTAACATGAAGTCAACATGCTGCCCTCACTGACCCCAGCTCTTGCACGCTGAGCTGTGGTTTGGTGTCACGTGGGAAGAGAGAAGCATGCCCTTTTACATCTGTGTTTGCATGCTCTGCGTTGGGTTTTCAGTTTTTAATTTGTGTATTCCTTCGTGGATCTTCGCTCTGCTCTTCTTAAAGAATGAGAGTTTCACAAAGATACTGTTTTAGTTGTGATCTTTCTTTTTCATATTTAATTTACCTGCCATTCTTTGTTGGATTTTGAAAATAGTTTAATGTTGTTATGGTGCTCAGGTTATTCTCTGTTTTACATTGGTGTCTTTTTCATTTGTCCCATCCAAAACCAATTACATATATTGCAAGTGTTATGCATGCATTGGTAAATCTCTCTGTGTGGATATGGTTTACAATATTTTATTGATTGAACGGATGCTTTATAATTCACAGTCCTCACCTTGAAAGACTTGGATGAAGTGTATTGAAAGGAGTAACGTTTAAGAATAACCTTGTGATATTGCATATGAATCCATATTACTGCTGTCCTGTGTGATCGCCTTCATTTTAACTTCAATATCAAAGGCAGTTAAGCACAGCAAGCAAAGACAAGTAATCTCACATCCTCTGCTGTCACACTCTTTCCACCGCTTGATTTCAAACACAATCCAAATTGCCATTCTCACAACCACCTATATTAAATGATAGTATGAAGTCTAATATGGCTTTGAAATGAAGTGCCACCATATTGCCGCTCTCATCTGCTTATGTGCTGAACTCCCAATGTCTTCCCCTAGGAATTAAGGGGATTATTTACATGTTATTAGCATCTTATTTATATTCCTGCATGTTGCTTTTCTAATCGCATACCATTTTTCATGGTGAGAGAGGCTGCAGCTGAGGATGGCTATGGTGGACCCTGACATCTCCAAGGTGCCTCAAATTGGCACGTTTCTTTGTTAGACTGGTGATTTTCTGTTACAATGATAGCCGTCATTACAGAGCTGAGATGTTTACGTCTTGGCAGTGCAGTGAAGAGCTCAAAGTGGTTGCTGGTAATTATTAGTGTCTGTAGCAGACAGCTGTAGATGTAAATATTTTTATATATATAAATATATATGTGCTACACGTCGCTGTCACTGGCTTCTTCCAACTGCGCCAGCTATACATTTATGCACTCATTGCAAGCCTCGCAATTAGTGTCACATATGTTCGATTTTTTTTATGACTATGGATGTTTCAGTCTATATATTTACCATGAATTGCACTGAAAAATATACAAGTCCTCAGTGTGTTCTGTTGTGTTGTGAATGAGAAGGGAACAAAACAGGAAATAAGATCATATTAATAATGCCATTCAGCTTTTTTATGATTCATTTTGATGATTAACTTTGGTGACATAAACTGTAATTTTTGTATTTTGTTTCAAGCAGCTGGATTCAGAGGGGAGTTCTCTCTCTCAGACTGAATCATGATAGTGATAGAGTGAGACATATGACACAGCTAAATAAAAGACTTAATAACATGCTCATGCTTGGATTGGCAGACTAATCAGAGCTATTGTAAGAAGCAACAAAAACATTCTTTATTTAGGAGTTTTCAAATGATAAACTTTGAAATCTAAAATCATTATTTACTATCTTGAAAAACATGTAACAAGAAACTGAGCCTGAGAGATGGACAAGGGTTTTATAAGAGGATAATGGACGCATTGTGGCAGGGGACCAGGAGATGGAGCTGTGGCCTCGGACATCTACTCCCACTCGCAATACAAATGACCGATGGTAGAAGCAGGCAGAGCTGCCTGACCTGCACAGCTATACTGTGTATTCACATCCTCTGAGAGTCTATGTTTCTGATGAAATGAAGTTCATGCTTTTTAGCAGCTTTAGATGATCCCAGGTGGACTTAGATTCTTAAGGGTTCCGCTCACAGAACATGAATAGAGAAAGCCAGTCCTCTAAATTCTGATGTTAAAAACTGACAGTGTTGCCATCAGTTTGCCTCAGAACAAGTCTCAAACAATGTAGGCTAACAGGAGATAAAAGATATTTTTAGAGATGTTGAGGTCAATACACATTAAGAAAATTGACTCATATGATATTATAAGATATTCATATGAAGTTCAATATTAGCTTCTTTCCTGATCTGAGCAACTCTGTTCTTACTGGTGGTTTGATTGACCAATAAGTGCTCATGGCTGCTTATCTGGAAATGTGGTCGAGAATGGTTGTTGTAAAAAGGTTAAAGTTATCTTATGGTACAATACATCCTCTGGGAATATAGTGGTTCCTCTTGTAAAATGAAAATGATGTCGTACAGTCTAAACCAATTTAATACAGGAGTGTTGAAACAAATGCTAAGTCTAATGAGTTTTTGTTGAGTCTGTGTCACAGAGGTCGCTCTCACAACAAATATGGAACATAATAAGTTTCACTAAGACAGTAATTGTTGCAAGGCTGTTAAAAGGATTACATTAGATTGTACGGGTGCTAATGAAAATACGTGCATACAGTACCCTGAATGTCCCCTAGTGCAGGACAACACCATGGTTGGTCTAAATTTCATGTGGTTAACGGCTCAGCACGTTCTTGCAGAGACAGCAGGCATCTTAGCCCAGTGTGATTGTTTTGAAGCCGATCACAAAATGACTCAAAGACTTCAGTGGATTCCAGGCACTCTGCATGTCAAGGTTATTCTCCTCTGCTTGTTTTTAAGTGCTGAATCAGGGCTTCCTCTCTGACTTTGCCTCTCCCACTCCAGGAACAGTTCAGCAACTGGCTGTGGAAATAGGCCGTGATATTAAAGTGTAAATAAACAAGTCAAAATTTTCAGTTTGCTTTTTGATTCAGTAGTTCCTTTGCAGTTTCAAAATATTCAAAAGCCTGGATTCCATGGGGATCAAAGATACCAAAAAATGGGACATTTTTTAAAACCAGCCATTTCTGGGACATGATAAAACAACTGAGTATTACCTCATTATGCACTGACTGCTCCGTGACTCTTTTATACCAGTTTTTGTATATTATTGAAATATCTTTCTTTTTTTCTGCAGCCTCAAATACTACAGCCTTTCAACCCCTGCCTCAACGAGCACCTCCACCAGGGAAAAATAGTAAAAACTCCCCCCACCGAGGGCCACAGTGACCTGACAAGGAGAAGATCAGATGAAGGAACCCATATAGATGCTGACCGTCCTCTTGAAGGCCTTATGGCAGATGTGTCCAGCCCAGCAGACCCCGACAAGCTGAGTCATCTCTTCAGCACCCACCTGCACTGCCTGGGCTCTGGGGCTCCACAGGGGGTTAAAGCTAGAGACAGCCCAGCGTCGGCAGCTCAGTCTGCAACACAGCATGAGTGGAAAGCCCCTGCCGTGATGCCGCAGAACTCTTTCACCCCTAGATCTGCTGGTTCGTCTTGCCCTCGCATGCTGCAGCCTCCTCGCCTTCAAAAGCGTATCTCTCTCCCTGCACTCAAGCCAGGGGGCACTGGTGGCTTTGCCTCTCTGAAGCTGGGGTCCTCCTTAGGGCCTCTGACTAACCGGACCAAGCAGCTGCCCCCTCCGTCTAGAGGCCTTCCCTGCTTTAACGCTGGACCCCAGGTGCAGGCTCCGAGTCTACGTCGCACTTCACTGCTTCAGCCATTCAGAGCATCACACCCTTGCAGGGATACACAGTGCGCCAAGTCCAGCCTGGTGGAGCCTGACCAGGGGACGCTCAAAGACCCCGGGTCAGCCAAGATCCTTATCCCTTATGGTCGATCATGTCTCCCCAAGCCAAAGATTCCCTAAGGAACTTAACTCCACCCATCAAAACCTAAAACTGGAATCACTCTGACATTGATATTTATTACCCGCCCCTGCCCAACCCCCCAGCCATAGTAACAGTTTGGTTGAAAGAACATACACAGAGTACATTAACCCATATGGACCATTTAGGGACTACCTGTGTCAGTGACTGCTGTACAGTATCATTTCTAACTGCCCGACTGACTGATTGGAATATAATATGAAGCAGGATCATGATCTTCACAACAATCCACAGTGAGAAAAACATGTCGACTTAACTAGCTTTGCACATGCTCGTGAATGCTGCTGATGCAAGAAAAAAAGAGTATTTCCATTCAGAGAAGTCAGCCTTTTGTTTTGTTTTGTAAAACCCGCTGGCTATTACCACATTTAAAGTCTAAGTTCACTCGTCCTTACACATCTGTGCCCTCCTGACACACAGGTGCGTTTGGTTTTAAACACTGAGGTGACATAAATGTGACTTTTGCTGTGTAATAGAAAGCCCAGGGGGGGATGGAGGCAGAAACAAACAGTGAGAAATAAAGAAAAAAAAGAATAAAATAACAGTAGAAGTGAAATAGGGGCAAGAGGCTGAAAAGCAAATTCGTCAAAGCTCTCTGGAGCTGTCACTTCCATAATGAAAATATGTGTTTGTATAAATGAGTGTTTGTGAGAAAGAGAGGGAGATACAGAGAGGTGAGGGACAAAGAGCAAAGCAGCTCCACGCTGTAGATTTATACATGTTTCTAGGTCAGTTTGCTAGACTTACAATCTGAGTGAAACTTTGAACCCTTCACATATTAGCCGAAGGGGTCGCAAATGTTCTGTGTAAATGCAGCCCAGATGGAAATATCATGCTGGTGGCACAGGTATGATTAGGAAAAAACAGTAGTATGCAAGTGAGGAATTCGCTCACATAATGTGGAAAAGAGCAGTGTAATAAAGCACTCACACACTTATGTGAGCTGAGGCACAATGTGGGCTCGCTTACAGCCATGCACAAACACACACAAAGTACTCCAACACTCTGAAGTGTCTGTTCTTTCGGAGGTTACTTTGTGCATTTTTAGATAGAAAATAGTGAAGAGTAACAGGAAGTCTGACGAGAGAGCAGACAGCATGCAACAAAGCTAAATTAATACCTTACTGGATATCATAGTCCTTTAAAAGACAATCACAACACACAAAAAAAAAAAAGTGAGGAAATGTCACTTGTTTCCAGTGAAAATAATTGTGTTTCAGAAGTGCTGAGAACTCTCCATGTTGGTTGCCTCATTTTAAGACATCACAATTTAATGCAAGAATATTAAACAAGTCAAATTCAGGAGGGAAAGGTGACACTTGATTTAAGAAAAGAGAATTTTGGAGCAAATTAAATAACTTGTTAAGAGGGACGTTTTTGCAATGCGCGCTGACCTCCTTGAACTATCTCCCTCAATAACCCACACATGGATATATCGGCTAACAGGGATTCATTAGACGTGGGAAGCTGCTGCCTGCTGAATGTGTATGTGTGAGTGTGTGTTTGAGCTGTTGCCGTCCGTCCTCCCCCCCTGTCTCTCTCCTCCTCTCGCTCTCTTGCACATCTCTTTGGAAACATCAAAGGTATTAGCGCGGTATTTTCAGGTAGGGAGCCTTCGGGGCTTTAGAGGTGTTTCTCTGGGAGTTTTTGAGAATTGTGTTTATCTCTCCTTTGCGGAACCCTTTTGCAGTCAAATGTTCCCGAAATGTCCCCTAACGGAGAGCAGCAGTGTGTTAAAAAGGCCTTCTGACAGCAACTTTGCTCTCTTCTCTGTCACGCCGCGTGACCGCGTGGTGTACGCCTCTGGCACTGTCCGGTCTACTGCGTCCAATAATGCACCCTATATAGACAGAGTGAGACAGAGAGAGAGAGAGAGAGAGAGACACACACACACACGCACGCACACACACTCACATCACATGCATACACATAGACGCACATGTACAGGAACTCTGACAAAACTCAAAGAGACACAAACTCAGACAGAGCTCACACATCACGTCAGGTTTCCCAGTGGCCGCACGAGTGCGGCAACATGCACACACACGTTGAATTTTAAACCAAAGTGCATAAAAGTGTGTTAGTGTTGTTTTGGTAGCTCTCACAAAATGAGCTCTCCAAGTACACACTGATCCATCTGTCCGCTGTAGCTAAATAAAAATGGCTGATTCAGATTACCCTGGAAATAGGTAGAGGCTCGCGTGCGTGCGTTTCTGAGTGTGGATCCATGTGGCTGATAAAACATGTTTACCTGTTGGATGGCTCAACATTGTGCTGAAGCATCCAAGCAGTCAACAGCGCTCCGTGAAGCCAAGAAAAACTCATTTCTTTTAATGAAAACGGAAACTGGGACCGAAAGATACATACAGAGGATGGGAAAGATGCTCAGCTAGAGACAATAAGATGGAGCAGCAGGAAAGAGACAAGATTAAGAGATGTAGTGATGAAGTAGTGAAAGCGCGATGATCAAGATAAGCTGAATGTTTGTCTGTAAAATATCATGAAGGTGTGAATGAGAGAGGGAGACGGAGGCCATAGCATACTTTGTTTGTGTGCACTGTTGTCCAGAGAATAGCCTGGTCCCCACAGCTGTGTCACTCACTGCTTAGTAATGCCAAACAGGAAATCAATGTTGCCTGTTGTGTGTTCCCCTGTTTATGTCTGTTTGTTTGTGTGTGTATGTGTATGTGTCTGTGCGTGTGTGTGTGTAAATGAGCATCTCCAGCCACCTCTGGCTGCCAGTGTTTCATTCTTGGAAGAGTGTGTGTGAGTGTGAGAGTGAGAGAGAGAGAGAGAGAGAGAGAGAGAGAGAGAGAGATGTGTCTGCCCACAGGCCAAAGGCAAACCCATGCCAGGGAAAGCAGGGCAGTGCCACCATATCTCTAAATCAATGTCCCTGCTCAGTTTAGCAGTCAAGCCAATCAGTGTGGCTAGCTATGCTTTAACAAAATCACAACTGGGCTGAAAACTCTCTGCACCAACTTGGATCACTTCTACTACAGGCTCTTGATCCACTTTGTTTTGTGAGAAGACTTGTGAGAAGAGTAATTAAGCTGCATTACACAACAGGAAAAATGTTACCAAAGGGTCCATGTTGTCCTACATTACTACTCTGAATGGCACAGAACTGCATCTTGGCACATTGTCTATCTATGAAGATGTTTTCTTGCAATACAATGATGATGCACATCAACTAAGACACGTTACTTGACTTCCACTGATATTTAGAACATAAAGCAGGGTTACTGCAAAGAAAAAAAAGGCATATTTACTTTTTCAAGCTTTTAATTTTACTTTAAAGCTGCTATATGCAATATTTTTATATTAACAAAGGATGGAATGACTATGTGTATGTAAAAGGAGTTGCTTGTAATGACAAACCCAGAGATGATTATCACCTAACTTCTTAGTTTGCCTCAGCTCTGTGGAACATTTAAGCGTCTCAGCAAAAAAAGCTCTGGTAAACCCACTGTGCACTACCTGCCCAGCACCATACTGCAGAGAGACAAATAAAGTCAGTGGCTAGCTGGTGAACACAGTGGAGCATTTAGCAGCTAAAGAGCCAGATATTTCCCTCAGTAGTTAGTGGAGAGCCAAACAGAGAAATGATTGGAAGTGCACCCAAACTTGACTGCAAATGAATGCTAATTCTGCTACATATCTGCTGAATGAGTAAATACTGTAAGATACTGTTTTCTAACATATGTGAATATCAGCTTCATAAGGTGTTGGTGTTTACAGCTCGTGGCCAAAAACATCTGTTGGTGCATTTGCAAAACCCTAAATAGAGAGTTGTTTCTTCGCCACCTCTACCTTGTCCTGATCGTGGTTAGAGTAAAAGTAAAATCCAAAGCTTGAAAAGGCATTTTTTTGTTTGTTTATTTCCGGAGTAACTCTACTGTTCTAACTGTACTTGACTTGTGGTTTGGTATGTTTGTTCTCCAAGCAGCAACAGACACAGCATAGTCCATTGATCCACCACTCAAGCGTTACAGTTGTCATTTTCATCATAGCTGAATTTCCACCTAGAGGTTTAAAGTGTTCACAGATAAAGCACAAACCGTAGTGAAGCTTTTCAGATTTTCTTCATATATTATGCAAGGTCACTGTATATCACTACCTAATCTCCAGTATGAGCTGTTTTCAGTTGTTAAGCACTGTCTCCAGAAAACTGTGCAATATTGTTTGAAGCAAAAAGTTGAGGGAACGCTACACTATATTTTTAGTAACCTTTTATGCAAATGAAAAAAAGCAATTAAAGCTTTTTTTAATTTTAATTTTAAAATTCTAATCTGAAGCACTTTAAATGACATTAGTTGTTAAGGCTGAATGAATATTATACTGGATTTAGAAGCTACTTATATTTCTTATGGTTCTCTTAATCTTTCTTCTTTCCAAATTTGTCTCTGTTTGCAGAGCGGATCATACTTTTGTAGGAAGCGATGTGCGACAGCAATAAAGGTTGAACCAAAACTCTGACGAGGGTTTTTCTTTTTGGATCATTTTCAGTTGAAGCTCTGCCACCTTTCACTATCTTTCTTTAATATGTTGTTTCCATCACAACTGCTTGAATGTTAGACCAGTAACCTCCAGGTGTGTTTACCTGTGTTTAACTGTAGGGCAGAGTCAAAATATTTAACATCAGGGCAGAGGAATGTTGTTCTGCCATTGATGAGAGGCCACAGGTGAAAACGTGTCCTACACTGAGAGGTGCTGTATAACTCAGTCAATGCTTTTCATGGATCTGGATCATAAACGCTCAACAACATGTAAACCCACAAACGTAAAGCTGCTGATCTCAGTATGAAAGAGAAACCTCATTCTCTGTTTGTTTTCCTGGTTTTCACTATCTACTGGTTGTTAATCTGTTCAAATAAAGTATGATTGTGAAACAAACATGATTTTGTCTTGTTATTTCAGAATAAATTCTTATCTTTTTTTTCTATAGTATCATGTTTGTTGTTCTTTGATTTTACTAAACAGACACAGGGGCTACAGGAGAAATCAGGAGGTTCAGACATTCCTCGTCCCATCAGCGGCTTCTCTGACAACTTCCAGGAGCCCGGGTCTAATGAGATATAGGGCTTCATAGGTGTCCATCATGAATATGGACACCTTTAATTTTGAAAAAAATATGAGATGACGTTTTTAAGGAGAAGTAGGTAGACTTAGATTCAGAAATTACTTTTTTTGTGTTATCATTGACAGGGAATGCCTTTAAGCAGAGGCATTTCCCTTCTTGTCATATAAATGAAACTGAGTAGCATTACTCATCTCTATTCATTACAAACTATACAGCCTCTGTACACCTTGCACATAGTCCACTAACTAATGAGGTTACGTGCTTCAGAGCCGATGGGTGGGTAACAGCCTGCCAAGCGCACGAAGTAGCGTGACACTGTCATTAACTTGGAAACGTGGGAGATGGAGTGCAAAAGGTTTTCTCTTGAAAGGAAGCCGAGCTCTTTTATCATAAACTGTCAAATATGTGTTGAAGATTTTCACCGTTGCAATTTTAGAGTGCTGCAGGTTGCTACTCAGAGAACACAGGTTTAGTAGAGTCATTTTATGGATAATGTTGAGGAATGTGGAGATGCCTCTATAGAAAATTGTACAACTGGTGCTCCTCAAAATACACATTTTACTAGGAGCACTTCTAACAGCAGGTTGGTTCACTTTGCCCTAGGAATAATCTATTTCCACACTATCAAACAGTCTATCACGTCTGAAGCTTTATCATGTTTATACTGAGCCATATAGTCAAACCTAAGACTACTTTATTTTTTATGTCTGCACCATTAAAAGAAATAAGAATATTGTAAGCGATTTTTGCATCATTTTATACACATTTTCTCCAAATTCAGTCTGGCATATTTGGTATCTTTTGGAAGCCCTTTAAAGCCTTTTTAAACCTCCACTAGAATTGAAGAAGTTTGGGGGTAGCCTAGAGATTTGAGACATCAAACATATGACATACCAGATCGCTGGTTCGATTCAGGCATTCCCCAAGAAAACAGGCAAGGACACAAACAAACAAACTAAAAAAATTCAATTCTACGGGTTAAATAACAACTGACCCAAGCACCTCAGTGATTCAGCAATGCAGGTATCTGCAGCCTCAGGGCCTCCTCTGCCAGGCTGCAACAGGCTGCAACTGTTCTTCCCTCAAGCTGTGTGGATCCTGAACAACTTGCACACCCAGGACAACACCCTGAGGCCCTTCCCATGAACTTAACACCCTTGCCAGCTCAACCTGCCCCACAGACAATACCACCTGCCTGCATCCACTGCATCCATTGACAGTGATGGCTGTACACATCAGTTTAAGCCTCTGTGCCTTACAACCCACTGCACTTTATGGAATAAACTTCCACTCACTTGTTTACAGTAGTGTTTGGACAACTTGTTGTAGTCTGCTAATAAGTTTGTACTTGCTATTCAAAAAATAAAAAATAAATAAAAAATAAATATATATATATATATATATATACTGTACATATATATATATTTTTTAATTTATTTTTATTTTATTTTTTACAGTTTTTAGTTTTAATCTGCAATAATTGTTATTATCATTATTATTTGCCCTAATCTATAATTTCTATTCTACAACACACAGAGGAAGAACAATAAAGAACAGAGAAATAAAAAGCAAATAAATTAAATCATTAAAAATAAACAATTTTCAGACCCAAATATTCTCAAGATTTACAACAATATAACAGGTGTGGGAGGGAAGAGTTAGACCAATTAATTGATTAACCAATCAGGTGGGAGCACTGATGACGCCATCTACTCAGCTGGCTGGAATTTATCAAACGCACCTTAAAAAAAAATGGCGACCACAGGAGACTTCGCTCGCTGTTTTTTTTATTTTTATTTTACTACTGCTACACTGCTGATAAGTATGCTGTTCGCATTGCAAACTCTTGCTGCTACTATGCATGTACATGGACTTAAACAAACTCGCCCGCCGACGTGTGGTTCCAGAAGACTTTGTGGAGAAACTGTTTGCTCTGCACTCTGTTAGCTAGCCTTTAATCATGGCAGCTGCGGGCCTCCAAGAGTCACTGCAAGCTGGGAGCGGAGTTTTCCTTCCGGTTATGTCTGCAGCTGGGGACCACAGCAAGTACGAAATCACCTCTCCACTTCATCAAGGTAAGTTTCTGCTTTTTGTACGAACCTGCAGGTCGTTGTGTCTCGGCTTTGTTGTGTGCCGTGAGGCTGCTGGCTGTTGTTCTGCTGGCTCCTGATTTTTGCTGTTTTTGCTGCCGGATATTCCCATATGCAATGTTTGTGTTGATGTGACTCTCGCATTAATTTCCTGTACTGGTTGAATTTTTCTTAAGGGTTGTTTTAGCATGTGCATTTTTCTGCTTTCATGTTGTTAATTCACTTAATTAGTGGTGGGATGCCTACTCATGATTTGAGGATTATGAGTGTTATTGGCTGAATTGGTTTTAAGGCATATTTAACTCTTGATTGGATTTCTGGGTCTTATTCCAGAAAGCAATTTTGACAAACTGTGAGCCTAACCCTGAACTCTGTGCTGACGAACCCTGAGATGAGAAACGATGAGATTTCAGTTCCAGAACAGCTGATCCTAGTTAGTTCATTCACCTCTGAGTTGGGCCATTAGTGAGGACTACTGCAAAGCCATCATGAATGGAGCTCTGACACTACCAATCACTATGGAAACCAGCTAAGGGGGGGAAAAAAAGGTTGTCCTTCACCCCATGGAGTTAGGTATCACACCGAGATAGAAACTCTTAAAGTCCAAATTGTACAAATATCTACCTCTGAAGTAAAACCACTGAATGTAATAGCAACAGCCAGTGAAAAGTACAACAAATTACCTGTTTTTGCAATTATTAAATGATAATGGAGTAATATAACATCTTTTTTAAATCTTTATATATCTGCAATGAATATAAGTACCTTTTACAGAAAAGTTTCAATGAAATTAAAATGATTCTTCTTGGGAAAATATACAGTCAAAATGTCTTAAAGTGGGGGTTTCAGCCCTATTTAGGTTTTATGTGGCACTCAATTTTTTATTCAGGACCAAGTAACTTCTAGATGTGATAGATATTCATTTTTGAAAATTAAAGACTTTATGTTTGGGTTAAAAAATCATTTATTTTTTATTATGAATTTGATTACTGTAAAACATTCAGCAACAACTGTTTACATTAATACATGTGGCAAATTATACTAGGGGTTTCTTGGATGTTCAGTACAAATTTCAACCCAATCCAGTGAGAAACAAGATCTCATGAATTTAAAAGAAAAAAGTTTTGATTCATTTTTTTGAAGAAAATCCATGACAGGGACTTGGAAAAGTTCTTAATTCTTAGTGAGTTGGCATGGAAAGACCCAGAGGCAGAAGAGCTGGCTCTGAACCAAATCACTGTGCGACCAGTGGCTGAAGGCATCCCTGGAGGGAGCTCATCTGAGCCATTCACCCCCAGAATACAAGTGCCAGCATAAGAGGTGGGTGGGTGTGTGTGTGTGTATTTTGTAAGGAATTTTATATACATACAAAATTTCCTTTTTTTTGAGTTTTTCATTTCTCCCAACAGTCACTGATGGTGTTATCTGCCTTGTTGAGCCTCGCACCACTACAGAGCTCCTTGCAGCTGTAAGTACTCAATGCTCTAGAGATTTTGCCAAATATAGTGGTTTAAAATCTACTGAAACAGAACTCCTCTTCTTCACAGGATAACGATGATGATGAATATACGTCTGCTGCTACAGACAGGAATTCAGAGAGGCCTACAGGGAAATACACTTAAAATTACGTATGGTAACTACTGATAGTTCTCTCCGCACTTCATTTGTTTTACATTCTTGTGTAGAATTTAGAGTTTGAACTGTACACTGAAGTGATGACAATAAATAATGAATGGTGTACTTGGAGCGACTGATTGGAAAGGCACATCTTGAAATGGAATTGCGGGAACGCCAGTTAATTGTTGGAACAATATAAAATATTATTACTAACTGTTGCATTTGTATTTGTAGGAAATAAAAAAAATTAAAAAAAGATGAAATGAAATGTGAATGATTTGTACTTTTTGACTGTGGTGGTAGTTTAATCTGTGA
Source organism: Seriola aureovittata (assembly GCF_021018895.1). Classification (NCBI taxonomy): domain Eukaryota; kingdom Metazoa; phylum Chordata; class Actinopteri; order Carangiformes; family Carangidae; genus Seriola; species Seriola aureovittata. Next base: position 17,729,231 of record NC_079377.1, read on the forward strand.
AGGGATTCTGGCAAATGATGCCTTGGACCTGCTCCTCCATCCTGGACATGTGCAGGGTGGATGGGATTGTCAAATCAAATGTACCTGCACATTAATGCAGTAGAAAGACATCAGAAAATTCATCAGGGAATGATAGCACATCTACTGAGGTTGTCAAAATCCTCACCTGACACACAGCCATGAATTAAATCAGCTTCGACATCGATCGAGTAAACGAAAAATAGGACACCCCATGTCAAACAGCTGCTTCAGACTCAGCAGGAGGGAGGCGGGAGGAGATGGATAGGAACTCATGGTTTGTTAAAGAAAACCTGCTAGCAGGTTAGTTTCACAGTTACCATTGACTGAGAGTTTGAGTTACCTTTCTTTCTGAAACGGAAAACACAATCCCTCATCTCAGGGCTAACAAGCTCAGTTTTCACTAAACCCTTTCTGGAATATGCTGCTGCTGCTGCTGCTGCTGCTGCTGCTGCTGCTGCTGCTGCTGTTGTTGTTGTTGTTGTTGTTGTTGTTGTTCTGTTTTTGTGGGAATTTCCCGTTGGTTCACTCCAATCCTGGTGGAAAATTATTATGTACATTGGCTTTAGAGATGTAAATATTAGTGTTTTATTGCACAAAGCCCAATGACTTAAACTCAACATGGTTTTTGTCATGCTTACAATCAGTGGTCACATAAATGCACACATTTTGTCCACACACTTCATATGCAGCTGAGCCTCAGAAAAGGCATTTCTACTTTAAATCAATGGGCTTCATTTCATTTCATTACTTTGCTGTTCTTCATATCATAATTACAGTTGTTGTGTTGAACTGCTGCTTAACCATTTACTGGTGCTGCACTTATTGCCAGCAGCACTGTGTGTTTATTTGCTGCTTATCACTGCTCTGAAATCTTTTTGTGAGTTTAATATGCTTAAGTTAATAATTATCTGCTAAACATGTGTGAGATGTAAGATATGTTGCAGTGGAATGGACTCTGTGTCTGATGTGGTTCTGATGGGAGTATTGTTGTCACTCCAGTCTCTGTTGTGCTGCACTTGTTGTAAATTTGTCAGCATTGAAGTCATGGGCCAACATGCCAAATAACAACTCTGTATATAAAAACACGATTGTTTGTTGGCAGTTGCTTTTTTTTCTTTTATAGAGGAACAGGGTTGTTTTGGAGCTATAAAGCTGAATGTGAAACTCTCACAAAGAAAAGCTCAGGCAAAGCCGTTAGGATCAGATGTGGATGACAGTAAACATTCCTGTTTGTCATTAAGGCATGATGCTTACCTGCAGCTGACCTTCATTATGCCACTAACATTACTAGATTAGTACCTCATTTTCTCCCATAAACAATAATTTATCACTAGTTTAAAATATATTCCCACTGAAATCAAACACTCAAGTTTTGCTAGTGTTATGGATTTAACAGTACATACAAGATTCCTTCAGTGGAAATTGGCTTTGGGGCAAATACTCCCATATCTCAGTGTGACAGGTGGACCTGTCCAGTGCGCAATCTCTTTAGCCTGTGAGTATATAAAGCAGCTACTTTCATGGGGGGCTGTTGCATGCAACCATGTGTAGTCTCTTTTATCCAGACACCAATCATTTCCAAATGTAGTAATCTAAATGCATTTAATTTGTGTAAAATATTTTTTGCATTTAAATTAGTGAGCCTTGCTGCTAAATTTAGGGGATGGATACTGTCAAAACACTAATATTATATATCTTAAACACTCAGATTAATGGCTCATGTTTTACAAATCTAGGGTTCCCCCAGGAGATTGTTAAGCAGAAGTGGCAAGCCACTTAGATCCTGATGCACCTTATCTCATGATCATTTAAGTTGCATGATATCCTAAACAACAGCCATGCTCATTTAATATTTTTTCTGCTTAAGGCCAATATTTGATTTAATTTTTTATGATGTTGGGGAGGAGGTGGTCTTTGTTTGGTGTAGACAAGCTCACTGTGCTTTATAAAACTGCAGGAAAACCTGACTGTCATGTTGAGTGGCTCATAAGCATCTTGCAGCAGTACATTTTGAAGTGGGTGCTTTAAAAAGTTCGGGTCTTTGTTCCTGTGACTGCTCGGTTTGCCAAGTGGTGAGTGGTGCATAAAAGGTAAACAGGACACCGTTGATGGTAATTGTACAGTATTTGATTTTAATCCCTGGCGTGTTGTAGCAGGGTTAATGTCGGGATCAGTTTCCCAGTGTAGTTGATTGTGTTGCAGAACGTCTTTGCTTAGGCCAAAGCTAACAGCTGGTATTTTTCATCTCAGTCAGTTTTAACGGGGTACTGAAATAATATAGCACATTGTGCGTGTGTGTGTGTGTGTGTGTGTGTCAAGGGTTCCTGTGCTCCTCATTAACTCTCCTTGTTGGTTGCAAGCCCCTCTCTCTTCCATCAGTGATGTGTGGGAAGTAGCTTTAGTGTACAAGTAAATTTCACTTCAGTTTCAGGTGCGGTTACTTTAGATGTGGTTAAGTATACTGAATGCCACTTAATTTCATGAGTTTCCCATTAACTCTCTGTTGTTTCAGACTTTTATTCCTGTGCAACCATCTTTTCTGAACACTTTGTGAAACTCGTGGTAGGAAAAAAATAAAATAGAAATCTGAGTCTTTAAATCTACTCCGCTGAGTTGTCACTGTTGATTAATGTGCTCTGTCCCATGGAGATGGATAAAAAAATACCAGATGTGTGTGCCAGATGATCTTTTAATTAAGGATTTGTTTGTATTTTCAGTTCATTGACCTTTCTTGTCACTATTACTTAAAATCTTGGACCTGCTGTGACAACCTGCAGGGGGGGTGGGTTTCTTAAACAGTAGCAGTGACAAAGGCACAGAAGGTCTTTTGTGTATTTGATTCTCACTATGTTTTCAGGGAGAGACTTTCTGCCACCAGGGTACCCGGGCACTGCTCTTGAAGGAGAAATGCCACCCTTGTTCTCTTCCTTCGTCAGTACTTTCACATATTCACAAATGCTGCAGGCGAGATGGCTTAACTTGAGTGTAGAGGGAAGTTTCGGCGAGGGGGGTGGGGACTTACATTGGCAGAGAAACATGAGCATAATTGGATCCCCTGACAGCTGTTTGACTTCTACCTCCTCTAAGACAGGACCATCTCACGCTGATGCTTTAATTCACACACAGATGCTCATTGTTATACATAGCTGTCCCGATCAGTTTGAGCTATACAGTGGTGATTACCTTTAATGACCTACCATCCATATACCATCAGAGTGCCTGCTGTCAAGGGTATTCGTTGTCTTTCCAAGATGCGAAATAAAAAGAAAGTGGGAGAAAAAAACAATGCGTACTTAGAAAATTTAGACCCTTGAAGCAAGTCTAAGTCATCTATATATTAACGTCTTAGTTTTGTACCCATTTCTGAAGTTAAAATCTGATTTTTAGAAAAAGGTTTAAGACCTGGATGGAAATACCGCATATATAATTTTTCTTTTCAAATTTGGGACAGTTTTGCATTTATTGAATAGAAGAAAGAGCTGACCAGAAACAATGAGAGAGATTGTGAGATGACATGCAATTAAAGGTATATGCCTCAATACCTTTAATGCAGGGATTACCAAAATAGCCAACACTTCATGGAAAATGAAAACTTTAAAATAGCTAAAACTTTAGATCATCATTTGTTGACATTTTCAGTATATTTGTCAACATGCTGTATACAGTACAGTATATGACCTGACCGTGGAGGTCTGCTCTTTTTGGTGCAGGTTGTTTGTGTAAGGCTTGTCGTCATGTTTCCGACTGTTGCACCTGCAATGGGGCACAGATAAATGTGCCTCTTTTGAGCTCTGTTAATTGTCTCCTGCTCTAGAGAAAACCTGCACATCAATGAGACCTCTTTTGCCTACAATTCAAACATATGGAGCAACATTGTCAGTTAGTTGGAGAAGCGTTTTTTTTCCCACCTGATGAATGTAAGTCCAGTATTGTTTCTCCTTTTTATTTCTGTTTTGTTCTCTATCAACTCCCGAGGGAAATATCTGACTGTTCAGCTGCTACATGTTCACCAGCCAGTCGTTAACTTTGCCTTTCTGCTCGGTGCTGGACAAGTTGCGTAAGGCTGCTTTTTAGAGCCTTTTCACTGAAAACAGCTGCCTGCGGGGAGGGAAAAAACCTGAACACTGAGCTGAAAGACACTGTATTGCTCCTTAGAGCTGGAGTGAACTGGAGAGTTTGGTGATAGCTCTCTGTGGGAGCATCACAACAAGTGACCTCTTTTACAAGAGTAGTCCTGAGATCTATTGTTGACATGACAATACTGATTATAGCCGCTTTAACATTTAAAGTACTTTTCTATGATGTGTTTGGTGTGGCTGTTGAAAATGGAAACTGATCACACACAGCTTATGCCAGACAGCACTGGTTCATTTTTATTTTACACACACCATAGGAAAGAACATGTATGAACAGAGTGTTCATAAAATGTCTGAGTTGTCTTGTTTTTGACCTGAGGCTACAAACTCCATCACTACATTAAACTATATAGAGAGTCTATTCTCTCTGATCTGGAGTGCTAGTCAGTACTTTTGTTGGAAATGTGTTGTTTTTTTAATTTTTTTTTTAACACTATTTCACTAGACTATTTTTTTATGTAGTTGATAAACCATATTTACGTCAATGTAATGTATTTGGATGAATGAAGAGGAAGCATTTCACTGTCTGGTACTTGGTGTTCTGATAATGGGCACATAAAAATAAGCTTGTTTTGTAGCCTATTCTACTTTTTCTCTCATCTGCGTCCTTCCTGATAGGAAAACAGATGGCTTGAGGACTGTGTACACCAGATGAAGCCAGACAAAGCAGACAGGGAAGCAGCCAAAACCTCCCTGTCTGCAACACTGGTGCTTGATGGAAACAAAGTTTTAAAGGGCATCAAGTTGTCTCTGTTTTACAAAATGCAAGACAAGTTTTGGCACGCATTTTTGCATCATAACACAGTTGCTCAAAGTGACTGTAAACAAAATTGAACAGAAAAATTAATTTTACTTAACAAAATTGACCTCTATGACCTGTCAGCTAGATTAGATGACACCCTGAAGTAATTTGTTTACATTGCTTTAAACTCTAGGTTGTACTGAATTGTTAGTACACAAATAAATGTGCTATTTTTTTTAAAGGTCAATCAATTCGATTCAATTCGTTTTATTATCATATGCATGCTATTAATTGAGTGAAATTAAGCAAATTCCAGGTCGTCACTCAAGATCTCCTCCATTAGACTGAATAAACATAAGCAGGTATGAAGAAAAACAACAGAGGCAAAGAGCAAGCAAGCAAGAAAACGTTGATTGCATCTCCATTAAGTTAAGTTACAAAGAGTGTATCAGGAAGCTAGGAGCATATGAGATGAATGTTGAGGTCCAGGGTTAAACCACCACTAAAGAGGCCACATCGACAATGAATTTCTAGAAATCAAAGGTGCCTCTTCTTCACAATAAAGAAAGTCCTCTCCTCATCAGGGAGCGCTGGTTTAAACAGTCGGTATGATCATTTCGATGGGTTTATTGCTAATTTATCACTAACCTCTGACAGATATTCACAGCAGGATTTACTGGCCAGACGCGTTAAAATGCACTTACCATGATTAACACAATAAACTACCGAATGTGTTTAATCACAAGGCATTAATGATCATTGATTAGTGACTATTGGTATGGTGAAGTCCCTTCTGCAGAATAAGCTTACCTTGAGCTTTAGATAAATTAGGACAGGATTCTGTCTTAAATAACGGCTATTAATGAAGATAGTTGGTTAAATGATGACATGCACACGAGGGCATTAAATTAGTCAGGGCAGCAACCAGTGATTATTTTCTTGATTAACTGATTAATCGTTTTGTCTACAAAATGTTAGAAAATAGAGACCAACAGTTGTGGCCACAAATGCCACAAATCCTACTTTCTAAATCTCAACTATTTTGTACTTTCTTTCTTATCATATCTACCATGTCTAGAATTCATAGTGACTGAAATCTGTAAAACTCTGTATAAAAGGAAAGTGTAAGGTAAAGCCTTAGGCCATGTGATTGTATTCCATGGCTTAATTTCAAGCTTGAGACCTGTGCATATGAACCTAAACCTTGTCTTCCCTATTTTGAGGATAATATAAACTCACCCACACAGCCACCCACAGTCAGTGAACAGGCTCAGATTACAGACATGCACTAACAACATGAAGAGAAAAACACCAAAAGACAGTATGAGCACATCTAAAAAGGCTAGCCAAAAGCATGGTTAGCATAATCATGCCAAAGAACAAGCTGATATCAAAATACCACTGTCGCAGTCTTGAGCATATGTGCATAGTGAAAAAAAAAAGTAATTAAATGAATCATCAGTCCATTGCATACTTTAATACAGCGTAACATTGTTTGCCTGAATGATGTGAATTCATTTTGGGGAGATTCAGAATCCTTCTCATATCATAGATTTTCAGTCCATTTTGAATGCAGAGCACAGCTGGCCTGCTTTCTAATGTTAAGTGCCAGGAGCTTTGAATAATTAGTTTATGAAGAGATGAGTGCTTTAATCTTTTAGAAATTGTGTTTTTGGGAGGGAGGCTGTTCCTTAATGTTCAATCAGAGATTTTGACATTTGATGACATGGAAATAAGTGTCAGTTTTATGAAGCTGCTGTCTGTCTGTGTGGGAGACCATGTAGCATGAGTCCTCTAGGACTACTTCATGACTAGTTTATGTTATCCATTTTAAGATGAGGAAATATGTAGTCTTTTGATAAGAGAGGTGGTGAAAGGACATCTATTCTGGTTGTGGCAGGACTGAAGCATTAGGTTCCTTTGTGCAATCAGCAGCGACTCTGATGGCGGCATTGGCAAAAGTGAGTGTATTTGTATTGCTGTTGTGCCACATCCTGAGCTTCATTATTGATTATTGATGATTTCTTTTCTGATTGTGTGGTCTATATAATGTCAGAAAATAGACTGATCTCAACAACTGTTGGATGGATTGTCTTGAAATTTTATACAAACATTGATGATGAATCCTAATGATCCCTAGTGATTCCCTGGTACAGCTATGCTAGTGGCAAAAGAAAGAAAGCATGTCAGTTAAGGCTGCAACTGGTCATTTTCATTATTGATTAATCTGACAACTATTTTGTTTTTCAATTATTTGATTCATTAGTTAGTCTATAAAATGTCAAGACGTTGTGAAAAATTTCCCCTCAGAAGTTCCCATAGCCTGAGGTGATGTTTTCAAATTGTCTGCCCAAAACCCAAAGGTAATGAGTTTACAGTGAAAAGCAGGAAAACCTCACCAGCAGCTGAAAGCCATGAATGTTTGGGCTTGTTCCTTGATAAGTGACTTCAACGTTTGTCTGTCTCAACTGCTAACGGACTAATTGATTAAATGACTAAGTGTTCCAGCACAAATGTCGGATGTCTAAATTGTTAGGTGATTTGATGGAAAGACCATAAAAATTGAAGCAATTTGAATCATTTATCTCTTCTTTCCATCTTTAAAATTGGCCTTGAGCATATTTTCACTGGCCAGCAGGCAAACTTATAAATACTGAAATCTACGATATCGACACATTTCAGCAAAAGAAATTATTCTAAATTTTTTGTGATTAATGTAACATTTTGAGGAAGACCACGACCATCAATAATGTGAATTAAAAACAGTTATACTGGTGGTAAGTCTGCATTATCGTTTTTTCTCAGTATACTATAATGTCAGCCTTGACAGAGGGATGTCAGCAGCCTGCTTTACTGGCTGCATCGCTGACAGAGATTAGGTGTTGCTGTCAGCGGTATAAAGTATGCTTGTCCTATCTGTTGGCACCTTAAAATACTACATTGACTTGTTCTTCCTTACTGAGAAGTTGCTTTAAAACTGTACACACTTTGTAGGATTGATCCATCAGCTTTAACACAAAGAAACATTCCCTTTTCACAAGAGCTGTTTTGCTTTTGCCTCTAGTTTGAGGTAGCCCAATCCAGTCTGTCACAGGAAGTCACAGGAAGCACACTCGGCCATTGCAGAGCTGATGGGATAATATTGGCTGATCACAGGCTGAAAAACAACAAAGACTATATACTTTTCTTCAGGAGCAGTGACCCAGTACTTACCCACTCTATTTTCTGTTGTCACTCTTCCCACACTGCTGATACATGCTGGCTGATACATTTAACCTCCCTGAAACAAGGTAGAGGCAGGTGAGGATGCATTATGTATGTGCATGCAGGGCTACAGGCCAAGCCCTCAGCTGTTGAAACAGTAATGGCTGCTATTCATGCAATAAGAGTTAAGGTTGATACAAATCCAGCTCACTCCCTCACTGGTCAAAAATGATATACAATACAATGCATACAATATATCGTTACCCTCACCGTATATAAAGCTCTCCACTGGAAATATTCTATTTGCCAAGTACTTTGTGACATTTAAATATAGCTCAATTGCTTCATGTTGTGTCAAACAATGTAATTGGATTGATTAGATGGGCCAGTGAGTTCCAGCACACACACACAGTTCGCTCTGAGCACCTGGAATGACAGGCACACAGAGAGGGCCAGTAAAGAGTCAAACAGGAACAGTAAAAAAATATATGAATTTTTTTGACGGTCCACAGGCCACTGATGCAGCAACATTTTTCAGGTGTTCCCAGTCCGACTATGACAAATGGTCAGTGTGTTTGAGAGAGAGAGAGACCAAGGCAAGGAGAGCCTGAGTGAATCAATGCACTGTGCACAGCTTTATAATGACATAAGATTTTACCCATTTGTTTTAGCTAAAAAAAGTTTTAATCAAACATCTGACATCCACTCATGTGGATACATGATGATGACCAGTAAACAGGAAAAGAAAAACAAAGGAGAAGCTGAAGATTATATTGCAGCTGTATTTCAAAAGTCTTTGGATGCATCTTGTGATTCAAAAGAAGAGAATGACAGGGGCAAACCACATGTAGCTAACACACTGTTATATCAGTAAGAGAATAAGATCCGGGCTGCTCATTCATGTAGAGTTTGAGTTTTTCTCATGTTACGCCCCTTTTTTAATGTCTCTCTCAAAGGAGAAAGCTGTTTGTTAGAGATTATTTGACCCTGGGGTCTTTTCATCCACATCGCACTGAAAAGACAAAACTGACCTTGAAACTTTGGATAAAGGGGTATATGTCTTCAATACTTCTACTTTTTCTGCATGCTCTGTCCTTTTTTCTCCCTCTATGTTTCTCTCTTCGTCTGCCCCAGCTTAGTTGGAGGGAATGGGAGGAGATTCATGTCCTGGGGAGAGTATTTGTCAGTAACAGATCAGCTGGTGCTGCTGTGGTGGCAGGTATCTCCATCACCTCCGTGGTGTCTTTCCTCCCCTGCATTGATCAGCTCCCTGTGTCTGGCTAAGTGGGGTCTGGAAACACATCTGCTGCCTGTGAGACCCTCTAACAACCGGGGACTCGTTGGAGATCTATACTTAAAGCTCTGCGGAGGCTTGGCCCATAGCTCAGATTGAGTGTAGGTGCTTTATCTCAGCTTCGAGGCTCATGTAGGAGGATCTGCCCAAAAAGGAGCTGCACTCAAAAAAAGGCTCAGAAATTGGAGACCTTAATGCATTGCACAGAGAAATCTGAGTGATATACCCCCTCCCTCCCTGTCTACTGAGCACTAGATGTCATTGCAATATTCCTCTGTCTCAGAACACATAATAGACTTGTCCAATATTCAGAGATAAAGTCACATCAGCCCTGGCACACACTAACACACTTCAACACCAACTCCATAGTGTTCCCATATTCTTCTGAGTGAGACCAGGAAACAAGGTGTCGCATGATGGACAGACACAATCACAGACTGTTTTCTTGCCAGTACAAATCTGTCAAGCGCTTTCCCATTTCTCAGATACATCAGTATACTGTTTGACAGGAGATGTGATACAGATTCTCAAGGTATTGGTTGAAGAATAGCTTTACGAGGAAACTTTATTATCTTTTGGTCTTATTGACAAAGTGTTGATGCTCTGAATGCGTGTCTCCTGAAGGTATGTGATCTCTTATTTTTTTTAAGATCACGTATATAGACAACTGCTTATTTTCTGGGTTGCATAACCTGAGTCGCATTTACTTATAAATCAGCATCTGAACTCCCTTGGATAATGAGTTGCAGACATGGAGGAGGGGATAATGAAAAAGAGTTATGCAAACAGACGGGTGAAAATCAAAAGGTTCTCGAGATCAAAAGGTTTTCACACAGAGAGCTCCTGAAAAGGGACGAGGTTAAGCTTCATCAAAGCTACCCTGATTACCTGGCAGGTGCAAACTCTTAGCTCCTAACTGCAACCCTCTAATGCGAAGGATAGGACAGTGGACTATCAGGGCCAAACAGATCGATGTGAGCCATTCCAAACATTCTAAACTGGGCTTTGGCTGTAATGAAATTCTGCCTCCCTGGAGGCCAACACGTAACACAGTGAGATGGAGAGGGAGAAAATTACTCCAGCAAAGAAAGTAACTCTCACTTCAATGGCATGAATAAGTGGAACACTGAGATTCTAAGAGTTCATACATCCTTGAACAAAGAGTGAATATATTTCTTCAGGTATGCAAAAAGTGTATGGAAGTGTCTTTTAAAAGGAGAGAAACCTTGCTTGGCCCTTGTCCACAGAGCAGAATGCTTTGAGAGTCTCCAACTGCTCATCTAAATTCTTAACAATTGGATAATATCATGGCAGTGAATCTAGCACAAGGGCCATTAATGCCTTTGCAATGCTTGGGAAGTGAAAGCGGAGGAAATGTATTTATTGAGTTAAATGTCCCATGAAGAAATCAATTAATACCTGCTTTTGAAGATTGTGGACTATATACTTTTGAAGCTCTTCAGACAGACAGTGACACTTTGTATTGAGGGTTTTCTGAGGTTAAGTCTCTATTGAGAGCAACAACATCAACAAAAACTTTTCCCTGCTTTACAGGATACTGAAAGCAAGAGATGATTGCATATATGCCCTGTTTTTCACTCCAGTGTATGACCCATTTCTCATGGATTAGTTTTAGAAAAGTCATATTATTTGTAACTCAGGAAAGCTTGTGGCTTGAAGGCCGAACTTTAGAAGACGGCGAGATGTCCTCTGTTGTGTCAGACAGACGTCACAAACATCACAGTAAATGTAGTCGCTTGTCAGCTGAATGCATATCTTCTGTAACAGTCCATGAATATCAAGAATATTGGCATTTTCCTAGCTTTTCAATGAATGCAAAATTTAGAGTTCAACTCGGGGTACAAAATGGTGAAATGGTTCCAGGGGGAAGCAGCTGTGATTTCTAATATTCAGTTGCCCTTGCTTGCTGTTTCACCTCAGATAGTCTATTTAGGGTTTGAGGCAGACATTCTTAATTGTCACATTGGCCTTGGCCTACCACATTTTTGTCAATTACTCAGCAATGGTCTGGGACACATTGGAAAGGTTGAGGTGGGGTCTTTTTGGCAAAAGCGGGATCCACTGATGTAGACTGACGCTTGGCGTAAAGTGCCCTCACAGAAATGGCACAGAGGTAGAAGAGTGTCAACTCCATCAGGCAGCAGAGGAAATCCCTATCAAGTCTGTTTAAGAGAGCTCAACATCGTCCTCGTCTGCATGTCGAGTGACTGAGGACTCATTCGTTGATATGACCTCTGTAGTACGGATCAAAGTGACTCAGCACCTGTGTCTCTTCATTTCAGTCTCTTTCTTTCTTTTCTCTGTCTTTCTGTCTGTTTGTCATTCCCTCCTTTTCACACTGTGAAGTGATGTTATCTACAAACCTCACTGTGTAGATGATATTGCCACATTTAGGAGTGCAGCTGTAGTAGAATTTGAACTAGCTAAATGTCTTTTGTGATCATGTGCTGAATTGAAACGATTGAACGACAGATTTTTAATCTGTAGCCGTCAATTCACTCAAGTCATTTCCCAAGCAGAAATGTCAAATATTGTCTGGTTCCAGCTTCTTTAATGCAGAGATGTGCAATCTTTTTCTGTTGGCTTATCATTTTAGAACATTTCTGAGTTTTGGATTGTTGATCAGACAGAACCAAGTATTTGAATGCCTCATCTTGGATAATTGCATTGGTAAAAGTTTCTGACACTTAATTATTACTTAAGAATTAGTTGTTCAGGTTATTGCAGCCCTAAATGTGTGTAAATCAGGATCAGGTTTTTTTTAAAGGTTGTTTTTTTCTTTCTGCTGTGAGCCTGGCTCCATGGATGGTAACTTTTGTCAGTTAACGACAAATTACTGGCTAAAATCATATTAGCCACACAGTCTCAACTACTGCCTGCAGCACTGGCTTGTGGTCTTAGTTGTTGACAAGTTCCTGAAACCTCCTGTGTAAATATATGTTTATGTATGTGTGATTGTGATTGTGGTTGTTTATGCAGTATGTTTGAGTATTTAAAAAAAAAAAAAAAAAAAAATTGTCTTGTTGTGAGGCATTTTATTAAAGCCTGTGCATGTAAACTGTTTACCTCAGTATATAATTTTCAGATTTTTTTGACAGCATAGCAGAAAAAATAAACTGTTGCAGTGCAAATTATTGTTTGTGTTCCTCTTAACTGTTATTTTATGCATCACTGGACGTGATTTAGGAGGTGAATGAGCACGTTTGACTTATGGCACAAAGATGGAATCAATCAACTGAAAATTAATCAACAATTTTTCATTTCTGACTAACTGTTGTTTTTCAAGAAAACATGCCAAACATTTGCTTCTGAATTGTGACGATTTGCCACATTTCTCAGTTTTGATATCATAGTTATTTCTAGAGCTGAAACAATTGATGAAACAAAAAATGATTAAGCAATTAGTGAATCAAAAGAAAATTCCAGAGCAACAATTCTGACAATCTTTGTGAAATCTTTTCAGTCTTTTTTTTCTTTTTTAGCTGAAATACCAACAACTAAGAAACCCACTAAATATTCACATTTGTGAAGCTGGAATCTGTGAATTATCTGTGATAGTAGTAAAATGAACATCTTTGAGTTTTCACTATCTACTGCTATCTTATAATAGTCTATTAAGGGAGAAAATTACCAGCAGATGAATCAATAATGAAAATAATTGTGAAACTTTTTTAGCATGAATTAGCCACATACATAGTTAAAAGCCTTTTCTTTATCTTCCCTTCCTGACACTTTTACTCTTTGTCTCATTGTCTCTTCATTACTTATTGGAGGAATTCATTGTTTGTCCACTTCCCTTTCATCGAGACTGTCGTCTTCCCTCAGGCTCTGACTGTAACTCTGGCTCAAGTGCTGCTGTGTGAAGTCGCTGTAGTTGGTGTAACAGCAGTGGGCAGCAGAAAAAGGTTACCTGTCGACTGTAGCATTTTAATACAGCTTGTCCTTGTGAGTGTGTTTGCCTGTTTCTGTCTGTTCTCTATGTGCAAGTGTGTGAAAGGAACAGGGGCACTGTGAACTGATGCAGAGAGACGAGGCGAAGTTCACTCCCTGAAATATTTATCAGCACAGGCCTGGGAACGACATCTCCCTAACTTTCACACTCATCCTCTCCCACAAAGGGCAAAGGGGCAATGTAGCGGCCACATGTGCATTAACTGATGTGTTCCGATCCAGCAACTCTTCGCTCTGTGTCTTGAAGGTTTTTCTTATTATTTGTCTCGACAGAGAAAGTGCAACTGAATGAGGGATGAGATGCTAAAACGTACAGTAAAAAGACTGTATCAGCTCAACTAAACTTCTGTGGCTAAACAGCTCAACGGTAATGTGAGCAAATAATGTTCTTCATTTGAAGTAAAAGGCTCTGATTGGTCCAGCTCTGCACAAACCATTGTCTCTCACCTCTGCAGACTGTTGGTTTCCAAAATAATTCCACTGAAGACGCAATCCACAGAGCTGTGTACTACATGCCCTGCCTACCTGCAAACTGCATCCAAATACAGACAGGAATACAGAGTTAGGTTTGAAAGTTTCAAATTTAGAGATGCAACTAATGATTATTATTTATTGTTGATTAATCTGCAGATTATTTTCTTGATTATTTTTTTGTTTAAAGAACTAGATCTATACTAACTATAGAACTGGAACCACAGAATGGGTTTTTGCTTTAAAAAACTGTGGGTAAACATCTCGGGCCATCTCACTTTTCCAGAGGTGATGTCTTCAAATGTCTCCTTTTGTCCAACCAACAATCCAGAACCCAAAAATATTCAGTTCACAACTACAAAGGAAACGGCAAATGATCACATTGGAGAACCTACAGTCAAGTTCTTTTTTTCTTCAAAAATGACTCGCAACGATTAATCCATTATCAAAATAGTTACCAATTTTTCTGTCAGTCAACTAACTGATTAATCGGCTAATCAGCTGTGATCATTTGTCGATGTAATGTGTTGATTATTTTCTTGAAACCTTCAGTTAATTATTTTGTCAATAAGATGCAGTCAAACACTAAAGAATATCTATGAAAATTTCACAGAGCTCAAGGTAACATATTCATGTTGCTCGTTTTGTCCAGCGAAGTTCAGTATGCTGTAAAGCAGTGAAAAACAAATCATCATCTTTGAGCTGCTAGAATCAGAAAATGTCTGAGTTTCTTGCTTGAAAAATAACTCAAATGATAAATAATCCAAAATATTTGCAGATTAATTTTTTACAACTCATACTGCAGTCTAACAGTGTGAGGAACCCAAAGACTGCTGCTCCATCTATAAATGCATGAAGTGATTAATTAAATGGCACAATTAGCAGAATATAATGCTAATTAAATTGGTCAATAATTAATTCTTTAATAATTGTCCTTCCTTCAATAAAGAGAAGAAAAATCAAAAGAAACATCAATAAGGGTAATTTGAGAAACTGGCTTTAGCTCTGTCAATCAGAAAACACTTTCCACAACCTTTTTAAAAAAGGTTTAGTGTAAATATTCATTAAAGAAAGGCACACCATAATTACAGTTGTTTACGCTGTCATATTTTTAATTTAAATATGTTGGTGGTCACATGACAATGGCTACATTTTCAAGCATTTTATTATAATTCATATAAAACTCAACTAAATTACCTATATGCAGACTAATAAAAAGTAACCGCAATGAGCTGTCAAAGGGATATAGATAATAAATACACTTCATAAATGCAGTATGTGTCTCACTTTAAACTCATGTTAACAAATGCCAGTGAATCAAATGACTGCAGTTGTGTCATAGTCTGGCTAAATTGTAAACCAGTGGACAGTGGAAGTATGTGAAATGGCAAATGAACAGGGTCAAATGAGATATAGAGATAGGATCTATTAATTAATCAGCAGCAAGGAATCACAATTCTACAATAACTGGAGCAGCTACACACACACACGCAGCTACACACACACATGCAGCTACACACACACATGCAGCTACACACACACACATGTGCATGCCAGACACACACACACACACACACACACACAGCTACACACACACACGCACACAGCTACACACGCACACAGCTACACACACACACACACACACACGCACACAGCTACACACACACACACAGCTGCACACACACACACACACACACAAAAGCACACAGCTACACACACACAAGCACACAGCTACACACACACACGCACACAGCTACACACACACACACAACACACACACACACACACACACACACACACACACACACACACACACACACACACGCTCCCAGATGTCTGACCTGTGTGAGTGTAGGTCCAGCCTGGCCGCCCTCTTGTCATTTGAGCTTCAGATGACAGCCTCCTGTTTTAATTACCAGTCCTGTGAAAGTCGGCTAATTCCAATTTTTATGGCTCTTGTCAATAATTTAATGCTTTGCCAGTTAAAATTGCTGTGTGTTTTTCCTTTTGTACTTATGAGTGAATTACGGGTGTACGGGAGAGAGGAAGGGGGGGACTAACGAGCCATAAGCCACTTTGCCCCGGCTCAGCAACACCCGCAGGGACTGCAAAACGCAGCTGTTGTCGGCCACCCAAACTTAAGCCGAGGGACAGATGTGGAGCAGAGCACTAGCAAGCAATATTCTAACATTGATCTGTGAAGGGAGGGAACAAGAGGGGGGATGAGGAATGTAGAGCCAAAAAGAGGTTGAGACAGAGACAGTATTGTCACGGGAGACAGAAAGCAACAGCTTCACAATCCACTTCAAAGGAATAATTTGGGTGTCGCCGTAACATAGAACCCAGCTTCCTGACAAATTATTGATACCCAGAACAGACAATTTTGCTGCAGACCCAGGAAATAATGTGCTGTTGTTGCAACATCGCTTAACCAAGGGAGTATAACTTGGGGCGAGGCATTTTATACTGGCTCAGATAATGTGCCTTGCAACAGTAGTGGGTGATTATAACCAAACTATTGCTTTTAAATTACCAACGAAGTAATGAGATGGTTGTACGGAACAGTACTTTGGCTGTCAGTGATTCTCTGAATGCCAAGTGAAGTGTGTGGAACATGTACATTTCTAGCTTCATCAGCGGAGAGCTTCACACATTGTGATTTCCAAATGGATGTAAGAGATAACTTAACAAGAGTTAGCCTTGTGTTTTTTTAAATCCCAGAAGTCAGACTAGTGAAAGATCAAGTGTTGCTGATTATTCTCTTTTCTGCAGATTCTTTTCTCTCTGTTGTAAGGAAGACTGTGTTGTATTTCAGGTATAAATTTTTAATTCGTCTCCTGTGTGCAGAACATTTGTTACCCAATTCCCAAATATGGTAGGCAAATACGGTTAATGCACATTTTCTAAATTGACTGTTAGATAAACCCCTCCCCTGTCGTTAATTCCAAGGCCAAGGAATACACCATTAACTAGTTAGGTTACATTAGTTTGTGAGGTTACAGGTTATGTAAACAAAACACCCTGTTTACAACAAGCACATCCACTGTAGTATGTCCTCACGGTGTTGCCAGTTCTGTATACTGCTATATCTGGATGTAAGATAATGTTAGCTCCTCTGTCCTGCTCTTTATTGGATGTGGGGAAGTTTACACTCCAACAACCCCAGTTAATGTTACCCAAGATAGTATTACATTTGGAAAACACATTAGTAAGTCTCCATCCTAAAAGCCTCATCTGTCATAGTGTTGGCTCTTGTAAGTGAAAACAAGTTTGAAAATACAAACATATTGGTGAGCAGCAAAATAGGATTGAGAGCGCCATAACAGCCTCTTACATGTTTCCATAGCATACTTATGATACTAGGAATGCCTAGGTAAGGTAAATTTATTTATAGAGCACCTTTTTGAAACGAGATTTACAAGGTGCTGTACAATAAAAACAGAAGGGAAAAAAAATGGAAAAAGAATAGACAGAAAAACTGAAAATAACAATATAGAACATACAAATGATAAAACTGCACAGGGGGGCAAAACACACAAGTGCTTACAACACAGGTGAGTTTTCAACAGTTTGTTTAAAACTATCCACTGACTGTGTACCTTTATACCTCAAGAGTGTTGCAGCTACAACTGCGGAAGCTGGGTCACCCTTGGTTTTTGGAACAGCCAGAGGGCCTTGGTCGGAAGACCTGAGAGAACCCAGTGATCTGGCTGTGGCACAAGTGACACAATAATTCAACTCTGTAAGGTTGGACCAGTCTGTGTAGTGCTTTATAGGTGAAATCAATTATGTAGTGAATGGGCAGCCAATGCAGATTGGCCAGCACTGGTGTAATGTGCGACCTACATCACGTCTTAGTTAAAAGTCCCGCATTTTGGAACAACTGGAGCTGTGACCACTTGCTTTGCATGCAACTCAAAGTTCATGTGTTGGTCAAACGTGACACTAAAATACAAGAACAGTGCTGTTTCTTTATTTCCATATCTTCATGATCGGTCATCAGCTTGTGAGGATGCTGACTTTCTTGCGCGACACATGCAGCTTTAAGCCTCAGTCTTTTAGCACAAAATCATATATGTAGCAATGTGCATATGTAGGATCCCTTTTACAAGATATGTTTTAAAAGAAGTCGGCTGGAAATGAATGATTATGAATTAATTTGTTCCATAGCTGCAGCAAATAAAATCTTCCAGAGGTCATTGTCATTTCAGAAGACAAAATCGATGGTTGGCAGATACAACCGAGAAGCAACTCAAATCAAGGACCCACTGTTCCAAAAATGACAAAAATTTGGAGTGTTAAACCATTATTGTAAATTGCATATGTGCTGTGTGGTGTAGCAACTGCAGGGACTGTTTGCCAGTTATGAATCCTGTGCCCTGCTCCTCCATGTAGCTCTTTTCAATGGCCTAGAAACTTGGATCAAAGTTTAGTTAAACCCAAGCCAGCTTGCGATATATGTAAAGCATTCATTTTACTTGATGGTAGGCAAGCACAGGTTGTCACAAAAAATTATGGACTTAACTTCTGCTAATGTTACTGACATTTAAATAGCAGCTGTGTATCTGACTTGTCTAGATTTTCTCGAGCAGTTGAGGCACTTTGGATGAGGTACCCTTCAGCACTGTGCTGCCGTTTCCTTGAGCCATACATCTTCATTATCAACAAGTGCTTTTACAGGCACTGTAGGATCAAGGACACATGCTGCTGCTGGGAGTGGAGAGGAATTCTGCTCCTCTGTGTTCAGAAACTGGCATAATCCTTGACACATAGCTTTATCTTATGCTCCCACAGAAATCTGACAGGTGGCTTGTGAGGTGAAACAAAGCAGGGACCATGGAGGAAAGGGACATGCTGTCACTGTAGCATTGTGTGTGCTCCGTGAAAGGCAGGTGCAGCTCCTTGAGAGCTTCTAGTTTTTACCACTTACCGGCAAGAAGACAGCATCGACCGTCTTGGTTAGCCAATTCAGAGTGTTTTTTTGACCTGAAGGAAGCAGGCATCCATGTTGGCCCATCTGGTCGGGCAGTTGCTGAGGAGAAACCACATACTTCCTGCAGCTTCTCTATAACTTTGGAGTTTCTAAACAACCATACAATCGTTATTGTTTTGTACAACAGGCTCTTTACACAGACCTCCTTCTTTTCTTCCTGCTTCCCCTAGCTTTAGGTGAAGTTCCCCCTATAGTCTATTTGTTCTGTAATGTATGTGAAATTAAAGCCAAATGTCAGACGGCTTTTAGCTGGGGAGCTCGGCATGGTTATATTGCAAGCCAGAGGATTCAATATGTGTGCTGAGTTTTTGGCACCAGTTGAATTTCACATGATGATACAGTTAATCCATCATAGCGAGCGAATGTCTCAGTCACTGGGTATGGGAAATTTTGCCAATGTAAAGGTCACAAATTTGGTCACTGTAACTGGTCGTAAATAAATATGATTGGATTATGATGATATTATGGAAACATGATTCAGTCATATAGGTTTTTCATTGTGTGACCATTTAGTTTTAGTTATTTTTTTCCACTTTCACTGTTAAGGGTGTTTGATGAATGTTTTTCCACTTACAAGTCAAATACATTTTTATAGATATCTTCCAAAACCATACAGTAGATTTTATAGAGAGGACAGAAATAAACATAGTGAAGTTACAATATGGAGAAATGGACCAATATTACTTAAAAGAAAAAAGAGGGCAGACATACTTTGAGAGGGGCTCAACCACTAGCTCAGTCTCCTAGAGGTTGAGGACTAGATGAGCATCCGTGTACAGATGAACACCAGTACAAAGCAATAGTAACGTTTCAGCCAAAAGTTAGGTCAGTTATGTTGGCCGTGATGTAGGTCAAGGGAAAGCAGTTAAACAGCACTGAACTGTATTGCAAGTAGAATCACTTTCTTCAAATAAACCAACGTGGTGTTTGTGGGTGAGTTTTGGATGATGACTTTAGAAGGTTTTTTTTTTTTCTTCCCTTTTATGAAAATATGTTTTTGAAAACACCCTGGCTTGCAGTGAGAAAATTGGTTGTTTGAAAACAATTTGTCCAAAGATTTCAGTTGCCATGGTGCAAAAAGCAACACATTCATCTATCCAGATACCAACCTCCTGTTAACAACAGCTCTGTCAGTGTTTATGGAATCACACTAATAGTCAGTGTTTCGTGGTTTTCAGGTCACCAAAGTTTTCAGGCTGCTGAAATATATTATGTTCCTTCTTTTCCATTGTCCTGTATCTTCTACAGATGTGAAACTCACTTTTTCCTTTGTATTTTAATGACATTATTCAATACGAATGAGATGATGTGGAAGTGAATTCATTGAGGTATCACAACTATGTTCATTTGTTTCTATTCTACATACAGGAAAGAATAGTGTGGAACTTTCCTTCAGAAAATACGTATAAAATAATATCTGCAGTGACTGCTACTGTATCTACTTTATTCTGCTCATGTGTAGGGTTATTCTGTATTAGTTTGGAAGAGTGACAGCATATTTTGTTGTCACAATGCCCCATGGGCTGCTTGTTTCATATTCAAAAGCGCATGAAGGAAAAGAAGAGTTGTATTAATGGTGATGGATGGATTTTCCCCCATGGCTAAGACAGAGTGTTTTCGATGTACGTTTGTCTATTCTTTATTTTCACCTGACGAGTACCACTGAACTGCAGCACTATAGAAAATGCACTGTCCAGTGTAAGTCAATCATCCACTCCTGCAAATTTCCATGAAAATACACCCTGTTAAAGGCCGAGGATGATATAACGTGATAAATGATCTAGTGTAAAAGATGACAACCTTGTAGTATAAGCTGTAGACACAAGTTACTGTGTTGTGTAATTGCATTATATTTACTACAGGCTTTACTGAATTTGCAGCAAAACAAGACAATGCCAACTTCCAGATTAAAAGACACATTTTCTACTAATTTCTCTGTAAAGCCTGAGGTGTGATTTATTTTTAATTAACTAACTTTCTCACAATACCCTAACAATTTTTAATCAAATAAACGATAAATGCCACTAATGTTACTTTTTTTAGAAGCACAAACATTGCAATGAGATGTGGCTAATAACAGTTAGTGCTGTGAGTTCTGCCTTTAATTTCACTCTGTTCTTCCTTTTACATCCTGTCTCTCTCTTAGAGAAAATACAGAAAACAATTCTTTATTTTCTCCAAAGAACCTTTCAAAAAAAACCCCCATTCTTTGGGATTTATAATGTAGCAAATGAAACACTTCGTCCCTAAAAACCAGCCGACTTCTGTAATATTATGATGTCACAACTATACAGTCACGGCCTTCCGTCAATCTTTTTTCTTTTTTTTTCTTCTTTTTTTAACTTTATTTACAACACAACCCCCAAGCTGTGCTTCCATCACTGAGCTAGAAAACCACAAGACAGAAAGATGATGAGGAAACAATCGAATGTCAGGAAGCCATTATATCATTGCACAGTCTTCCCAAGGAGAGTAATATTAGAGACCAGTGGCCTGTGGTTGACCTGGCCGTGCGTCACTCATAAAACCCTCAGCCAATCAGAAGACTGGCTCAGAAATACCCTGTTCTTCCTAGAGCTACAAAGAGAGGAGAGATATAAAACTATACTTCTCATATATTTCAAGTGGTCAAAACTCAAAGAAAAAGGTGATATCATGTCCTTTTGTGTACCAATCAGCAATTAGCAATGTGAATCACAACCTGATGACATTTACTGGGCTGGTTAGTCATCATCAATCAAATCTGATCAAACCACAGTAGTGATGAAACTCTTAATAGGGTAGTAATAGAGAAGATGGAGCACCATGCTGTGGTTAATTTAATAAGAGTATTATTGCAGTAGCATATGTTTTTTTTTTCCACATCACACTACACTACAGTCACATATGCAGAGGTTGGTGAAGTGTCTAAACAAAAATTATGTGCAACAGGACTGACCACCATCAGAATTTGAATTGAAACTATATAATGTAAAGTCAATTAATATTATTCTTAGGCTAGAAGGGGTCAAACCACAAGCTCAGGCGCATGAGTTTTTGTAATGATAAGGTCAGTGACCGTGTAATGATTTCTGCTTAAGTCTATAAGCAGATATACATTTCTATAGTGTACAAACTGTATTATTTCTGCCAAGCATAAAAAGACAGTGACAGATTCCTGTGATCTTACTGATGGTATCCTCGTCTAAGCATTTCTGGTATTCTTAAGAAAGCTGAACTGTAAATTGTGTAATAAGGCATCAATCATAGCACCTGCTGCAGATTAACATAAATAGATTTCCAATACTACACACATGTTGTGCCCTTTCAAGTGACAAGTGCAATAAATTAAGTTTTCTAAACATAATAGCTTTGTATCCTAAGTGATAGTTATATTGTCTGAAATAATTAAGACGGTCAAATAAAGTAATACTGAGAATTATTTATCTTTTCAGCTAGAATAATTCTCTGTCCTTCAAGTTTAATGCTTGATTTAGCCATATTCATTAGTGATAAAGCAAATCTTACAGCACTTGTCACATGATACTGAATCCTATTTCAGAGGGATGTCAGAACAGGTGACAAAAGTTTCCATTTTCTCTCAACGTTGCTATAGAACATTTTAAATAATGCTTCAGCCTGACATATCCAGTTACACTTAGTTTAATCCAGACACATAAATCAAACATTCTTTTTCTTGAAATCATTGCTGCAGCTTATATCTGAAAATCAGAAAATAATTTCTCTCAGTGTTACATCATCAAAGACTCTACATCCCTGAAACAATACGTACTGTTCTTGCCAACAGTTTGATAGATGCTCATGAGCAAAGCCCATAATTTCCTTCCTTTTGTCTGCCACCGCTCACTTCCACTTATATTCCTGACAGACAGTATACATCTGAGCTCTATAGGCACCTGCACATGCAGAGGGTCACTTTGGTTTTTCGGAGCTGAAGAGAATGTCCATTTCCCATTGGAGGAACTGTGATGATCAGAAATCCTACGCATTCACAGGAGCCAATCCTTTATCTTGCTGACAGAGCTCTGTGCAATCTAATACAGTATGTGCTCATCTAATTGAATCTGCTGCAAATAGGACACATCCCCTCTGGGCACTCTCTGCCTGACACCTCTCTAAATGTGAATTGCTCTAAGACTGCACTGGTATTGCATATAAAACATTGGTTTAACAGTGTAGCCACTGCATATATTCTCAGGTGATTGGGAAGCGGGCGGCACATCTGAGATGGAGAGTGTAAGCTGTCAGCCTTGTCAGACAGACCACGTTCCGCAGTAATCTTCTGCCATTTCACTGGCCAGTGAGGTTCAGTGCAGCTGAGTGTTACCCAGAAAGCAGGCGGAGAGACCCACAAATGTTTGCCAAGGGAAATTATTGTGTACCTGTGGACTCTAATAATGGCACTGGTATCTACTCCATTAGATCTTTCATCAGTCATCAGAGGCCATTAAAACTTTTAGATGAGCAATTTTCAAAAGCTTTTTTCAACTTGCATTTAATTTAGTGTTCAAAGTATGTCAGTCATCAGGTGACCTATGTTACAGACACATGATTACCACAGATTCTCAGATTACTTACATCACTTGCAGAGACAGAACAAAGCCTTTACTTGATATTTTGTGTAAGAGACAGCCCTTTATTTCACATCTCCCCTGTGTTTATTCCCCTGTATGTTTTAACATGTTTTAGTAAGACGCCTCTTCGTTTTCTGTCTTTAGTATGTAAATTCAACCTCTGCAGCAAACAGACATTACAAAATGCAATATTACATTTTATTTCAAGAACTTAAAAAAATCAAATAATGAACAGTAATTGCGGCAAGTGCAAAAATGTGGACATCTGACTCGAGGCTCATTTATGTGTCTGTTTGCTGCAGAGATTGCATTTACTTCTTTTCACTTCAAAAATCAACAAAACATGTAATTTGCCCAAACATTTCCATGCAACTGTTCTAGCAGCAGACCCTTTATATTGTCTTTTATTTGAGACTCTGCACAACACCCTGGAGATGGTTGATTTACCTGAGGAATAAGTGCTTCAATCAGCAAAATGGCCTTTGAGAACATAAAACAGCTGATAAATTTTCCATATCTTTGATGCTGCAACAAATGCAGTTTAGGCCATTTGTTTTTGTGTTCAGGACTAATGTGCACTGCTAATCAATAGAAAGTATGTGTTAATTCAGCAGTATTGCTTCTAGTTCATTATACAGACAAATGAAGCTCAGTTCCTGAGTAAACCGTACCTATTAAGTGATAATGAGAAACTCGAGGGATGCATTACACCAGGATATCACCAACCACTGCTGTCTTTTTCTCTTATGCTCTGTCAAGTGTCTAAACTCCTCTTTGTTCCTGTCTAGTCTCTAAAGATTACTTTGTCTCAGTTCTTTTGGATCTGACTTCCTGCACTCATCAGTTAACCATAAAAAAACAAAACAACCTTTTAATGACCAAAACCTGTAAGCAATCTTTGCTGCTTATGATACTAAGCTGTTGTTCTGTGTTATCTGTGCACCTACATCTTTTTTCGTACTTTTATTGTGTACTGAGAAGATACCTCTAAAAGCCAGGTAAATTTATTTAAAAGCATTTCTATTGTTTGCATTATTTGCTAACATCTGCTGGCACACTTTGCAGCATCAATCTCAATTTTATAACCAAGGATCCTAAAGAGCTCTGCTATATCAAGCACTTCAAAAAAAAAAAAAAGTAGCTTGTACACTGCAGGGATATACATTTCTTGTAAGCTTTTCTTTGTGTTTTTGGGTCTTAAAAGTTTAACTCGGAGTGCTGTATTGACTATACTGTACTCAGCACTGCCAGCAGCAGAGTTACTGTGGGTATATTTTGAAGGAATGAAAACAGATCAAAGCACTGAGCAACAACAAATCAAGTGAAAAAAGGGACCTTATTTGAAGCTGCAATTACAGTGATCTGCACTGGCAAAAGACAATATAAGTATATGTTAATGAAAGTGTTCACTAAAAAGATTTTTAGCAACAGAGTTTAAAAAAAAAAAGAGAAAAATGGGAAAGAAGACCGAATGTTGCCATGGTGATGCTTGGCAGTCAATAGAGAGCTTGTGTGTGCTTTTTTTTTTTTTTTTTTTCTCCTCCTCTGAAAGCTGATTGAGTTGACCAGCGGGTAGCGGAGCAGAATGCTACAGACAGCCTATCCATTCCCCTGATTAGCCCTCCACCCTGTTCCATTTTTCATTCATTGTAATCATTAATGCTACAGTTGCTGTGTGTCAGAGAGTGCTGTCAAGTAAGGGACAATTCCTTAAAAGTCTTGAAGCGTGTTACTGTGGAGAAGCATCAGAATAATGTTACATATTTCCATGCATGTCTAAATCAGTTCTGGCACCAGCTTTATTGCAGGGGGCCGAGGTAACAGTGATATCTAGAAAATAATTCAGACACTAAATGAAAGAAACCTACTTGAGCTGAAACAATTAGCTGATTGATCTGCAGAAATTGATTAATGAAAGTGATTAATTTATTTCCTCATCTGCAGAAGAATGAATTGGCAGTTTTTTTTAATAATAAATAATTTTTCAAGCAAAAACACAGAACTGTCTCTGATTCAAGCCTCTCAAATATGAAGATTTTCTTCTTCTCCTTAACATGTGATTGTGAATGGAATATCTTCAGGTTTTGGACTGTTAATCTGATAAAACAAACAACTAAATAATTATGGTATTTATCCTCTAATTTTTTCAATTTATTGACCAAATGATTAATTGAGAAAATATGCAGTTCCTAATTTTTGTAAGACATTTATCAAGCGAAACTGTAAAACATTTACTTGCTCCAGTTTCCTAAATGTGGGGATTCCCTGTTTCTATTTTTTCATTGGAATGAGATTGTTTTTGCGCTGTTGGTGGGATGAAAGAAGCTATTTGAATAGGTTGTGTCTCTCTTGCTGGTTCCAGC